>NW_005354595.1:3574734-3581536 GCF_000412655.1 Myotis brandtii
AATCACGTTCAAACACAAGCCTGATTATCTCTCAGATTCACTGTGAAAGCTTAAAGCCAAATTTAGAAAGCATGTACTTTCCTATGTCCCTAATTCAAGTGTTGCCCTTACACCCATTGGCTAAGCACTCCCAGTTAAAGGGAGATGTATTAATTAGGGTGTTTTCAACAACAAAGAATAAGCCACCCAATTAAAAGTGGTTTATTCTTCTTGCAAGCAACTACAGGGGTTTCAGGTGAGCTGCAGAAGAGGCCCCTCCCACCCACAGGCACACTCCTGCACATGCGCACCTGTTATAGTAAGTCCCCAGTGTAATTATCTGAAGGTAGAGAATGTTATTGTTCTCAGAGTGACCATGCAAGGTAGGAATATTTCATAGCGCGTCTTAGTGAGGCTGCTCCTAAACTTGCAGTGACATTCAAAGGACTATGTCACTGCCCTTTCTTACTCGTGGTTTACATCACGAGGCTAGAAAATGTTACCCTAACATCTATGGATTCGGTTTAAGGCAGCATTTACACACAGCATGAGTGAGTCCATTTCCTGGCCTGCAGGAAGAAAGTAGAGTCTATGAGCAGGACTGCCCAAACATCACTGCCTCCAGCATTACAGGATGCCAGGAAAATTCATTTCTTCATATTTTATTTGAGAATTTTGATACAAAATGGTAGTGTAACGATTACAAATCCACTTCTCCCAATGCAAGCAACATAAAGGTTAGAGGTAAAGTGACTTACAAGTTGATTTGATAACTTTATCAAGGACCCAGATTTTTTTTTTCCCTGTCTCAATATATTAACTTTGTTTCCAGACTGGCTTCCCTCATGGTGGCAAGAGGGCTGCCATGGTTCCAGGCATCACATCTGGACATGAAAATATCCAGAGACAGAACAGAGACCGAATCTTCTAGTTTTTTATTTTGAAAAGTTGAGGTAACCTTTTCTAGATGCCTCTCATCAACTCCCCTTAACATCTCTTAGGCCACGGTAGATCATACGACTACCCTAGAACCCATTGTTGACAAGGGAAAGTGGGATCACTGTACCTAGTTAAACTAATGACAATTCACCCTTGAGCTGGAGATGGAGACACCTTCCATGACCAAACTGAGGTTCTGCTAGCAGAGACAAAAGGGAGAGTAGGCAACAGGCAGGCAGCAACAGCACCTGTGCAAAATGTCCACTCATCAGGGACCTTTCAAGTTCTATTCTGTTTGGGATCCAGAGGCCCTTCAAGAAGAGAGGCTATGGGAGGGAAGAACTTTGGCACTGGGTCACCCATGGTGTTTGCTGCTGGCTGCACTTAGGGCCTCAGCAAAGTAGGTGGGGAGGTGCTGACATGATGATTTATGGCCCTGCTGGCACCACTGGTCATGGCCTGCTTGAGCCACTTCCCAAGGCTTCCAGATCTCAGAGGATACAACCGTCGGGGACAAGGGCAAAGGGAGCCACTTTATTGGGTACCTGCCAGGCACAAGGCATTTTTTAACACACTAGATCATTTCATTCTCATAATAATCGCCAGCTAAATATCACTGGCACTCTGCTATAAATGAGGAAGCTGAGGCGTGATTAGAGAACTCGCCCAACATCCACAGCTGGCAAGTGGCAGAACCAAGATTCAAGCTCCGACTCTAAAACCTGCGGACATGTATGCAGACATGTGACCGTCCAGGGCCCACACGCTGCGCCTAAAGCCACGGTCAGGAGAAAGGGACACACCAGAGAACATTAGTCAGTGCCGGAACGGGATGGGAAAAGCTAAAGAAAGAGTTAATAATGCTCGGGAAACACATCAGCTCCACAGTACAACCCCATAAACACAGATCACACACACACCACGATACACGGAAAGCTCTTTCTGCCCTAATGAGTGGATTTCCTAAGCCCCCTGCTCCACACACGATTTGTTTCCAGTTCACGATAAATACAGAAATGAAAGTGAGTGGTGAGGGATCTTCAGAACACTTTGGCGTCGCTGTGACATTCAAGCACATGATTAGAGGACGTGTCTGTGGAACAGGGTCCAGACCAGTGTGGACATTGTTGTTGAACTCGGGTTGCAAATGGCTCAAGCTGCGTCCTGGTATTGGTCTCTGGTGGACCAGAAAATTAAAGATTGAGAAAACTGATTTTTTTAAACCCTACTGCTTTCCCACCGCAAGTTGGAAAAGCAGCACCCCAGAGTTCAGCCGGGTGGATATAATTACTCCCGTTTTACAAGTGCAGAGAATGAGACTCAAAGACACTGAGTCATTTGCCCAAGGTCAACACCACTGGTAGGAGGCAGGAAAGGGAAGCACTCTAGTTCAATGACAAATGAGGAGAGCTAGGAAGTCTCTCAGCTCCCGAACACAGAGAGAGTGTTGGCAAGAGGGGGCTGGAAAGGTGGGCACTTGCAGCAAATTAAGCTTTTCCTCTAGCTCCCCCACTGCCAAAAGTTCAGCTGGGACCAGCACCTCCAATGAGAGATGTTGCTGATGAGAAGCCAGGAATGAAAGGGAAATGGTTGGCTTCGTTCCTGACAAGGGCCAGTCTTCTGCATCCTGATTTGCCGACTGACTTACTAGTTGCTACTGCAATTTCACTTCCACAAAACGTGAAGGTTTCTTTTTAAACCCTCCCTAGAACGCACCAGCCCCATCACTGTCTCTAAGTCCGACTGAACATCCCATCTCCTCAGAGCTTGGCCTTTACTAGGATGTTCTACCATGACCTCTTCCCCTTCTCCAATGGGAAAAGCTCTGCTCTGCCCAAAAACATTTTTGGAATAGATGATTATTATGGCAAGACTCTGGGTTGCAAGACCCAAGAGTCATTCAAACTCATTTGAAGAGTGGGGATGTATAATGGGGCTGCTCAGTGGTCTTTCTTATACTCGAAACAGCTCAGCTTCTCTCTGCCAATCAACCCCAATCTCCTTTCCTCTCAGGTTTCCTCTGTTTACTGGCTGCCTCACTGCTACTATGCCTTCACTCACACACAGCCACCATGACCTCCCAACCTCAACTCTGCCTTGCCACTCTGCAAAAAGACCCATTCAAGCTCATTTGTATAATGGGGCTGCTCAGTGGTCTCTCTTGTACTCGAGACAGCTCAGCTTCTCTCTGCCGACCTACCCCAATCTCCTTTCCTCTCAGGTCTCCTCTGTTTAGTTGCTGCCTCACTGCTACTATGCCTCCGTGACCTCCCAACCTCAACTCTGCCTTGCCACTCTGCAAATGCAGCACCGGCACCAACTAGATCCATCTGTCTGTCCCCAAGTCTAACTTCCTGGAAAAGGAATCTGATTCCCTGAGATCATTTTTTGCAAGCCAGGCCACTAGTCAGTGGTGACCAGCCTACCCAAGGATCAGCCTTCCTGAGGTCTGAGGGCAATCCTGGGCTCAGCAGCTGTTGCCAGAAAAGGCCAGGTATGCGATATGAAGAATGCCTGCTTCAGTGAAGGAAACTATAAGCAGACTGTCCGGCAACAAACAAGAAGTAAACTCCTACCTAGCCTTCAGTTCCCAACTCTGGTGACACCTTCTCAACTTTTAAGTATTTTAACCTATTTTCTCTCCAACCTGTTGATCAGAGCCTGCACCTTTATGTGCCCTCTGGGCCCTCTTGGTGGATTTTCATGGACGTGGAATGACTCTAAGCAGCAACAAAGGCAAGGCTGTTGTCTCCTCCTTTCACAGCTCTGTGGGGACGATGGCTGCTCCCTATGATGGCTGAGGTGGTGGTGGCAAGAATGGGATTCCTACTTGGCCAACTGCATCTTCGGCAGTCTTAGTTATGGGTCCATGCATGTGGCCAGTGCCTACGGTGTGACGGCTCTCAGGATCTGCCCTGCTTGGAGCCAGGCTCTCTCTCTCGGGAGGATGAAGGTCCTTTCAGGGTCTCCACACTCTGAATACTATGGGTCTTTGGCCTTGATCCCACCCAAGAGACCCCTACAGTAGCCAAGGTGACCCCATGTCCAGCCCTGGAAACATAAAAGGCCCAACATGCTCAGCCTCTTGGTTGCTGGATTTTTCATGTAGACCCCCACCTGGTTACCCATCTTGACATCCACTTCCAGTGATTTCTGAGACTGACTTGAGGCTTTCTCCTGACTTTTGTCGGTCACTTTCCCTGACAGACTCTCATGTGCTATTCAGGACAGCATTACTAATTTGTGCATTTTCCAAACTGTGCGTTATGGTTTCATGTGAGAGAGAAAAAAATAAAGTTCTATGTTCTGATATGCTAAAAAAAAAAAAATACAGTTTTCAATTTTCCCATCTGTAAACAGGCTTCAGCTTTCCCATCTGTAAACTGGAGTAGTAAGAGCCACTTTGCTGGGTGGCTGAGAGGATAAAAATGAATTAACTGATGAAAAGTGCCCAGCAGAGCACCTGGGGCAGGTAAGAGGGCCATGCTTATGGGAGATAGTTTAGAACTGCCCAGAACATTCCAGGCAGGCTCTCCATGGAAGCAGCTAGGATGTGCAGGACTTTCCCGGGAAGCACTGAATCTTCATGGAATTATTCTTCACCCTGGGGCTTAGAGAATGCGGGAGCCAGCAGCTGGGGTGTTACTGCCCATTTACAGCAGGAGGCCTGCGCAGGCCAATAACAATATTACGATGTTAATCATTAAAATGCTGTGTCTGTTTTTGTCTGGGGACAAGGTGTTTCGATCTTTGTTCTCCCTCTATAAAGATGAAAGGTGAGGTGCTACCAAAGGGGGTGACTCCACGCCGGGAGGACCGCATGGCTGCCTGGCCACCTGGATAGAAAGGCTGCAGCTGCCCCAGCCCACAGCACTCCTGGGGTCCTTGCAGGGCCAAGCCTGAGCAGGTGCAGGTGGAAAGGGAGGGAAGGCAGATTATCTCCTCCCAGGAGGCCAGGCCCCGCCCATTCAGATGAGAGTCCTCTGGAGCTGGCTGGCAAAAGAGAGTGAGACAGCAAGGTGAAGGTCTATGCCCAAGAGAAATGAAAACATGTCCACACAGAAACATGTACACGAATGTTCATAGCAGCATTATTCATCAGAGCCAAAGGTTGGAACAACCTAAATGCCCATTAACTCGTGAGTGGATAAGCAAATACGGTATATCCACACAGTGGAATATTATTCGGCAAAAAAAAGGAATGAAGTTCTGATACGACAGGGATGAAACTTGAAAACACTATGCTAAGTGCAAGAAGCCTATCACAAAAGGCCACTTATGATATGATTTCATTTATATAAAATGTCCAGAGTAGGCAAATCCATAGAAATTAAAGTTTCCAGGGTCTGGGGTACAGGGTAATGGGGAGTGGCTGCTAATGGGTATAGGGTTTCCTTTTGAGGTGATGAAAATGTGAAACCTTGTGACTATACTAAAAACCACTGAATTGTACACTGTCAATAGATGAACGGTATGCTCTGTGAATTATAGCTTAATAAAGCTGTTAACTTTAAAAGGGGGGGGGGGCAATGTGGAATGGCAGGTCTTGCCTGAACTCTGGGTCATACTCTTAGTTCTCATTTGTCATTGAGAAAATGTTGAGCCCCTACTAAGAACGGCTCTGAATGCTAAGTCCACAACAATGAGTAGATGGACAATGCCCTGCTCCAAAAGTGGAGCTTCAGAAAGAATCCCTTAGAACATAGAAGCATGCCTGGAGTGGGAGAAATTCCAGGCAGAGGGCCAGCACATGCAAAGGGCATGAGTTGGGAAAGGACTCGGTATATTGAAAACAATGAAATAAGACCAGGGTGTTGGAGCAGTCCCTCTAACACTCCTGTGGACCTTAGACAGTTCTCAGCTCTCTGAGCCATTATCCAGTAGGATGGGGAGAAAAGCATTCCTGCTCACTCATGCCTGGCTCTGTGCTGGGCAGAGGGTAGGACCTAAATATTCTCCTCCCTCTCCATCCCCAACTCATGTACTGGCTGTGGTCCAGTCCTCCAGCCGGCATTGCATGGTCTTCGTTTCTCTCCCTCTGGAAGAACAGACATTCCCTAAAAGCAGCAAATGGGCTGCACAATTCTCCTGGTAATGGAAAGAGCCGGACACACTTTCCCTGAATGCTTGAACTCCGGGGGTCTCAACAATGAGCCTGCGATGGTCTGTGAACAGTTTTTCCTTGGACAAGCATTAGCCTATAGGTCCTTGATAGGTCAGTCCATGGTGACCAGGATTCCACCGGGCTGCTGCTGCTGCCTCTCCACTCCTTAGCTACCTCCCACCTGGCTCTGGGCTCTGTCTGGAACTGGTCTGAGTCGGGAAGCTTAATGAAAGGAGAAAACGTGATGCTGTAGATAAGAGCAGAGGCTTTAGACTCAAGCATATCTGGATTCCAGACAGACCTACTTCTACTCCTTCCTGGCCAAGTGCCCTGGGCTGTGGGACTTCCCCTTTCCTGTCATATTTCTCCAGCAGCATCAGCCTTCTGCTAGCATTTATAGGAGCACCACCCAATATCTAATTGGGTGCTCACCATCACCCATAAAGTTGGACACTACAGATATTCCCATTTTACAGAAGACTAAGCTGAGGCTCAGATAGTTGAAGTCAAGTGTCCATACAGCTAGTTGGTGAAAGAGCCCAGATTTCAACCAAGAGCCTATGATCTATTATATACTTTTCCTTGACATCCTCAACTGTAAAATGGACTAATAATGCCTGCATGGTGGGGTTTTCATGAAGATTGACTGAGCTAATGAACATAAAGCCTCTTGGTGCTGGCAACATACAGAGTGTCCAACAGATGGTGCTTAGCCCACTACCTCGACAGCCCTAGAGTGTAGGCGGTGGTGATGGAAGGGGATTTTTTTCATATATATAT
>NW_005354595.1:3581554-3587138 GCF_000412655.1 Myotis brandtii
AATATGCAAATTAACCATCACTCCATCACAAAGATGGTGGCGCCCAGTCCCCTCAGTTCTGCCAGAGTCCCCCAGTTTTGGGGGGGTAGCCGCTGAGATCAGGCAGCGGGAGCAGAGCGGCCAGGCCCCGCAGACAGCAGAGAACCAAGGGGAGTGGGCCTAAGCCGTCAGGGCTCCTGGATTGAAGAGGGCTCCCCTGAGGACTCCCAGATTGGAGAGGATTCAGGTCAGGCTGAGGGACCCACCCCCCATGCATGAATTTTGTGCACCAGGCCTCTAGTATATATATATTTTAATTGATTTCAGAGAGAAAAAAGAGGAAGAAATAGAAATATTGATGAAAGAAACACATCGATTGGCTGCCTCCTGCACACCCCCTATTAGGGATCAAGTACACACCCCAGGCAAGCATCCTGGCTGGGAATGAAACCCAGGACCTCTTGGTCCATGGGTCCATGCTCAACCTACTGAGCTGCACCAGCTGGGCTCAAAGGGAGAGATAGACAACACCTTGTGGAGACCTCCAGCCATCACTGAAGCTTCCATCTTGTCCCAGGATCCCCCACAGGACAGAGCCAGGACAGCTGATTTCAAGCTTCCAAGGGAATGTCCCAGAGCCAGCTGCAGGGGAGCTGGGGCCTGACAGTAGCTCTGAGGAATGGCTGGGGCTCCTGGGAGGTGGGCTGGGGGTCCATCCCACTTGGCCGATCCATGTCGATAGCTATCAAAGTCAACCCGAAGAATCTCTGAGGCAAAAGGAAACTTCCTTTCTTCCTTTCTTTTTTTATAAGGAAACTTTCAATGAGAAGCTTTCAGAGGAGCCTTGGACACCAGCTTGGCAGCAAATGAGAGGCTCAATCACAAAGCGAGTTGCTCTTTCCCTGTGGAGTCAGGAGAGCAGTAGAGGAAAGTGGAGGGAGCCTACACTCATTCTAGCATTTACCAGAAGTTCCTAACCTTTTCAAGGCCTCTGTTTCTCCATCTGCGACATGAAACAAACAGCACCGAGCCTACACAGGGTCCCCAGAGCTAATAAATAGTGTCTAATGCAGATGTTGGCATATATTTTTATTTTTAAATAATAATAATCACAGCTCTTATTTACTGTACTAAACTATATATATATATATATGACATTCTCACTGAATCCCCACTACCACTCTATGAAGTAGATGTCATTAGTAGTCCCATTTTGCAGGTGAGGAAACTGAGGCTTAAAAAGTTATAAAGTTGCATGTTCAAGGTCATACAGCTAGTGAGTTGTCAAGAAAAGACCTGAATCCAGGCAGTGAGATCTCAGAGCCTCCATCTGAATGGCTTCCATTCTCCAGAGACCCTCCCTTCCCCTTCTCAGGAGACCACACCATCAAGCCAACACCAGTTCATGTTCACAGGGCCCTTCACAGTCACGAGAAGAGTACGGAGGAATGGCTAGGACCACGCGTGGGCTTGGACCATGCAGCTCCTCCCTCACAGAGGAGCGGTAGTAGTATGTCACTGAAACCTTGCGACAGTTCTGTGAGGACGTAATACATTAACTTCACTGTGCAGACAGAGGCAGAGAGACGAAGTGAATCATCCAAGGTTACAGTCAGGCAGTAAGAAGAGAAATTAGAGCCCACTTCAGCCCTAGGCTGGGTTCCAGGGAAATAGTTGCTAGATAATAAGTTATCTCACCTCTGGGAGGCCAGGCAGCCTTATGTCTACACAGGAAAACAAAGGTAGATAAATGCAGGAATTCACAGCCCTATAAAAAATGAATTAAGATAAAATGCGTAGCCTTACTACTTAATGAGGGAGGTTTATGAACGCAAATGCATGACAATGACTCAGAGGAGCGTAATTATCTTATCATAAGTTAAAGGCAATCAATTTTCATTTCTAAGTAAATATCATATTTCCTCCATTCTAAAACACACCTTTTTTTTTCCACATTTGGTCATTTCTGATGACCATCCAGGTAGAACTTAGCATGAATGGGCACACTGACGTGTGTCTTTCTTTGCCCCCTGTAAAGGCTGGTATTGAATTGAGAATGTGTCTTAGAACCGAAGTCCCTGCCTCTTCTTATCTCAGCTCCGTCCTAGGCAAAGGCCCTCCTCCCTGCCCCCTGCGTTCCTTTCCCTTTCTCAAGTCAGAAGAGGAAAAACTGTACATCCCTCCTTACAAGACAGGTGGGAGAATTAAGTGATTGGGAACGAGAAAACAGAGATCTTCTCTCCCCCAGCCCAGAACTTCCCCCACACGCTGATTCCTCATGCAAGGACATGGGAATGGTTGATGGAGCCTGGATCCACCTGTCCTAGGCTGGAGGGTGTGGTCAGGAGAGAGCAGCTGGGACTTGTGAGTTCAGACAGGAAGAGCCCCATGCAGACCACGCAGCAACTCCGAGGGAGAGCCCGGCTGCAAACCCAAGGCTCTGGGTTCCCAGAACAACTGCTTCTCACTCTGCTGCCTTCCTAGAGGCAGCACAGGCTGTGTGCCCCTGGACAAGCCACTTCATCTCCCTTCCTGCTGCTCACACCCCTCAGCTCATCCAGCCCCAGGCTCCTTCTCAGGATAAGCCATGGGCCTCCTTCTAGGGCCTTCATTCTCAAATGTGGGATTTGCAGCCATCATGGGCCATTGAGGGCCTCCTTCTCTCGCCTGAAGATTTAAAAATAGAGATAAAATGTGAAAGGAAGAAAAGAGTCAAAGGGAGCGCCCACTCAGAATCAGAAGTGCTGAGTTCGGGCCCTGACCCTCACCCTTCCTCTCTGTGAAATGGGCACAGCCCTTCCCTATCTCTGAACCTGGTTTCCCAGGTCCCTTCCAGCTTGGCCTCTGAGGCCTACAGGTGCTAAGGCTGAGACCCCTGTGTTGCTGGCAGGCTCTGATTGCTGGATGCACGACCCCAGCTCTGATCTGGGGCCACGACTTAGTCTGCCTATTAAGTGGGAAGCAATCATACCTGCCTCCTAGGATTGGACATGCTCAGAACAGTGCCTTGGACAGAGCAAATCCACTGCCACTACCTGCCCAGAGGTTTACATCCATCATTATCTCCCAGCATCTTCCTAACAAGCCTGGGAAGAAATAATTATTTTCTAGATGAAAAACCTGAGGCTCAAGTCACACTGACGGTTGGTAGCAGGGCTGGGACTTAAAGGCTCCCTGTTCGTTCTAACTTCAAGTGCTACCTTCCAGGTTCCCTCTTGTGGGGAGGGGACAGAAAAAAGGGGACATGTGTAATACTCCCAACAATAAAGATTTTTTTTAAAAAAATATTTAAGTACAACGATGTGGGGAAGGAGGCATAAATGGTAGAAGAGAAACCAGTGCCTCCGGTGGGAAAGCTGGCTGGCACGGCAGACAATGAAGCGTCCTTCCTCCCATGAAGTCTGCAAGTGCCGCTGCCTCCCAGGGGCTTGCTGGCTGGGCTGAGGGCCTGCTGGGCCCTCCGGGTGTTCACCGCCCCGCCCCCCCCCTCCGCCCCCCCGCAATGCTGCTGTCTGTGCCTCGAGAGAAATCCTGCTGCCGGCCACACCGCAGAGCAGCAGCCTCGAGGGAGGAAGGAGGAAGGGCAGGACAGCCTGGGTTGCCCTGGGTCGGGACCGTGCACAGACCCTGGACATCTCCGTGACTCCCCATGGTCTCCAGGCTCCTCTGGTCCCAGACCTCTCATTCTAGAGAAGGGAATGAGGAGGCTGGGCCCCAGGGGGAGGAGCCACATGGGAGGGTGAGCAGGCCGCACCCCCATCCATCCCAGCAGACAGCAGAGCAGGTCAGTGGGGAGGGGGCAGGAGCCCAGAGGGCCTGCAGCTGGGACCACAGGCCAGGCATCTTCCTGGCCACCGGGGTTGGCTAAGGGAGGCCAGACTGTCTTCTCAGACTGAAAAGACAAGGAGTTCCTTCAGCCGGAAGGCATTCCTGTCCACCCCCCTGCTTGCCAAATGTTAGAAGAGGAAGGGGGCTTGCTGAGGTCAGCCAGCAGGGCGATTTCTGACGGAGGAAATAAGATCCCACAAGGTTGGGACATGTAAATGGGGTCAGAACCTGGGTGCTCTAATGCCAATCTGAGTCAGGTCTCCGGGGCGTGGGCTCTGGCTCTGCTCCCAGGTAGTAACCTGTGCTATTCTAGAAGCTCCCTTCGGCGTGTGGATCCTATGGTCCTGAGCTATAGAGTGCCTGCACGCACGGTGGGTA
The DNA here is from genome assembly GCF_000412655.1 of Myotis brandtii. Classification (NCBI taxonomy): domain Eukaryota; kingdom Metazoa; phylum Chordata; class Mammalia; order Chiroptera; family Vespertilionidae; genus Myotis; species Myotis brandtii. The sequence goes on from NW_005354595.1 coordinate 3,585,740, forward strand.
CGTGTGTGTCTACTCCCTCGGCAGCAAATATTTGTGGAGAGCTTGGAGCCAGGCTCTGCGCTAGGCCCTGGAGATAAAGCAGGTCACAGAACAGGGGAAGCTGTCCTCCTGGGGACTGGGCTTCGGTGGAGAGACCTCAGTTCTGTAGGGATCTACAGAGAAGGGCCCTCGTGTGTCCTCTGTGCCCGGCTCCGGGAGGTGGGGTTGCCCTGCAGGTACCATTGAGGGCCACCCCCTCCTCTGAGCCTCCTTGTGCTTCGCAGGGTTCTTGAGAAATCCTGTGGATACATTTCCTGACCCCACCCCCACCCCACACCCTGACTCCCTGCTCCCACCGCACCCCGAGGTGCTTCTTCTGGCATTCTGCACCCTGCTTTGCAGGCACCAATTTTCTGACGTTCTGAGCAACTGGAAGAGGGTCTGTATCTGCGTGTCCCCTCAATCCCCAGCACACCTGGGACATAAACGCTCTCTATAACCCCTGTTGCGTAAAGGGCTGATTGAGGGAAGCCATTGATTCTGGGCTCCAATTGCTCCGAGATAACTATCTGGACAGCTCCTGACTGTCCTGCAGATCAGATGAGCCCAGGAGATGAAAGGACCTTGGAACCAGCAAGCTGTTCTCCCAGCGATAGTTCTTATTATCCCCATAAAAACGGCACCAGCTAAGTGCCTGTTCTGGGAAAGGCTGTGGAGATCCCCGGTGTTCGCTGGGAGTGTGTGCCCGTGCAGGAACACACGCGTGCGCGCATGAGTGTGTGTCCCCGCCTGGAGGGCCAGAGTGGCCCCCCAAGAAGATCTGTGCTTTCAAGGAGGCTGCGGGGAGCATGACCTCCTCCTCCCTGGCCGGCCCTGTTCACAGGGACACATGGCTGCTCAGGCCCTCGAGACGCCTTGCCAGAGGGCGAGGGGAGGGAGAGAAGGAGAGAAGGCACTCGCAGTCCCCATGTCCGTCGGTCCATCCTCGTGTGGGCTGCAGCCAGCGGCCCGCCAGGCAGGACGGAAGCACGGCCCGGCTGTAAATGACTGCTGGCTCCACGCTGGCCACCCGCCCTGGCCGCCCTCACGGAAGGGCCGGACTTTACCCAGCAAATCGGGAAGGAACTGGAACCTCTGAACTTGGGACTTGGGCTCCGTCGATAAGGCCAGTGGACAAACAGAGGGCAGGGGCCGAGGCTCCCCTTTATACACACAGAAGCCCGGCTCCAGGCTGATACTGTGGAGATCTTTGCCCTTTAGTTCAAACAGGAAATCTTAAAATGGAAAATGAGCTGCGTAAGGAAGGGGCGCGGCCGCCAGCCCACAGGGAAGACGGAGCAGGTTGTTGGCACCAGAGCGGGTAGGTCGGGCTTCACGGGGAGGATTCCCACTGGCCTGGGGTGTTGGGGGGCGGGCAAGA
>NW_005354595.1:3587261-3606322 GCF_000412655.1 Myotis brandtii
CCTAGGTCTGACCCACAACACCCAGCTTGTTCATCATGTGGCTCGTGGGGAGCAACCTCACCATGGAGCCTCAGTTTTCCCATCCGTAATTGGGACCAGCAACACCATCCACCCCGGAGAATACACGAGAAGATGAGGTCATAAGCATAAAAGTTCCCTGCTCATTGCAAAGGGCTCGACTGGCCAACCCTGCATCCTGGCGGAGGCTCTCCCCCCAAAGGTGTTTCATAATTGAGAGGGAAAATCCAAAACAGCATCGCCCACTCCTCACGCCACCCCCGTACACCCCCTGCTAGCAGTTCAAAGAAGAGCAGATTGGGAGAAGATACATAATTAGAGAAAGGTTTCCAAGTAATTATTCACCTGTAAATTACTCCTCTCCCCGGAATCCCATCTCCAGATCCTTTTGACAAGGCAAATTCATTTATTTACATCTCTAACTAGCCTGCTTTGGTAAACATTCCAACAAGCTTGGATGGCCCATTAAAGAAAGAAAGAAAAACAACATTGAAGAAGTGAGGCAGACAGGAGAGAGAGAGAAATTAACTCTTGGTCATTCCTGGCACCTACAGAATTAACCTTCCAGGGTAATTAACTAGGAATCAACGCCAAGGCAAACCTCATCCCCAGCCAGGAGGGAGCCCGTCCCAGCAGGGTGGGAACCAAGGGAGGCCCTTCTCCACATGGCTCACAACTCCCACCAGCAGTAGGACTTGAGGGGAGACTATTAGAAGGTTCCAGAACCTTCCAGTAATCTCCTCTCAATCTAATCTGCTCGGGGCTGCACTTTCACTTTCAGGAAGAACCCTCCTTATCTGGTGAAATCACTCTTGACTTTCCCCTCTCACTCACAGACCCTCGATCATGGCCTGGCCACTTCCAGGCCTGATGCATTTTAGGGTCTCAATCAACCGCTGCTGAATGAATGAATCCATGTGCTATTCATTCCAGTGTCGTAAAGCCTCTCAAATTTGGGGAATGCCACAGTCACCCCCTCGGACTCAGGCCGCCATCATCTCTTGCATAGACTGGGGCCTCTGTCTATTCTCTGCCTCCAGTCTCTCCTCCTCTCACCCTCTACACAGAATTACCTTCTTAAAAGGCAAACTGGAAAAGTAAGCAAGGTAATTCTTCAGCTCTGACCACTGAGGAGAAAGTCATGGTTAATCAGGACAGTGACCCCTGGAGTCAGATGTCTGGGTTTGAAGTCTAGGTCAGGAACAGACCACCTTGTGGCCTTGGGAAAGTTACTTAACATCTCTCAGTTTCCTCATCTGTGAAACAAAACAAATAATAATAATAATAGCATTTACCCCTTATAGTTTTTGTGTGCATTGTGAGTTAACGAAGAGTGCCTAGCACTTAATAAACATCAGCTATTAGCAGCAGCATGGCTGTTATTGTCATCATCACCACCATTGCTTTACATGCCTTCACTGCCCTCTCATTGTCCTTGAATTAAAAGTCAAGCTCTTCATCGTGGCTCAGGAAACCTGGGCCCTGCTTGCCTCTCAGCCTCAAGTCTCACCACATCCCCACCCGCCCTAGTCCAGCCACAAAAGTCCTTGCAATCTCCCAAATGCTCTATTTTCTCTCCACTTCAGCTCTTTGCACAAGCTGCTTTCTCGGCCTCCCAGGAACTGCATCCCAGGCCCCAGGCATGCACAGACAGCAAACCCAGAGAGGCATCCACAAAGGGACTTGGCTCTCAGAGGTTACCCCGGTTTGAGTAGCAAGTATGTGTAAGGTTCAGAGTTGACCAGGCCGCCTTTCCAAGTTCACATGCCTTCTAAAAAGAGCTTTCTTTTGCTCTGAAATGTCCAACATCCTATGAAAAGAGAAGGTAGAGATGAGTCTGCCCAGTTTTGAGAGGAAGGAACCATATATGGCCCACAGAAGGCCTGTGACTTGCCCAAGGTCACCATTTAGTAGCAGCAGGAATAGAATCTTAAGTCTTCCAAGACCGCAGAATGGGGACAAGAGTACCCACTTAGAGGTGGGCCTGAATTCACATCCCCAGCCAAGACCTTGAGAAAATGTTCACCTCCCTAGGCCCCGATTCTTCATCTACAAAGTAGAGGTAGGAATGACGTTCTTACAAGGTGGTTAAGGAAGATGACTTGAGACACCTACTGTATGGGAAAGTGCTCAGCCACTGCCTGGCCTTGGAAATGAAGAGCAAAGGGGAGGGAAGGGAGGGAGAGAGGGAGGCTGCACAGAGGTAGATGCGAAAGGATCTGAAGGGGCATGAGAGCAAGAGAAGGAGCCTCTGCCTCCAGCCCTGGGGTCAGCGACCTTCACAGCCTGCACCCTCAAAGGCCAAGGACAAATGGTGTCCTCAGCACAGAGACACAGGCCAGTTAAGACAGGACATAGAGGCAAGGCTGGGGCTGGAGACACAGGTCTGGGGGAGCCAGCACCGCACAGAAGCCACAGTGATGGAATTTGGTGAGACTCCCAGAGAGTAAGCTGAGGATGGAAACCAGGGGGTGCCTAGGACCAGGAGGCAGGGGGAGAGACTTGGAAAGGGTAGGGTCCTAAAATACACAACAATGATTACAGCATGGTCACCACAACAATCCACCCAGAAATAGCAACTCTATTTATTCAACATTTTCCTCTGAGTGTTCTCTAAGAGACTTTTTTTTCTATGTCACTGAAAGAACAACTGATCTCACAATGCTAAGTGTTATGTTAGGGGAAGGCAACTCAAGCTTTCTTCACTCTCTGACCTGAACATGGACTTCTCAAGAACCAGACACAGACCCCAGAGCCTGGCCCAGGGCAGCCTCAAAAGATAGGTGAATGGTTGGGAAAATTAAGGAAGAGCCAACACTAAAATCAAAAGGAGAAATACCCAGATAGCCCTGAAATTCATATTTTGCTAATATGAATAGTATTATATCTTATTTTCCAAATGAGAAACTATGCTATTATATGAGTAGAAAAACTGTTTCGAGTTCAACTAATCTGAATTAACTCCTGCTTCCTCCACTTAACTTCTCTGAGCCTCAGTTTCCTCATCTGTTAAATACACATTATTTTGTATTTAGAATCTTTGTTGGGGGGAATCAAAATAATGTATATAAAGTATATCCCATATGGTTTGCACTTCATACATGAAACCTTGTCTTCTAGACCATAAAGCAAGTCCAACAAAATTCAGAAGCATGGCGCATATGCTATATGCTCTAACCACAAAGCAATGCAGTGGGAAAATAAATAACAAAAAGATACCAAAAGGAATCTTATGGTTTGGGAAAGTTATGAGCATACTTCTAAAATAAGTCAAAGACCAAAGAAAGAATTAAAATGTAAATTATAACACACATAGAACTGAATGTCAGTGAAAATGCAACATATCACAATGTACTAAACACAGCTAAGTCAACACTTGAAGAGGAATGTAGCCTTAAATGGTTGGATGAGACAAGGAGAAATATTGAAATACCACCAACAAAATATCCAACTTAAGGAACTGGAAAATAACCACAGAATAAACTGAAGGAGAGTAGACGTAAGAATAAAAATGAGCCCGGCCAGTGTGGCTCATTGGTTGAGCATCAACCTATGAACCAGGAGATCATGATTCAATTCCTGGTCAGGGCAATGATCCCTAGTAGGAGGCATGGCAGCCAATCAATGATTGATTCTCTCTCATCAGTGATGTTTCTATCTCCCTCTCCCTCTCCCTCTCCCTTCCTCTCTGGCAGCCGATTAATGATTATCTCTCATCATTGATATTTCTATCTCCCTCTCCTTAGATGTCTATGATAGAAAAGAGCTTTGTGACTGGTGATAGGTCAGTTGATAAAGACAGACTATTCAATAAATAGCTATTCATATGAAAGATATAATAAAAACTTTTATTCCTATTTCACCCATATAAAAAATCAGTTTCAGGTATTTTGGTAATTGAAATGAGGGGAAAGAGAGATAAATACATCAATGATGAGAGAGAATTATTGATGGGCTGCCTCCTACACACCCCACACTGGGGATCGAGTTTGCAAACCGAGGCATATGCCCTCACCAGGAATCGAACAGTGATATCCTGGTTCACAGGTCGATGCTCAACCACTGAGCCATGCTGGCTGGGCAAAAATATATATATATGTATTTTAAAAGAAATAACAATAACAGTGGAAACTAGTAAAATAGAAAGTGAAAAATTAGTAAAATAGAAAGAAAGAGAACTTAAACTCAAAGGTTGGTACTCTACAAGTCTACGAAAATTGATAAACTTTTGAGGAGAATGATCAAGAAGAAAATGACAAAAGGCTCAAATAAATAATATTGGGAATAAGAAATACTATTAATGACTTCATGCCAATACATTTTAAAACTTAGATAAAATAGAAAGATTCCTAGAAAAGTATAATCCACCAAAACTGACTTAAAGTGGCTTTCCCTTTAATCGTTAAAGAAATTAAATCTATAATTTAAAACCATCCCATAAAGAACTCACAGGCTCAATGATTACAAAAGCAAGCTCTAGCTAAATGTTAAGAGCAGGTAATAACAGATTATTCAAACTCTTACAAAGAATTGAAAGACCAGAATAACCTCCCCACTCATTTCATGAGGAAAATACAGCTTTGATATCAAAATGAGGCAAATATCATATAAAGAAGGAAAATCACTAGCCATATGAACCTAGATGCAAAGTCCCCAAACAAATATTTTAGCAAGTCAAATGCAGAAATTATAAAGATAACACACATGACCAAATTTGGTCTATCCAAGAAATGCCATTGAATTAAATTAGATATTTATTTTCACTATTCATCATTGTAACATATAAAGTGAGATAAGCCCAGCCAGCGTGGACTCAGTGGTTGAACGTCAACCTATGAACCAGGAGGTCACACAGGTTGATTCCCAGTCAGGGCACATGCCTAGGTTGTGGGTTCTATCACCAATGTGAGGCATGTAGAAGGCAGCCTATCAAGGATTCTCTCTCATCATTTATGTTTCTATCTCTCTGTCTCTCTCCCTTCCTCTCTGAAATCAATAAAAATAGATTTTAAAAAATAAAAATAAAAAACTAAAGTGAGATAAATCACTAGAGAGTATGCATCGACATACAAAAAGCTCTTTAAAACTTCAACACTAGCCCTACCCGGTTTGGCTCAGTGGATAGAGCATCAGCCTGCGGACTCAAGGGTCCCGGGTTCAATTCCGGTCAAGGGCATGTCCCGTGGTTGCGGGCCCATTCCCAGTGGGGAGTGTGCAGGAGGCAGCTGATCGATGTTTCTCTCTCATCGATGTTTCTAACTCTCTATCCCTCTCCCTTCCTCTCTGTAAAAAATCAACAAAATATACTTAAAAAAAAAAACTTCAACACTAATAAGTGCTTTTAAAAAACTTAGCAAACTAGAAATAAAAAGAAATTTCCTCAATTTAACAAAAGAATATTTACAAAAATCCAAGGTAAATATCAAATACTTCATGGTAAATCATTTGAAGAATTTCTTTTATATTCAGCATAAAAGTTGCTATCTTGGTTTAAATTTGGGGGTTTTTTTAGAGGTCTTACCTTATGCAATTAGACAATACAAATATATATAGAGATATATCTAATTATCTTTCTTCTTAAATTACATGATTATCTACAAAAAACACCAATAGAAACTACAAATTATAAGAATAAGAAAATTAACTTGGTGTGGTGAACACACAATACAGTATTCAGATAGACTTGTACTCCTCAAACCTATATAATTTTATTAACTAATGTCACCCCAATAAATTCATTAAAAAAGAAAATAAAATTAAAGAAAACTAGTAAAATTGTTATCAGTAAACCAAACATAATTACATTTTTATAACCTAACAACTATCACTAAAAAATACAATTTTAAAATGTAATTCATTATAGTAACAAAAATAATTCAAATACAAAATTTGCAAGAGCTTTCTAGAAAAAAAGCTATACAACTTCTTAGATGACACTTTAAAAGACTTAAATGGGAGGAAGGGGACTGCATTCACGAATAGGAAGTTTCAATATGCAGATGCCAACTGTCCCAAATTGATGTGCAGATTCAACACGATTGACATAAACCTAGCAGTTGGGTTATACAGGAGCTCCCACATCTAATTTGAAATGCATGAGCAAGAGCCGAGGGCCAATAGTAATTCAGTCAATTTTGATGAATAACAAATAGTATAAAACAAAACTTATCTTTCCAAATATCAGAACTTAATATAAAATTATAAAAATTAAGATAGGGTATTTTTGATATGCAGAGAGACATATACGCCAATTGGAAGAGAATTGAGCCCAAAAACATACCTACGCCATTAGAGATGCCTCAAATAGGAAAGAGCTTTATGACAGGTGACAGGTCAGTTGATAAAGACAGCCTATTCAATAAATAGTAATGGAACAATCAGCTATTCATACGGAAGATACAATAAAACTTTTATTCCTACTTCACCCATAATTTCTGAATATAAAAGAAATTCTTCAAATGATTTACCATTAAGTAAATCATTTACCATTAAATCAGTTTCAGGTATTTTGGTAGTTGAAATGAAAAGCAAAACTTTACTTTTTTTTTTTTAATATAGAATATATTGATGACTTCTGGGTAGGGAAGGATTTCTTCAGTAAGACACACCAATAAATAAATAAATAAATAAACAAACAAACAGACAGACAACCTAACAGAAAAATGACCAAAGGATATTAATAGACTCCTCAAAAAAAAAAAAAACTTGAATGGCAAAAATAAAATAAAAAATTCTAGGCAGTCAACCTGATAAAAAATCAAGAAAATTCTATTAAAATCACAGTGTGATAGCCTTTTCATCTACCAGAATGGCCATGGCAAAATTGGAAAAGTCTGACAATACCCAGCATTGCCCAGAATCTGGAGCAACAGGATATCTTATGCACTTTCCAGAGGAATTTAAATTATTTGTGTGATCATTTTGGAACACAATGTGCCATTTTCTCACACCTTTGCGGATGCACATACCCTATGACACGTGAGCCAGAAACATGCCGAAGAATGCCCATGAAAGCAGCGTCTGAAATAGCCAGACATCAGAAACAACCCAAATGTCTATCCACAGGACAATGGATACGTACGGAACTGGTGATATACTCACATAATGAAATACTACACAGCGGTAAAATGAATGAACTACAAATAAACACATTATCGTGATTGACTATCACAAACTTAGGAGGAATCAACCTTTCTTTATGTCTTGACTCACACAGGGAAGGATATTAGTTCCAGTGTCTACACAACACGCCGGGATCACTTGAATCTGGGGTGATCCACCCAGAGTCACCTGGTAACAAGTTCCCATATAAGATTTCTTGGCCCTCCTGAACTAGACACTATGCTGGCATTTATATAAAGCTCAAAAACATGCAAAATTGCACAATCTATTATTTAGCAATACCAAAATATGTGCAAAACTGGCGGGGAGGGAGAAGCAGTGGAATTACTTTAAAAAACTTACTTCTGAAAGAGAAGGAAGATGTGATGGGGAAGGGGCATGCAGTGTATTCTGCCACGTGTTAGAAATATTTCATTGCAACCGTGGGATACAAAGCTATGTGTATCGCCCTAGCCGGTTTGGCTCAGTGGCTAGAGTGTCAGCCTGCAGACTGAAGGGTCCCTGGTTCAATTCTAGTCAAGGGCACATACCTTGGTTGCAGACTCAATCCCCAGCCCTGGTCAGGGTGCATGCAGGAGGCAACCAGTCAATGTGTCTCTCTCACATCAATGTTTCTCTCTGTGTGTCTCTCCCCTTCCCTTGCACTCTCTCTAAAAATCAATGGAAAAATATCCTTAGGTGAGACTTAACCGCCCCCCCCCCAAAAAAGCTATATGTATCATATGGACTTCACTTTTAAAGAAGCAGAGAAAAAAAGACCAAAAGAAAAAGTATCAAAGAATTAACCATGGTTACCTTTGAATGACAGATCTTTTTTTTTTCCTTCCTTACTTTTTTTTTTAGTAGTTTCTAATTTTCTACAATGAACATGTATTTCTTTTATAATGAAGGAAAGAAAAAATACTTTGTTTAACAAGACAAACCCCTTAATTGTGAGGATAAATACCAGGCAGTTAAAAGGAGAAGGAATGGGGGGGGCGGGGCGGGAGAGAAACCACTAGGTATAAAAATAACTTTCCCTGGTTTGATCTTCTAGAAACAAGCTACAATCTCAGGAACTCTTTCTCCCCTGAGCTTTTCTGGATCCTACGCAACAAAATAAAGCAAAATGTGCCTGTTGGATTATATTGTTCCCTAGTCAGGTAGAAAAGAGAAACTTTTGTGCATTTAAGGAAAAGCACACAGCTCCTCCCCGGGCCTTATTTTTAGATTTACTGTAATTGGGTCTCCTGAAAGGCTCCCGCAGCCAAGTGAACTCGGAAAGTATGTTTTTCCTTCTTCAGGCGTCATTTGCGTCTCTGCTTTCTGTGGAGGTGAGCGCAGTCCGTGCAGCCTTAGGAAGGCAGGGACTTCCCTTCAGATTAGTGTGTTCCGTGGCATTCATCTGATTTGGCCGCGGCCGCTCGCTGGCCTCAGCAGTTGCTAAATTATTTCCTGGGAGGAGGTTAGGAACTTGAGGCAGTGAGAGAATAGTAAAAGCAATAATGGCCTGCAGGGAGTATGTTCTCTCTGATGGACATGTCGAAACTGAGACGCCGAGAGGTGAACGATCTGTCTAGTATCAGTCTCAGGGAACCAGGTGTGGAACTACGTGCCACCAGCTGTGACCAGCTTTGCCTTGTGTCTTGCCCAACCACCCCCCAGATCCTGTCCTTTAGCCCTTCGGTAAGGTCCCACCTACCTAGATGCCAAGAGCCAGTTCTAGGGTTCCACCCAAGGGCCCTTAAAGTCTTTTTGTGGGCAATGTATAAAGAGAAGAGGAAGAGAAAAGATGGGAAAAAAGAGAGACAAGGGAAAAATCATCTTCCCAGTAACAGCCCAGTAAGTCTCTGCAGCCTCCTAGAAGATCTACCTCCTCCAAGAAACCTTCCCTGATTTAATCCATTAAGTTTATTAATCTCATTCATTCAGTCAACAAACTGTATTAAGCACCATCATGTAACACTTGAGTGTGAGCAGCATTGGTCTAATGATGAGCAACCAGAAGGCAGGGATTGGCTGACTCAGGTATAAACACACAGCCCTGAGCAAACTCATCAGGACTGAAAATTGATGGTCCCTCCTGGAACTCCAGGCCCACTGCAAACTCAAGCCAGCCTGAAGAACACCCAGACCAAACCGGCTCAGGGAATAGGGCCTCCCCCTCTTACTAGCCCCCAAATAAAGACTCCTGCCTTTGCCAAAAATGTCTTTTCCTTCTGGGTGCATTTAAGTCCCAACTCAAAAGTCCCCTCCTCTGGGAACCCTTCTGAAGCAATTCCCAGACAAAGTAAATTGCTCCCTCCCCAGTGCTCCCAGAGTACAGAGTACAGGCTTCCTTTATGGCCAGCATCTCCTCATGGCATGAATTCATTTAGAAGTATCTTCCATTGACATGTGCCATCAATAGGGTAGTCACTAGCCACCTATGGCTATGGAGCACTACCAAGGGGGCTAATACAGATTGAGCAATGCTGGAGGCGTAAAATCCACATTGGAGTCTTACAAAATGTAGTACATACTAATAAAATAAAAGAATGTGAAATGTCTCATGAGTAATTTTCATACTGACTACATGTGGACAGGACAGTACTTTGCATATATTGGGTTAAACAAACATGTCAAATTAATGTCACCTGTTTCCATCTTCTGTTGTGACCGCTAGACACGTGCAGTGGCATGTGAGGCTCACACTGTCGCTGTGTTGGGCAGCTCTCTCGGCGGTCAGAACCCCACCGTGGGGGACCCGGGCTCACTCACCTTGGGACCCAATCCCTTCTTGCATATACGGCTGACTTTTGAACAACGCGAGCTTGAACTGCACGGTCCACTTCAACTCGGATTTTTTTTTTCTATAGATACAGTCAGCGCTTCCTATCCTGGGTTTCGCATTGGCAGATTCAACCAACCGCAAATTGAAAACAGTATTTTCACATTCCCAACTGCAGATTCCCAACCAAAGATGGAAAATACTGTTTTTGACCCTCGGTTGGTCGGATTCAGGGATGCCAAGTGTAGTTAAGTTGTAGGGAAGTCAAACGTTATAGGTGGGCCCTAGCCAATTTGGCTCAGTGGATAGAGCAACGGCCTGCTGATGGAAGGGTCCCTGGTTCGATTCTGGTCAAGGGCACATGCCCAGGTTTCGGGCTCGATCCCCAGTAGGGGGCGTGCAGGAGGAAACCAATCAATGATTCCTTCTCATCATTGATGTGTCTATCTCTCCCTCTCCCTTCCTCTCTGAAATAAATAAAAATATACTTTAAAAAAAAGTTATAGGTAGATTTTCAACTGCATGGGGGTGGGGGGTGCCCCTTACCCCCACATTGTTCAAGAGTCACCTGTAGTAGACATTCAAGAAATGATAGAAAAGTAAAGGAGCCTGGCCGGTGTGGCTCAATGGTTGAGCATCGACCCATGAACCAGGAGGTTACCAGTTCCCGATCAGGGCACATGCCCGGGTTGCAGGCTCGATCCCCTCTTCGGGGCATGCAGGAGGCAGCCGATCAATGATTCTCTCTTATCATTGATGTTTCTATCTCTCTCCCCCTCTCCCTTTCTCTCTCTGAAATCAATTTTTTAAAAAGTATATTTTTTTAAAGTAAAAGAATTCACAAATGCCTCAAGGCCTAGAAAGATGTATTGGTCATCTCAAATGTAGTAGGTGCATTACTATCAGCATCTGGGACTGATTCCGTTCGTTCCAACTCAAAAGTTGAGAAAGGAGGACAAGTTGGGGGAGGAGGGGGTCTGAAGTCCCTGGTTCTGATGCTGACCCCTGGCAGCCAGACAACTTTGTGCAATTCAATCTCCTTAACTCCAATCATTGCTGCCATGCCCACCCACTCACTGGAGGAGAGTGAGAAATTCTCTTCCTTGCCCTAGCCCCTCCGGTTATCTGGCTTAGATTTTCTAGAAAGCTCCAGAGTGAGCAGACATTGTGTTCCCAGGATTTATAGCTCACTTTATAATGTTTTGGGTGAGGCCAGAAACTTTACAAGCACGATTGCCTTCCTTGTTTTAAACTAAATAGGATTTCACTTGAAGAGAAGAATCCCAGAAAGAGGGCAGGGGAGGAGGCTACTGCGGGTAAGTGAGAAAGCTCCTGCCCCTCTCCTCCTAGTGACCCAGACTGTGTATCCGGGTCCAAGTCTAGGGAATGGGGAGGAAAGTTATCTTCTTAGAGTTGGAAGTTTACCTTAGACCAGCCTTGCAAGTATCAAAAAATTCAACAGCCCCCAGATGTCTGATTCCACAGTTGTCGTTGATGCAATTACCATCAATCCTCATTATTTCTTATTTATGAATTTTCCAACTAGCTACAATTTACTTGTAACCCGAAAATCAACACTCACAGCGTGTGGTTTTTTTTAGGTCATTCACAGACATGAGCAAATTTGTGCCTACTCAAAAGTTCATATGTTGAAGTCCAACCCCAGGACCCCAGAATGTGACTCTGGAGATTGGGCCTTTAAAGGGGTGATCAAGTTAAAATAAGGCCACTAGGGTGGGCCCTTAGCTAACAGGTGTGCTTACAGGAAGAGGAGATTAGGACACAGAGAGACAGGAGGAAAGACCACCTGAGGACACAGGGAGAAGGTGAGCGTCCACAAACCAAGGAGAGGGGCCTCAGGAGAAACCAACCCTGCTGACACCTTGATCTCAGACTTCCAGCCTCCAGAACTGGGAGAAAATTCATTTCTGTTGTTTACGCCCCCATCTGTGATGCTTTAGGGCAGTTTGAGCAAACTATTTATACACGTTCCCAGCCAAGGCTGGGCAGGCCACACTCAGCCTTCTTCTTCATCTCTCATACTGTACACCAGCATCCTTTTCCCAGTCTATTTCGTGCCATGTTTTTCACACTTTTGTGCTGTTCGTTGCTGATTTCACTGCTTGAAATGGCCCCCAAGAGCAGGGCAGAAGTGTGATTATTCCTGAGCACAAGTAGGCAGTGATATGCCTCACGGAGAAAACGTGTTAGGTAAACTTCCTTCAGGCCTGAGTGATAGCACCATGGGCTAGGAGTTCAATGTTAATGAATCCACAATATGCATTAAATAAGGTGTCTCTAAACAGAAACAGGCATACAACAAAGTTATGTGTTGATCGGTTGATGAAAACGTTGTGAAGAGAGGCTCCCGGGCACCTAACCCCGTATTTACCTTGGAAACAATACTAACTCCGTTTTCACAGTGACTTTATAGAACATACTGCAGCAAATGATGAAAACCGATGCCCAGCTGGTATGATCATCAAACCAGGAACCAAGAGGTCACTGGTTTTATTCCCGGTCAGGGCACATGCCCAAGTTTCAGGCTCGATCCCCAGTAGGGGGCGTACAGGAGGCAGCCTGTGATTCCCTCTCATCATTGATGTTTCTATCTCTCTCTCCCTCTCCCTTCCTCTCTCTTTAAAAATCGATAAAACTTATTTATTAAAATAAAATAAAAAGACTGCATCCAGCAATTCCATTTCTGGGTGTTTACCTGAAGGAAACAGAATCACTACCTCAAAAAGATACCTGCACCCCTTGATACCTGCAGCCTGCTTGACAACAGCCATGACATGAAACAGCCTGAGTGTCCATGGGCAGATAACTGGATAAAGAAAATATGGCATGTGTACACACACAGGCACATGGAATATTACAGCCATAAAACAGAAGGAAATCTTGCCATTTGCAACAACATTGATAGACTTTGAAGGCATGATGCTAATGAAATAAGTCAGAGAAAGACAAATACCATATGATCTCACTTATATGTGGACTCAAAAACTGACCTCATGGAAACAGAGAAGAGACTGATGGTTGCAGTGGGGAAACTGGGTGAAGGTAGTCAAAAGGTACAAACATCCAGCTAGGAGATGTAATGTACAAGATGGCTAGAGTTAAACAACACTGCATTGCACTTTTGAAAGTTGCTTAGAGGGTAAACCTTAAAATTTCTCATCACAAGAAAACAAAATTGTAACTATGTGCGGTGATGGATGTTAACTGAACGTATTGTGGGGGTCATTTCACAATATATACATATATCAAATCATTGTGCTGTACACCTTAAACTAACACAATGTCACATATTAATTATATTTCAATCATAATTTTAAAAATACTTTAAAATTGATTGTAAATGTTGTTTTTGTTTTGGTGCCCTGACTGGGAATAGAACTGGTCACCTTTCAGTGCACAGGACCAATCACCTGAGCCACATGGACTAGGGCTATAAATGTTGTTAAGAAGAGATCAACCGAAAGACTTGTATGCATGCATGTAAGCATAACCAATGGACACAAGACACTGGGGGGAGGGAAGGTGGTAGGGGATGCCAGGGGAAGGTCAATGGGGAAAAAAAGGCGGGGGCGGGGGAGGGGGGGGTAGGGGACGCCAGGGGAAGGTCAATGGGGAAAAAAAGGAGACATATGTACTACTATTTGTAATACTTTAAACAATAAAATAACATTTAAAAAAAGAAGAGTAATGAGTTCTGCTCTTTTGATACATTGTTCTTTTCATGCACCATCCCCTCTGGATTGCCTCACTTACTTCTGAATGGCCACTCACCGAATATAACCTGGGGAAGTTCAGCAGATATGCTCAGGAAAGACAAGAGATCGAAGAGCAGATCATTTCTCAAAGCCCGTTAGAAGGAAAGCATCCTGACTTGTCTCATATTGTTCGGAGGAGGGGTTATGTCAGTCAGGCACAGGCATCCGCATGTGGACTGAGGAATATAAATGAGAAATTAAACTTTTTTAAAGTTTATTTTTATTGATTTCAGAGAGGAAGGGAGAGGGAGAGAAAGAAACATCAGTGATGAGAGAGAATCATTGACCAGCTGCCTCCTGCATGCCCCACATTGGAGAATCAAGTCCGGGTTGACCAGAAATCTAAGTGTGACCTCCTGGTTCATAGGTCAATGCTCAGCCACTGAGCCACGCCAGCCAGGTGAAATTAAACTCTTAATTGGACAGACAGGTTCCAAACATCCTGTTAATATAAAAAAAAAAAATAGCCACACCCTTTACCTGTGTACTGGCACATGGCATCCAGCACAGAAGATACGCAGACAATCATAGATGAAATTGGCAACTGTATTATCTACTGGCATGAAAGGCACTTGCCTCGGAAGAGGGAGACCTTTGACCCTATTCCCTGAGTCACTCCTCTGGCGCCTCTCCTGCCTCATGGAAAGGTCAGGGGTTGTGCAGTCAGGCAGACATGGGTTAAACCCTGTCTGCCCCTCTCACTGGCTGTGCAAACTTCAGCCTCAGTTCCCTCATCTGTAAATTAGGGCTAATACTTATTTTGCGGATTATTGAAAGGATTGGGAGAAATTAAATGCCCATTGCAATCCCTGGCACACACTGGGTCATTCAGGAAGGCTCTTCTATGTCTCCCTTATGTTGCTAGTGCATGTTTATTTGTGAAGCTCATCTCTCTGCAACCCTCTCTCCCAGGGAAGAAAGGACCCTGTGCCGATCTTTCAGTCCTTCAGTAAAGTTCTATTGTGCACCTACTCCTTACCAAGCTCTGTGTGATGTGGGAGAAGCAGGAATGTAAAGCTCCTATTGCCTTATTTTGAAGAAACCCTCTCTAGTATTAATAATAATATACTCCTATCTTAAACAATAATATCTTAGTGTCTTTTCATATCCATCATGCAACAATTGGAGTGATAAGACACTTAAGGGATCAGATCTATGGCTCTAAAAATCCTGCAGAAGATACTATTTACATGTGGGTGGGGGTGGGGAGATCTGAGAAGGCTCCCTGGAGGAAGTGAAGTACAGGTGAGGTGAGAAAGGGATGGGTGGGACAAACAGTGAGCAGCTTGGTTTTCACAGGAGCATGTGTCTGAGCCCTGAGGGCCTGAGTGGAAAATCGTGTAGTGAAAACACATTTGGTTACATTTCTTTCAACAGCTTCTCACCTCCCATACAAAAGCCAGCCTTGCTTCTTCTCTCCTTTTTTTCTTTAATGAAGTTGGACAAATTTTTACATTTATTTTCTAAATTACATAAATAGTGAGTGTTCGTTAACAAATTTAGAAAATTCAATCAAAGAAAAAGAAAATTAAAATCACCCACATTCTTATTCCTTAAAGATAACTATTATTAATATATTAATATTCTGGTGAATTCCTTTCTAGAATATCATTTAAGAGTGTGTGTGTGTGTGTGTGTGTGTGTCATACTGAACATGATAGTCACAAATCAGGATCATAGTGTGCATGTTGTAGTTTACTTTTATCATGTGGCTAACATGTTGCAGACATGTTTCCAACGTCCATAAACATGGAGCTCTATTTTATCATTAACAACTATATAGTACTCTCCTGAACGTAGTTAGCATCATTTATTTAATCCATTCGTTCCTGAAGAACTCATCATGTACTGTATGTTTTAAAGATTGTTCTAATTATTATAAATATTTGGTCAGACAGAACATTTGGAAAATATCAAAATGTAGAGGTTTTCTACTTTAACTTTCTTATAAAGAATAATTTTGAATCAATGTAAATGATCTAGACTATCAAGGACCTGGTCAACAAACTGACTCGACTCCACATCCAGGCATCCAGGAAATTCAGAACTCGACAGTGATGCCTGTCTGATAATGGGCAGGACCCGTGCTAATTTTCCCTGGTAGCTGATCTCAGCCTCCTTTCTTATAAAGAAAAATCCAGATACTATGATGCTGACCACCCAAAAATTACATTATGTAGAACTTATGTTGTCTTAGGATACATGTATTTTTTTTTAATTAAAAAAGCAAGAGAATTCTATAAGACAAAGAGAAATATGTACAACTGCTCCAAAAATAGTTTGGCCTGACATTCTCACACTAACTTGATTTTGGAAACATGTGTTTTAGATATATGCAAAGAGGGCAATGAACAAGGCTTAACTTTCTAGATTACATATTTCTTTAATGCTTCCAATTTTCTTCAATGGACATCGGGTACTGTTTTATCAGAACAAAATTGACTTTCTTTTAAGACATGAAAAGTTGAAAGGAAAGCAAAATCACTCCTATTTCTACCACCGTTAACATTTTGGTAGATACCCCTCCAGCTCCCCACTCCCCAGCGCCTGCTTTTTCTATACATACTCAGTAAACTATTTTTACACAGCTAGATCATAGTATAAATAAAATCTTACATCCTGCTTATTTCAATCATAATGCAAGCATTTTCCATTTATAAACTCTTCATAAACATTTTTTATGGGTGCATAATACTCCATTGAGCAGCTATGTCATCATGTACATAATGCTTCCCCTATGTGTGAACATTTAGGTTGTTTCAAGTTTGTCTCTCTTCTACCTCAAGTTTCGATCTAGATGCATAAATCCGGCTCTGCACTTTAGATTATTTCCTTATGAGAGATTCCCAGAAGTGGAATGACTAGCTCTAAGGCAATGAACATTTTTCAGGCCTGTGGTACATATTGCCAAATTGCTTTCCCAAAAGGGTTGTACCATTTCACACTCCCACTAACAGTGTTGCTCATTCCGTTTTTAATAGCACCATGTGACTTAAATGGCCAATAGCAAGGCTTAAATAAGCTATCAGACATCTAACCAGGGAATTATACAGCCCATGAACTTGGTTATGAGGCCTGCATAACAACATGGAAAAACAGTTATGCTGCAATGTCAAGCAGAAAAAGCAAAAAACAGAATCGAATGTAATTGCACTGCATTAAAAATATAATAATAATAAGTCTGCATAATGATGAGGACTGGAAAAAAAACCACAGGAAATATTGACATGTAAGGATGCGTGTGGCAGGGTGATGACTTCAAGATTTATCACCGCCCCTCAGGATTTAATTATTTTCATTCCCTGTATTAAGTTCACCTTAGGTTGCTATAGCACCATTTAATATTTCAAAAACTTTAAATACAGGCAAAATACTCAGGGTACAAAACTGCACAGTACAGGACTTCCCAAAAGCTGGTCCTGCAGAATTCTGGCATTTCCAAGGCCATCCCAAGCATTTTCGCGGCTAAAGGATCATGGTGGTCTTTTCTGAGTTCCCAGAATTAATTAAGTCAATGAATGGAATTTTCTCAAATGCAAATTCTCCCATGATTTTTTTTTTTGCCTCAAACCTCTGGCAACTGCCACCACTCCTCTGCTAGCAGATGACAAGAATGAAGACTTCACAAATAGTAACAGAAACCACTGAAACAGCTGGTCACAGTCTATGGGTCCTGCCCCTAGGGTCGTATTATTTTCCCCAGCATGGAAGAGAGTCTTTTTCTGCTAGCAAAACCGTTCCAAGCCTGTGCTAGAGTGAATATCAATAGATTAGGATGGCCCGGCCGCCATGGCTCAGTGGTTGAGCTTCGACCTATGAACCAGGAGGTCAATTCCTGGTCGCACATGCTCAGGTTGTGGGCTCGATCCCCAGTGTGGGGCATGCAGGAGGCAGCTGATCAATGATTCTCTCTCATTGTTGTTGTTTCTATCTCTCTCTCCCTCTCCCTTCCTCTCCAAAATCAATAAGAAAAATATTTTTTAAAAATAGATTAGGATGATCCCCCAAGAGCACGGATGTCAGTTGCCCGAAACTCACCATCTTCAGAGACTTGAGCGAAGCTGGATTCTGACCCCACATGGAGGACGCCATAACCCAGGGCCGATGGGGTCTGAGTCCCAAAGCTCACTGCAGAAGCAACAGCCTCGTGGAGCCACCAGCTCCCACTCCCCAGCACCTGCTTTGATGTTTTCCTGCCTCCAGTCTCACCCCTTGTCAGCCCACACTGGTTTTAAACACAGCCACTTAACATCTTCCTACTTCGAGTGGGACCCAGGGACCAAGCAGCACAGGCAGCACCCTTGTTAGAAATGCAGAATGCCAGGCCCCGCCCCAGACCTGCGGAGTCCGAATCTGCATTTCCCCAAGATGCCCGGGCGATTCATATACAGTGGGGCCTTGACTTACGAGTGTCCTGACTAACGAGTTTTTTGAGATACCAGCTGTCTCTCAGCCGATTTTTTGCATTGAGTTGATAGAGTAATTTGAGTTAACGAGCTCCTTAACGAGCTCGGTCTCGAAACGAATTAAACTCGTAAGTCAAGGCCCCACTGTAGTATGTTTGAGAAGCATCGGGCTAAACCACAAGTGTCATTCTTCTGTCCAGACACTTTCGGTGGCTCCCTGTGGCCTGAAGGAAACCATCCAAACTCAGCCATTTCATCCCAGGCTACCTACCCAGCCTCTTCTCAGTTAACCCCCAGGTAGTCAACATTCTCAAGCCCAACAAAGCACAACTTGGTATGCACCGCTCCCTCTGCAAGAATGCCTTTCCATAAATGGTGAAATCCCACTCAACCTTCCAAACCCAGCCCCAGCCCTGGCTGATTTGGCTCAGTGGATAGATCATTGGCCTGTGGACTGAAGGGTCCCAGGTTCAATTCCAGTCAAGGGCATATACCTTGGTCACTTGGGCACATCCTCAGTGGGGGGGGTGTGCAGGAGGCAGCTGATCAATATTTCTCTTTTCATCAGTTTCTCTCTCTCTCTCCCTCTCCCATCCTCTCTGTAAAAAATCAATAAAATGTATTTTTTTAAAAAACAAAAAACAAAAACCCGGCCCCAGATCTCCTCCGGGAAGCTTTCTGGGACTTCTCCCAACGCACACGCACGCACGCACACACACACACATGCCCTCATTGCTCCTTCCTCTGACTCCATAGCCCTCGGATGTTAACTCGTCTATATGCACATGTGCATGTGTATACCTGATAGGTAGCAGTTTCCCGTGGTGCCTCAGCAGATATTTCATCCAGATTTGCTAAATGAAAATGAACGAACAAAAGAATACTGTTGCTTCTGGCTCTGTCACATAATCACTGATGTGCTCTTCCTCTTTGAAAAGTGCACATGGTGAAAATCCAATAAGTTCTGTGCGAGGAAAAGTGTAAACCATA
>NW_005354595.1:3606369-3619472 GCF_000412655.1 Myotis brandtii
ACATTACTGAGGGAATCTGCTTGGCCCCATGGCCAGGACCTGAGGGACATTGATATGTACAGATTCCAAGGAATCCTACAGAGATTCCGGAGGAATTCTGCATTTTAACAAGCTTTTCAGATGGTTTCAGTATGAAGTCCAATCTGAAGACCTGGCCTGCGAGACTCACCTGCACACTTCAGGACACAGGGTCTGGTGGGAAATTCAAGGACACCCTCATTTGCAAGGTTGTGCAAGTGCAGAGTGGAGTCTGGGAGAGAGGGCCTCCTAAAATCTGTGTCCCCAGGGGTCTCTCTTGTCACACCCTAGTGCTACTCTGACGTTGACCACCCCAGCAAATCAGCTCCGGCCCACTGTGCACGCTCATCCACACCCAGTCCCTGCCTTGCGTCCCGCCATGCCCGCCTCATGAAAACCCGGCCGAGCTGGCCACGTGGGGAGCTGGGGGCCCTTGGCCACAGGCAGGCCCAGGTGAATTGAGGACAAGGTGTGCTCACAGCCTAGGCATTCCAGGCCCAACCACTGCAGCCCCATTAATGGCCTGTTTTCCCTTAAGTGGGGAAAAGGCAGACTGATTCCAACCTCACGCCCCACAAAGTCTGACCACCTCAGGGCACCACTGTCCTTTGAAGAACCTAAGGCCTGGCACCCAAGCGAGGAACACTTCCTGCGTTTCAGACCCTGAATGCCAGCCTCAGGACTCCTGGTGGTCCAACATCCATCAGACGTGTGGGGACTGCCTCCAGGCTGCCTGCATAAGGGCAGGTGAAGGCCCACTCTGCAGGCTGTTCACCCCCTCCCCCTCCCCAGAGGACATGAAGCTTGTTCCCCAGCCTTCTTTTTTTTTTTTTTTTTAATATTTTATTGATTCCAGAGAGGAAGGAAGAGGGAGAGAGAGATAGAAACATCCATGATGAGAGAGAATCATGGATCGGCTGCCTCCTGCAAGTCCCCCACTGGGGATCGAGCCCACAACCCGGGTATGTGCCCTTGACGGGAATCGAACCTAGGACCTTTCAGTTCACAGGCCGACGCTCTATCTACTGAGCCAAACCGGCTAGGGCCCCAGCCTTCTTTTTTATGGCTGTGTGCCTATTGTGTGTGTCAACTCAGTAGAAGACAAGTATATATTAACACCATTATAACCCTGCAAGATAGGTACTAAGTCCTTACTTAACGTCCTCAATAAGTTCTGCGACTGTAGGCAAAATGTATCAGGAAACCCATTTTACTAATTGATATAAACAAGGTTAAGTCCCTACAGCATCTCATCAACCTTACAATGAAAAGACATGATTAGAGGACCTGCTGTACTGTTATCAGCAGTGGTACAGGTGGACAGATTGAGGTTCAGAAAGGAGAGGGAATTTGTTCAAAGACATAGATCACGCCCATGGCAGAGCTGGGATTGAAGCCCAAAAGCTCTCCCTGCCTTCCTGAGCGTTGTTTCACATTTCACCCCCCTGCTTTCCCTTTCCAAGCCCCTTCCTCTGTTTTCCTGGGGCATCTGGAGACAACAGGAATCTGTGGCCTGGGGATAGGGCAGTTTCCCCTGAGGATAGTTCTTGGAATCTGAATCTGAATTCTTTTGAGGTTGTGGGTTTGCGCTTGGGCTCTGCACTAGTGCTCTGGGGACCTATTTGGCAGTCTCTGGACATCTCAAAATAATGTGTTTACATGGATATAATAAAATGCATGTGATTGCAAAAAAAATCAATGTGTAATCCCCAATTATCAGAATATTAAAAAACAAATTTGTGGTATAATCATATAGGCTTCTTTATTAATGCATTAAATAATACGATCTAATGCTGAGTCTAATTTCCAATCAGTGCTGAGCATCATAATTGAGAAATTTGCATCAACTATAATTTGATATGAAAATAGCAATGGCAGTGCGGGACAGTGCAGAATTTTACCTACCGACATTGCCTTAAGGCTTCCTCATTCACATATAAAAGCTCATGGGGTTGCCCAGAAAAAGGGTAGTATGGCCCTCTTCTCAAAAGGTGGAAAACAAAGTTTCTCATTCAAGGTCGCAACTAGTGAAAGAAGGAACCAATAAATCCACAGACCTTTCCTGCCCTTCCCAATACCCCAGGTACCTTATCAGCCCAGAGATAGGAGAGATAAGTGTGTCTGGATTGGGGGAAAGAGAATGTATGTAAGTACTACCGTGTGATGCATTCCAACTCTCTCACAACTTTGCAGAGGTTACCGGAGTTACCGAAGCAATCGACATCATGTGTACACCAATAAATACCAACTTCTAAAAACAAACCCAACTGGGATGAATCACAAAACAACCCAAGACATGGCAACAGAAGACAAGAATCCTCAAACTCAGCAGGCTGGCCGGCGTGGGTGCTGGCGATCAGACAGGTGAGCATGAGAGCAGATAGTGGAATAGTTCAGATTGCAAAGAAAGGGGTTTGGAATGTATCTGTCTCATGGGAGCCATTGAAGGTTTTGTAGGAGAGGAGAAACCTATGGAGCATGTGCTTCAAGGTCACAAAGCTCACCTTAGAACAACCAACACTTCTTGGGTTTGCTCCTGACAAGTCCTGTGCTGAGATTGGGGAGCAGTAAGGGAGAGAAAGAAGACAGAATTCCTATCTCCACAGGGCAAACAATCCCTACTGTGTCACCCATATCGTGACAGAAAGGGGCCTGAGGAAGGCTTCTTGGGGAAGATGAGGCCTGAGTGAAAGGCTGGATGACAAACAGGAGTGAGTCAGATATAGGGCGAGAGGGCAGGACAGTTATAGCAATGGGAACAGCTTTGGAGGGGAGAGACAACAAAGGTGGGAGGGTAGACATGCAGGACTCCTCCCATGTGGGCCCCAGAGATACTCTACATACTTCTTCACTTCGTTCTGTGTCCCAAGAGGGTGACCTTTATGGACAACATCAGTGATAGCCTTGACCCTGGCTTCTGGTTGTGTTCAGCCTATGGGAGGCACTAGCAGGAGATGGAAGGAGACAGGGAGAGAGGTTGGTATATTGATCCCTTGTCTCCTTCCCTTTGACCCTTCAGGTCTGGGGAAATAGTCTCAAAGTATTGCCCTAATGTTTTGGTGCCCCCAAACCCCACCCACCCCTTTAGAAAGTTACTTGATTAAACACTCCCAACTGTACTATCGGTGTCCTGCAAAGACCGTGACTGATATAGTAGACATGACGGAGATTTTCCATAAACTAAGGACGGAGCTAGGATGCTACCCTAAGAATGTGCCACTCTCTACAGTTAGCAAGGACCTTTCTCAGGTATAGACTTGGTCCCAACTCACAGGCATCAGGCAAGTCAGAGCTACCACTTCTATCTCAAAGAGGCCCCAAAGTGCATGCAGACTTGGCCAAGAGGTGCAGCTGGTCAGTGAGAGAGCTGGGCCAGGCCTATAGCCTGATTTTTTAATTGCTGATCCAGTCCCTTTCTACCAATGTAACCTAAAGTAGGCCAGGGATAGAGAAAGAAATTCAGAGGCCTTACATTTACACACGCACATACACTCAACGGGAATTAGTGATTCATTCAACAAACATTTACTTGAACTCTGACTAGATTTTCAGACTTACGTTAGAAACTGCCAGATAAAAGTGATTAGATATGGGGAGGAGAATGAGTCAGAGCAGAAGGGGTGGCTGGCCCTGTAAGGTGGTGGACAAAGAGCAATGGCACTGGCTCCCAGGCTAAGTCTATAAGTTGTGACTCTGAGACTGTCTACTGACTGAACATGGAAAAACTGGAAGCGCAACTGCTTCTGGGTTTGGTCAAAAGAATCAATTTCAAATGCAAAATCCCTTCAGCAGCTCCAGAAATCATAGCAGGACACCAAGACCCTTCATCACCTGGTGCTTGCTTATCTCTCCAAGGTTGACTGCTGGAGGTTCTGTGCCGCCCATCTCCCCGATACCCTGGCATTGCTCCCCATAAGCTACACTTCCTTTCTTAGCTACAAGACCTTGCACTAGCTGTTCCCTATGCCGGAAAGGCTCATCTCCACTCCTCGCTGCACTTTCTTCACCTGGAAAATGCTTACTCAACCTTCAAGATTCAAGTTAGGCTAGTTACTGTAACCTCACTAGTAACTACCAATAACAATCACTGAGAAAGCCTCCAAATTTTTGGAATTAATGATTCAATTGATTAATTACAATAATAAAATAACTAGGCAGTGCCCTCAGCGGTCCCAAATCTGTCTTCTGCTTCAACAGTGTTTGGATGGAACAGACCCAGGGACGCCCCTTCTTCCAGCCCCCAGCCACTCTCCTGCATCTTATCCAGTCGCTACCTTCAGAACCACCTCAGGGACCAGCCAACACACTGGTTTTTTTTGTTTTGTTTTTTCTACCTTAACTCCTTATTGCCGAACAGCCATGAGCTCCCAAATTTGTCAGAATTATTCCACTGAGGCGGAGTCTGTGGTCAACCGCCTGGCCAGCCTGCCTCTGCGGGCCTCCCAGACCTACCTCTCGCTGGGCTTCTATTTTGACCATGAGATGTGGCTCTCGAGGGCATGGGCTGCTTCTTCCACAAGTTGGCGGAGAAGAAGCTGAGGGCGCTGAGTGGCTCTTAAAGTTGCAAAACCAGCGCCGTGGCCGAATTCTCTTCCAGGACGCGCTGAGCCTCCCCAGGTGAGTGGGCAAAACTCAGGGCCATGCAAGCCGCCCTGGCCTTGGAGAGGAGGCTGAGCCAGGCCCTTTTGGAGCTGCCGGACCTGGGCTCTCCCCAAGCAGACCCTCATCTCTGTGACTTCCCGGAGAACCACTTCCGGGTGAGGAGGTGGGCACCAAATGACACAATAAAGCTTTTTGCAGCAAAATAAAATAATTATATGGTGAGTAAATTCTGTCTCCCTGGGATAATAGAGGAAATATCAAATAATCCTTTTGGAGACTAGGAACTTGAACTTGGTTGAAGAGTAAGTGAAGGAAGGATGGATGGATGGATGGACTGAGGATGGGTCAGTGAGAGCAGGTGAATGGGTGGGTGAGTGGCTTCATAAATGGGTAGTTGGATGGATGGAGTGACTTGCATGAACTTGATAAAAGGAATTTGGGAACCCAATCTCAAGGCAGTAAGAAAGAGCAGAAATCTAATTGGTGAGATTGGGACTAGGAGGCTTGCTATTAAAACATCAGGAATCTCACTAGCAAATGTGAGATACGCTTGTGGATGAGTAACCATTAGCACAAAGCCCTCAGTAAGTCCCAACCTGTGGTTCCAGGTGAATCCCTGGGGATGATGCCAGCCTTGACTGCATGCTGACTGACTGGCTGACAGGGCCTCACTGGACAGAGGCCCACTGGGGTTAGCTCAAGACATAAAAACGGGACCAACCAAAATGTCTCTGTGACTCCAGTGACAACAATGAAGAAACAGATGGGAGAAGAGGGAGAGAAGCAGGAACTGCTGCTCAACAAGGTAGAATCCCTCTCCCTCCCAGTGTCAGAGCTTCAACGTGCAATTTCTGTACACACAACAGGTCCTACACCAGCTGCCTCCTCCTCACCCCGCAGCATGCTCCCCCTAGGGTTGCACTGCTCCTTCCTAGGAAACTGGAGCTTGGCATTAGTGCCCCGGTGTAGGTCCTCCCCACGTCCCTCCCACGCAGAGGGTGCTCGGTGTCTTATCAAATCCCAGGCTTCCAGAGCCGGAGAGAACTCTCTAATGACCTGCCCCATGCTGCTTAGCCCAGAAAAAGCCCCGCGGGCCCGTTATTATTAGGGTGTGGCTGGACTTTCTTTGGAGCCAAAGATAAAGCATCGGCAAGAGTCTGCTTGCATGATGGCCTGT
Organism: Myotis brandtii; assembly: GCF_000412655.1. NCBI lineage: Eukaryota > Metazoa > Chordata > Mammalia > Chiroptera > Vespertilionidae > Myotis > Myotis brandtii. The sequence goes on from NW_005354595.1 coordinate 3,612,167, forward strand.
GCTGAAAGGGGATTTTTTTTTTTTTTTAAGTAGAAGACTTACTTTTTTTTCAAAGTTAAAGGGAGAGAGAATTCAGAGCTAGCACAGGAAAACAATGAGGTTTCATGGACAAGCCCTTTCACCTTGGCCTCCACAAGGTCCTTCTAAAGGAGGCGCGCTCCTTTAGCTGCACAATAGAATCCCCTGGAGTTTGTACCGCTCCTGATGCCCTGGCTACCTAAGGAATGTGGGCACGGAGTGGGTCTGTAGGACTGTGAAGCTTGCTATTAAAACATCCGTGGGCCCTAGTTAATTCCAACGTCACCCCAGGAAACGACGGGACTAGGGTATTGTCCCCATCTTGCCAAGGCTTGGGAACCTCCAGAGAAGTGAAAGCAGTCAGCCTCAGGTCTCACCACCTATGGAGGTGAATTTCAAAACCAGACTCTCCATTGATTCTCAGGCCCATTACTCCCTGAGCTCTTCCTGCTGCAGCTCACGCGGCCACATGAGAAAAAGTTACTAACACACACTGATCTCTGACTACGGGCAAACACTCTGCTAAGCACTTTATATGTAACTCATTTCATCTCCCACGTAACACTCAGATATTTACTGCAATTATCTCCTTTACTGATAAAGAAACCAAGCCACCAAGAGTTCAGGCCTTCACCTGACGTCACATCACAGGTGGACCTGCCATTTGCGGGATGTCCTCTAGCCAGCAGTACATGTCCGTGTTCCCCAGGACTTTGCCCCAAGCCCTCTTCTCTTATTGGCACTCCCTGAGGTCCCATGGCCAACCTCTCACTAACAATTTCCACATCCTAGTCCTCAGCCCCTATTTCTCTCCTGTGCTCTCATCCTTTTTTAAATATATATATATATGTATTTTATTGATTTTTTTACAGAGAGGAAGGGAGAGAGATAGAGAGTTAGAAACATCGATCAGCTGCCTCCTGCACACTCCCCACTGGGGATGTGCCCGCAACCAAGGTACATGCCCTTGACCAGAATTGAACCTGGGACCCTTGAGTCGGCAGGCCGATGCTCTATCCACTGAGCCAAACCGGTTAGGGCTGTGCTCTCATCCTTTATATCTAACCACCGTTTGGATAGGTCCTACGAGTGCCATGTTCAAAAATAAATGTATCCGTGTTCTCCCTATGCCACTCTCTCAAAGAACTGGACCACCAACCACCTCTTTGTTTAAGCCAGAAATGACTGTCAACTTCGAATCTATCCATTCCTTCATCCCCCTGACTAATTGGCAGCTTGTCCCAGTTCACTCCTTCTTCTCAACCACTGCCCCTATCATGACTTCATCACCTTACCACACATGGGAGTGGTGTCCCAAACGGCCTCTCTGCCTTGGGTCTGTCCTCACCTGCTCTCTGCCACGACTGGTCACTGTACAACACAACTCCTGTAATCATCTCTAGCTTCCAGAGAGACAATGATCCAAACCTCTCAGCTGGCTTTCACGGCATGCTAACCTTTCCTGGATACAAAGAACTTAAGTTCTTTGGTCAACAGCCAAGAAGAGACATTTGGCCAGCGTCTGAATATAAAAGGATGATAGCTTCCTTAGAAAGAGGTGCCTGGTGTGCATGGAGACATTACTGACTTCATGTCTGCACTGAGGACCACCTTCTCTATGGAAGCTCCAGCACCCACCAAACCCACGCATTATGAAGATGGAACTCCCAGCCTCATCGCTCACCACCCCTGGTCCCTCTGCTCACACCAGATGGACTCTTTATTGTTCCCTATTTGCATCGCACCCTTTCCTGGTGCAGCACTTTGGAGCATGCTGTTCCTCTGGCTCAGAATGTCCTTCCTCTCGTTCCTTCCTGGGACTCTTACTCGTGCTTCAAGACTCAGCCTGAGTTCCTTCCTTTGGGATGGCGTTCTCCTTCTGGGATCCAACAACACTGGCTACCACCCTGCGCTGTGGCACTGGGCACACTTATTCATTTACCTCCTGCATCTCCCACTTGACTGACTTACCATTGCATCCGTGCCCACAACCACTCCTCGCCTGGCACAGAGTAGATGGGAGGTGCTCAGTAATGCTCGCTGAATGAATATTTATGGATAAAGGCAAAATTATTTCACTACCGAAAGCCAATATTGATCAACTAGACAGTTCTTGGAACTTTTTACCCTAATCTTCTAAAATATTGTCCAAGTTTCCCTAACTAAATCAATTCTTCCTGGAGCGTGGCAAGTTCATGAAAGCCCTATTGGAATCTGTAAAATGTGGGCTGGAGCATGACACACACATCCGCATGTTATATGTAACTCTTCAGGTCGCTGATCTCCAGGTGCACATTTTCGAGGCTTCTGGGAGACCATGTGCCTACAGCTTCAACTTGATTTTTTTATATATTTATACTTTTTATTGATTTCAGAGAGAATGGGAGAGGGAGAGAGAGAAACATCAATGATGAGAATCATTGATCGGCCGCCTCCTACTGGGGATTGAGCCCACAACCCGGGCATGTGCTCTTGACCAGAATCGAACCTGGAACCCTTCAGTCCACAGACCCATGCTCTATCCACTGAGCAAAACTGGCTAGGGCTCAACTTGATATTTTTAAGAGTTACCCCTTATTATCAAAGCCATTGTAATGATACATTACACACAATGAACCATAAAAATAATCATAATTAAGAACAAATGAAGCCCTAGCTGGTTTGACTCAGTGGATAGAGCATTGGCCTGCAGACTGAAGGGTCCCAGGTTTGATTCCGGTCAAGGGCATATGCCCAGGGTGCGGGCTCGATCCCCTGTGGGGGGCATGTGGGAGACAGCCAATCAATGGTTCTCTCTCATCATTGATGTTTCTATCTCTTGTTGGGGTCCAGCCCCAGCAGGTCCAGGGGTTCCCCAAGGTGTGGACAGAGTCGGCATTCAGTTGATCAGCAGCCTAGCCAGGATCTCTAGCCATGATCTCTGGCCAAGTTCTGGTTAGGATCTCCAGCCAGGTTCTGCTGCCATGTTCTCTCGCTAGGTTCTGTCTAGGATCTCCAGCCAAGTCCTGTCTCTAGGTTCTGTGTCTAGGTTCTGTGTCTAGGTTCTGTGTCTAGGTTCTGTGTCTAGGTTCTGTGTCTAGGTTCTGTGTCTAGGTTCTGTGTCTAGGTTCTGTGTCTAGGTTCTGTGTCTAGGTTCTGTGTCTAGGTTCTGTGTCTAGGTTCTGTGTCTAGGTTCTGTGTCTAGGTTCTGTGTCTAGGTTCTGTGTCTAGGTTCTGTGTCTAGGTTCTGTGTCTAGGTTCTGTGTCTAGGTTCTGTGTCTAGGTTCTGTGTCTAGGTTCTGTGTCTAGGTTCTGTGTCTAGGTTCTGTGTCTAGGTTCTGTGTCTAGGTTCTGTGTCTAGGTTCTGTGCCAAGAAGGGGAGCAAACATATTAAGAACAGTATGCCATATACGCCAGGTCCCTTGAAACATATGCTGTGCAGATGTTTCTTCCCTGCAGCAACTGTGTCAAGCCGCAAGGATTGACCGGCTCCCGGCAATCTCTCTCTCCCTCTCCCTTCCTCTCTGAAATCAATAAAAATATGTTTTTTAAAACACAGCAAATATTGACTACACTTTCTTATAAAAAAAATGAAAGTCTTAGATTTTCTAGTTCCTATCAAGTACCATTAAAGTCATATACAGTGGAGAAGGTGAAAGTTTCTTCAATCAACAGATTAGTTGGTGGCCTATTTTTTATTTCTAGTGTTTTTATTCTACCATGTTTTTGCCTATTTCAACATTAAGATATGTAATCTATAACTGGATCTACAGTTTTCTGCTTGCCCGCCCTTGCAAAATGCCTGGTTGAAACAATTGATACTTGAAAGGAAACAATCTTAGACAACGCAAACACTTTATTTCCCTGGAGTCTCTTCAAGCAGTTCCTACCTCACACACAGCACCAGAAAGCCTCCCAACGTGACTGGGATGCTTTCCTTCCGCATCTAAATGCATCAACGCTTGTCATTTCTTGGTGCAGGAGACAGCCACACAAAGAACACTCCTGTTGCTATGGTTACAGTTTTATTTGGGGGCTACTTTTCATTTCAATGGTCCTTAAAGTTTTATGTCATAACCTCTCAGAGTGTACCACTGAAGGGAAAAGAAAGTGACTCTTGATGAGTTGGTTCACTTTTATTGATTGTTCCATATGACCTTTAACTCACCCTTTTCCATTTCCCCTGGACTACTAGGAAGCTCAGCTCTCAGATTTGTGCATTATTGCAATAGATAGTCTTATACTATGTATCTGGCTCAACTAATGTCCCCATTATGTTATTATGTTTTATGGCTCTTGATCTGTCTTCCTTAGGTTTTATTTAGGCCACCTCAAATCTCGTTTGGAACAACAAAAAAAGCCGAGAAAAATAATGTAGTGAGAGATAAAAGAAGATACCAGTACCCAACCCTTTTCTTAAATGTAATCACATTTGCCTTCCAAAATTAATAGAGGAATCAAAATTAATTGCCGATTTACAGCCCCTGAAACTTGACAAAGGGCTCCGGGAGCAGAATAAGTGCTTTACTCATGTTTGAAGTGTGACCTCCTACAAATACTCTTTCATTCAAAACTTCACAGAGCTTAGCACAGTGCCTGACATACAGTAGGAACTCCATAAATAATTGTTGAATAAGTGAAGGCATGAACAAACATCAGCCTTCAAGGTCTTCAAAGAAACCTTAGTTCATAGAAATTGTGAAACAATAAAATGCTTATAAAATATGATGATGAGTAGCTCCTGCGTATTGCAGGCTTACCGGCATTGTGCAAAACAGCATATTAGTAACTGATAAAGCCTGTATTATTATACCCATCTCACTGATTAAGAAGCTGAGGCTCAGAGCAGCTAAGCATAGCTGGGAAACGTTGGAATTTGGACTCTGGTCTGTCTGATGCTACAGCTCATGTTCGTCATCACCATGCTGTATCTCTTTAAATATGTCTGAATATTTGATACTACCTTTGTAACTTGGTCATGCCTTTGGGACATGAGACTTGGAAAGTAAATTTAAGTGTGACTTTTATTCTTCACCTTGCTGATCCATCCGGAACTGAGAAAATAGGAGGAGGGGAAATAATACAGAAGGGAGGATATATGCCCTAGCTGGTTTGGCTCAGTGGATAGAGCCTCGGCCTGCAAACTGAAAGGTCCCAAGTTCGATTCCAGTCAAGGGCACATGCCTGGGTTGGGGGCTCGATCCCCAGTAGGGGACATGCAGGAGGCAGCCAATCAATGGTTCTCTCTGATCATTGATGTCTCCATCTCTCTCTCCCTCTCCTTTCCTCTCTGAAATTAATAAAAATATTTTTTTAAAAAAAGAAGGGAGGATATATATATGTGTATGACTTATGATCACTTAAAAAATATATATGAATATACATGTATAGAGCACTGAAGTCCTCATGCAATCATGAATCCCTCCTCCCTGCAAGTGTACAATCCCATCTGTCTGTTGTATGACTGAACTCTAAAAGCCTGGGAGGTAGGTTCTAATGCCTCTGCCTTCCAGATGAGACCCCAGCCCGCGGGGATCAGATGATACAACCGGCGCCCTGGTTCCAGAGCGCATGCGCCACTCCTCTCCCTGCACAGCTGCGACCTCCATGCACCCTCAGCTGATGCCATCGGAACGAATGAGATGGCGTTGTAGCCGTGAGAAGGGAATATCGGTGCATATTCCAAGTGCGTAATTACACACATGCTTTGGGTACAAGTAGAAGGTTCGGGTTTACCGAGGTCGGGCGTATTTCACAACGGAGGTGACCCAAAAGCAGCTGGGCCTGAGCACGGAGCTCCAGAGGATGCGCGGAAGGAAAGGCCCCACCTAAACAGCCTCTGTGTTTGGATTCCAGCCACGGGACTGCTTTCTGTCTATACAGTATGAACCTGTTAGCTAACATTTCAGTCAGCTAAAACAGGGTTCTCACGGCGAGCTCAGCCGCGCCCGCTCTCCTCTCCTCTCCTCTCATTCATATTTCGGACCTGAAGCAGTTGTGTTTGGGAGCCGCACTTCTGTCCTTCCCAGGCTTCTGGTCTATTTCAAAAATACCTCCAAGCCCTCCTGTCCCCACTCCTCTCAGTCACCACCCCGGACAGGAGAGCCTAAACAGTGACAGGGAACAGAAAGGACTCAGCCTCACACCTCGGGAGGGCCCTGTGGGGTTTAGGCCATTCAAGGCCCTGGCCCTGTAGACTTTCTCACAAGTTCTCTAAACACCCTGCTGTTCCAAGCCTTTAGGCTGTTCCCTCTGCCCTCACAGCCTTTCTTTCCTCTTCAGCCGGCAGTTTGCCCTCTCAAACATCAGCTCAGCCTGGCCTGCAGCTGTGGCTCAGTGGTTGAGCGTCAACCCATGAACCAGGAGGTCACGGTTCGATTCCCCTTCAGGACACATGCCTGGGTTGCCCGCTGGAGCCCCAGTAGGGAGGGGGCATGCAGGAGGCAGCCGATCAATATTGATGTTTCTGACTCTCTCTTCCTCTCCTTTCCTCTCTGAAAACAATAAAAACATATTTTTTTTAAAAGTCAGCTCAGCAAACATGGGATTCCTCCCAAAAACTCGAACACCCCAACACCAGAGCCCGCCTTCCCCATGCCCTCCAGCGAGATTCACCTGAAACCACTGCTTCCCCTTCCCCCCAGTGGGGCACTGTTCAGGTCTGAGATTTACATCTTATTGTTTTCGTATCCAAAAGGCCTAGCAAGAGTCCTCACACCGTGGGCAACATCAGAAGTTTGCAAAGTGAGTGAATGTGGTACCCGCCTCAATTCCTGCAAGATTGGACCTATCATGAGGACTAATGTTTGTAATGAGCACCTTCATTTGCACAGGCCTTCAAATTCCATTTCCTCTCCTGGTCCTCAGAGCAGCCCTGAGATTTGGCCATTATCATGATGGTTCTCAGATGAGGAAACGGAGGCTCAGAGAGCAACGACGGCCCAGAGCCACACCGTGGGAAGTAGTGGGGCTGGGATCCCGGCCTCCGGTCCTTCCCTCACCCCCACTGCTGGCCCTTGAGGGGCGTTTGCAAGTCCACGATGTATGTGTGACTTTTCACACGTTGCCATGCACCTCACAAGTCCGGTGTAGATAACAGGTACAACTTACTAGACCGGTCAGGCCCTCCGGCTGCCATGTCTAACTTGCTGTCACCAACAGGCTCCGTTCCTGGCCTGTGCTCCTCTCGTTTCATAAACTGGGACCATCTGGGCATCTGTCTCCTTCTACTCCTGGGGAAGAGAGAGCACAGGTCGCCCTGCTGCAGAAGAGAGACCCAACTTCAGGAAAACACCTCCCCAATACCTCC
>NW_005354595.1:3619605-3620280 GCF_000412655.1 Myotis brandtii
TCTCACACTGCCACCCAAGGGAAGCGGCTCATCCAGGTGTTCCTGGAATTGTCTTTGCTGCCATTAAAATGCTAATGTAACGCATCAGGAGGAACTTCGGTATCTAGAGGAGCTGCTGGCAATTATTAAGCAAAGGAAGAAGAGCTGGCCCCAGAGGAACTCATCTATAGCTGATGGGTTTGCTTTAAGAAGGACCCACCGGCTCCCACTTCCAAGATCGGAGTTCTTGGAAATGGGATCCTTCTGGGCTCCCCACCTCCGTCACTAGGACTTCAGGTCCCCACCCGCTTCCCTTTCCTCTCGAAACCTGTGTGCAGCTGTGAGGTCCCGGCCTGTGAGCCGAGGTTGGGCCCTGGACCATCAGTCAGTTGCCGCCCGCGGGGATGGGGGCATAAAGGCACAGGGCTGGCAAGGCCCAGTGCTGGGTGACTCGCGGGGAAAGAATGATGTGTCTAGATTTCATAATGGCCGTTTCTAATATCACTTTCATTTTTACACTGGAGACAGGGTTTGGTGACTGTTACTCGTGGTTGCATCATTGAAGGCAGGGAGACGTGTGTCCTTTATAAGCCCTGCCTCGCCCTCCCTCCCAGCTATGTCCTGGGGGCTGTAGGAGGGGGTCGTGCTACATCTGAAACATCATCCAAGAAGCCTTTGCCTTGAGCCCTGCTGAGG
>NW_005354595.1:3620303-3620595 GCF_000412655.1 Myotis brandtii
CAACAGCCCATTCCAAACGTCCATCCCCTCCTCACACTAACAGCTAGGCCCGCCCCACACTGGCTCACTGGGCCTCTGCAGAGACTTCCGGCCTCTCTTCTTCCCCCTGAGCCTGCCACCTCCCCACCCATCTCTGGGGCAGCACACTGTCAATGGTCCTCTCTCTGCAGTATCTTTAGTCCATTCTTTTCCACCAGCGCTTCCCTTCCACACGCAAAGGTGCTCGCATCTCTCACACTACAAGATAAATGTATAAATGTAGACATCTTTCATTGCAAACCACCACTCCTTT
>NW_005354595.1:3620611-3620811 GCF_000412655.1 Myotis brandtii
CGCTCTCACTGCAGTTGGCTCAACTCTCTTCCTCTCCCATCCTGCACAGCCCACAAGCTGGCCCCACGCCCATTCTGCTACTGAAACAGTTCTAACCAAGGTCACCGGGATCTTGTGTTGGCCGAACCCAATTGTTAGTCAGAATACCCACCTCCTCCTTGCCCACGGCCATTGCTCACTTCATCATCATGTCTAACACT
>NW_005354595.1:3621066-3627050 GCF_000412655.1 Myotis brandtii
TTCTCTTTACAGACAGACCTGCTGGAGAAGCATGGAGGGGCCCAGATACAGGGACTGAAAGTGTGGCAGGTCTGTGCTCCTGTGTCCTGGAGCATCAGTCTCCACCGACCCTGATAGAGAAAGGCTCCACCTTCTGTGCTGAGACCCCATCGGCCTCTGCAGTTCCCGTTTTCCCAGATTCCAGAAATGACCCAGTTGCCTTTCAGTAAATAAAATCCTTCTTTAGATATGTTAACGTTCTGGATACCCTGGCTCTGTCAGCTGCTCTATCTCCTTTTGATTTGCATATCTCTGCTTTGTTAGGTGATAGTTCACCCCTTAGAGGACAACCTCATTGACAGGCTGTTGCTCTAGATGTCACCAGCGGGGATCCCTGACATCATCCACCTGGAGTCAGTGATCTTTCCATCCACGAGCTCCCTAACTGCTCCTTCCTCACCCCTACCCAAGCCCCTCGTCCAGTTCTCAAAGGCCCAGCCTGCAGGCCCCTCAGCCCCATCGTGTGTTCAGATAGACGGAATGTGTCTCCCCCTGGGTTCCCTCCCCGGACTATACACTTAACCCTGCTCCAGTATTGATTGTCCTTGACATTCTATTAAGGCCATTTGGGGCTTATTGTCATATTTATTTTCATTTTAAAAGACAGTGTTAAAAAGCAATCTTTAACTGCCTGATGCCTACACAAACATGGGGAGCCATTATGTCAATAACTTGGTCAATATTTCACTCACTGGCTTCCAGCTGCCATGGGGAGAGATCCTACCATTTGCCAGATGCTCAGAGGCTGCCTGGAGAACAGATCTATAAGGTGCATTATCCTGGGAGGGAGGAGGGGAGGACGGCAGTAAAGAAACCATTTTAAGGCTGCTGGACATTTCATACCTATTTTTTAGAAAATAAAAAGAGAAAAGCATCATGTAGTAGAAAAAGCATGGACAAAGTTTGGATTCATCTTGGACAAACTGGATTCTAGTCCTGACAGTACCACTTACTAGCTCTCTGGGACTCAGTTTCCTCATCTATACAATGGGCACAAACAACAGCAAGTCTTCCTGCCTGGCTGCCTCCCTAGGAATTACTGGGATAATAGATGTGAAAGCCCTTGTGAGCCCTAAACTATTGGGGAGCAGAGTTGTTTTTGCCGGTAGCGTTGATGTTTTGTGCTGACAGGGAAAACTGGAATGGAGAATCTAGTACCTTTGCCTTGACCCAACTGGGTCACCTTGGGCATGAGATGCCTGCATTACTTCACAGGACTCCTCGGGAGACAGTGATACACAAAAAAGCAAATCAAAATAAAAGGCAAGCATCTGGGGCAAGTGTTGAAGCAACTCAAGAGCCCAGCACATAACCCTTTATGCAGGAGCAAATGGAGAACACCCAGCCCCACCACGCCTCCGTGGTGACATCCAGCCCAGGGAAGTCCACTGACAAGGCAAAGAGAACTTTAGTATCTGCCCACAACACCAGCCACTACCCACTTGCGTCTTCCTGGTCTGGCAGCAGAAGACTCCTGCGGCCTAGCTGACCTTGGGCTGGTCACTATGGTTCCCTGTCCTCTCTCCTCAGAGCCCTTGCCACAGGGTTAGTGTCTGAGTATCAAGTGAGATCAGGTATTTGAAAGACGCTGATAAACATTTAAGTGCCTATTTACCAAGCTATATGCATGCTAAGGATCAGCATTATTTACAGTCAGTGTGTGAGATAAGGATGAAGGAAACCCAATGACAGTCCCTTTCTCAGCCCAACTATGCAGAAGCCATGCTCTTTTTGAAAGAAACTGGTTTGGTGAAGTTTCCTTATAATTGACGGAGCAGCAGGGGTGGGGGTGGGGGGTGTCAAAATGAGGATCCAGGGCACAGTGGCTTTGGGATTTGAATCCTGACTGTCACTACTGGCGACAATTTACACGATCTTCGGCAATGTGTGTAATCTCTCAGAGCCTCCTGGTTTTGTCTTCTGTAAAGTGAGAATAATAATAGCACTTACCTCACAGCTTTGTTACGTTGATTATTTGAGACCATGCACTTAAAAGAATTCCCACAATGCCAGGCGGCATTGGCTAACGGTGTTAGTTTCAGCAAGTTGGTGGGCTGGAGAAAGGAAGACAGAGGGGGCGGAAAGTATTCGCTGTAAACGATCTTTCGCTCCACACCTTTCACCTAATGAAAGGTATGAAAAAGTGTGCCTATTGGCAAGAGCTGGACCATCACAGGAAACCTGAGAAGTGTCTTGCTAGTTACGGTGGAGATGGGGAAGTGATTGCTTTTCCTTTGTCTCTTGTCATAATGTTGCTTGCACCAAAAAGGCGGGATGCAGTTTTGTGTTATATATATAATTTTTTTTTTTATTTAAATGCCTTGGGAAGTAGAAGCCCCTGGCTCTGAGGATGCCCTCAAGACCAGAAGTGGTAGGCAGGTGCAGACAGCCATCTGCAGCTCACCCAGAGAGAAGGGTCAGAAAGGTGTTAAAGAGATACATCCTCATTGCATTGAAAATAAAACCCGTGCTCCTTCCTGGGCCCTTCCTTGAATGTAGAAGTTACTCGCCATAGGATTCCACTCTCCCTCTCTCTCCCCAGTTGCCTCCCCTCTGGCCTCACACAATGACCTTCATTTTGACTCACACTCTACCTCCACCCCCACCCTTACCCTCACCCCCAGGCTCCTGTCACCTGGGCCAGATACTAACAGTATGTCATTCAGATCTCTGACCCGTGTTATCTCCTTCCAGAGACCAGCCCCAATCCTTCTCTCATTATCCCTTTTTCTTTTCTTTTCTTTTCTTCATAACACTTAGACACTATCTAACATTATCCCATGTTTACATACTTACTAGCATTGTTTACGTGTTTATTAGGTGCCTTTCTCTAGAATATAAGCATCAGCGGATCAAGGACCTTATCTGTCTCCCTTGGCCACTAGGTCTCCAGCAATGCAACTCTAACAGGCACTCAGTAAGCATTTAATAAAGAAACGAATGAATGCGTGCCAACTGCTACTGTTGAGGGGACGAGTAAGGGGCGGATCAGCAGTGCCCCACCTCCCAGCTGGCAGACAGGCACACATACCTGGGCAGAGGTTCAGGCATTTTTGCCAAAGAGCAGACGGCTGCCAAGGCCAAGGTGTAGGTAGCAATGGGCACACAGGCTCCTGCTGTCACAGAAACCTGTGAACTTGGCCTCAGCAAGACCAGCCAGGTGTATCTTTAGGCAGAAAACCTCCCGGTTAGACAGGGCCACTGAGATCTGATGTCTGGGCTTTGGTGCAGCCATGAATAGAAGGCCAAGTCTGTGTCCTTTTCTGAAATTAAAAAAAAATAAAAAAGTATCTCCAGGGAAACAAATTCTTGGGAAATAGCACAGCTAACTTTGATGCGACTCACATTGGCTGGGCCAGGACCTGTAGCAGATCGAGCAGATTCATGGGGTAGACATGACTACGAATGGAAATACCTAGCAACGCAGAATAAGGGCACTCAGTTACCCAGGAGCACAGAGGGCGGGTTCAGAAGCTCCTTCTACAAGGAAGGCCCAGCGCTCAGGTCCCGGTTCCGGAGGTGAAAGTGCACCCAGTAGAGAAATCCACAACAAAGCACCCTGCTGTGCCAGCACCGTGGGCTGCGGCAGGTTGATGCGCTGCTGCTGGCTGCCTGCGGGAAGCAGGACAAGATCCTGAACGCCAGGGTTCCTCCAGAACAGCTCCTCTGACCAGGAAGGAGGCGAGGCGGCTGCTCACGCTCAGCAGGGGCAGGTGGAGCTCTGAAATGTCTCCCCCAGCCTGTCCGGAGCGATGTTGCTTACACGCTGGGACGCACCTCCACGCCGAGGTTCAAGGAAATAGCCAGAGCTTTGGGGCCCATGCATCTGGCTCAGTCACGTGCCATCTAACACTTTTCTTAAGTGACTCTTTCCAACTCTCTGAGCCTCTGTTTCCTATTCTGCAATCTGAGGGGCTGGGTAAGAGTCATGTTTTTGAAACGGCAAGATTTGATCCATTCGTAGGGAATAAAATCAATAAAGGATTGCAACCAACATTCTCTCAAAGTGAAATGGAGGCCCTGGCCGGGTAGCTTGGTGGGCTAGAGCATCGTTCCGATACACCAAGGTAGTGGGTTCCATCCCTGGTCAGAGCACATACAAGAATCCACCAGTAAGTGCATAAATAAGTGGAACAACAAATCAGTGTTTCTCTCTCTCTCTCTCTCTCTCTCTCTCTCTCTCTCTCTTTCTCTCTCTCTCTAAAATCAATCAATAAAAACTTTTAAAAAAGTGAAATAGAAGAATTTAGAATATAAAATATCTGGATGCACTGCAGTTAATAGATAGGCAGTTTCAGTGGCCGTGTGAAACTTACTTCATCTATAAACACATATGTACTGAAATCAGTACAAAATGTATTGCTCACTGTGGGTTACTTTTTTTTAGTTGTTTATTTTTTTTAAATTCAAAACATACTATGTTGATTTTTCAAGGCTAGTAGCAGAGACAGACCAATCAATATGTCCATACTACTCCTTGACTAATTGTCAAGTTCCCAGTGTTTGCCTGAGGACTTGTGATCGTGTGTGTGTGTGTGTGTGTGTGTGTGACACACACACACACATCCAAAGAGAATCTGTCCAACGAGAATGCACCCAGACACCTGCACCGTGGCCCCTCCTCCCCAAACGACATGACTTTCCTGACATGACATGTCCGTTCGCTTTGCTTGTTTTTTGAACTTTGTGTAAGTGGATTCAGAGCAGGAACTCTAACTGTGGACACAGTGACCCAGAAAAAGGAAATGCTCGATGCTGCGTTTATTGTCCAACATGACCTCAGCCAGAAAGCATTGCGAAAATAATAACATTATGATTATTGGCTGAAGGCCTGTTACGGGCCAGACACTGCGGTTGAGTTCATTCTCACCAAGGGCTTGTGATTCGAGGTGTGTGTTGCTATCCCATTTTTCAGGAAGGAAACTGAGGCACGGAGAAGGTGTGATGCGGCAGCCCAGGGTCCCGGGCCCTGAGAATGGCTCAGCAAGGGTGGCATCGTCAGCCATCCGCCTCCGGAGTCCTTTCCATGACACGCTTTTTCCACGGGCTCAGATACTTTACAACAAAGTAGCTGTGAAATAACAGTTCGCTCCAGCTGCGGTGGAACCAGCCCGGCGTTGTACAAGGGACCAAGTCCGCCCCTGCCTGGCTTGCACCCACTCTCGGTGGAATCGACTTGGTTTACATTTTCTAAGGAAGCAATCACACTACCCTTCCTGAAGCCAGCGGGTTCCAGAAGGCCTGAATTAAGCTGCGAGGTCTAATTTGGGGACATTCTTACTACACAAAATTTCTTCCAGAACATTTGGTCCTTTGGGATTTCCCCAACTTGCCAACCATTAGACAGAAAATTCCATCTCCCTCTCCTTGGTTGCTTCATAGTATCCAGTGTTTCCCCTGGACCTTACCTATGAGTATAGTTTCTTCTTGGGCTACTTTGGCAACTCCTCGCTATCCAGAGAAGTGTAAGGGTTTTTGTTTGTTTGTCTAACAAATATAACTACAGTTCATGTAACTGGTGAAGCCACGTCTAACCGATGACATTGGTTAGTAACTTGTTCAGTGTACTCAAAAATACAGGATAAAGGGGCCCATGAATCAATTCTCCTCATATTAGAAATTTTAGAGGTTTTATATTCACCATCCAGATTACAACATACCTACTACCCCCCTGGAGTGCCAAGGAAATTAGTCAGGCCTTAAATTAAACTTTAACCTTGTTTCAAATTAAAAATACAACTTGCCACATTAGTTTCATATGTTTCTATTTCCTGGCCTCAAAAACACTAACAGCTCTTGACTAATAGTTGAAATCCTACTTAGCACTCAATAAACCACACAACTTCCCTAAAGCCAGGCAAGCCTGATGGAAGGGGTCCCTTTGCTTCCACAATGCTTTGCAAAATTCTAGAGGCCTGTTCCTCCATCCCTTAACAGCACTCCCC
>NW_005354595.1:3627275-3637889 GCF_000412655.1 Myotis brandtii
AGTAAGCCTTCAATATACCTAATTGCATTGGATTAATTCTAAGGTTTTAATTGAAGTATAAAATGCATACAGACAGGTGCACAATCATAAGTGTTTTTGAATGTTCCCAAATTGAAAGAGAATACATATATCCAGCACCTCAAAAGGCCTGCACCATGACCCCACCTCCCCAAATAACGTGACTTCCCTGACTTCTCACGCTGTACCTTAGCTTCGCTTGGTTTTTGAAATTTGTATAAATGGGATCCCAGTATGAACTCTCTTGGTTTTGCTTATTGTACTAAACATCATTCTTGTGAGATTTAACCATGCCGTTTTGTGTAGCACTGGTTGGTTTACAGTCTTTTGCTGCTCAGCATTCCATTCTGACCGTGCAGTTATTTATCCGTTCTGTTGATGGACATTTGGATTGTTTCTAATTGGGGGCTCTTGTAAATAGAGTTGCAATGGGCATTCTTCAATATTTCTTTCTATTAAGTATTTACGCAGGAGTACAATTCTTTAGGTTGAGTGAATACCGCCAAACTGTTTTTAAGGTGGTTTTAGAAATTGATGAGCTGATTCTAAAATTTAAAGGGCCACAGAATATTCAAGACAATCTTGCACAAAGCTGGAGGTCTAACACGACTACCTATTATAAAACTACAGTGATTAAGGTCATGTGTTTGGGCACAAATAGTGCCATTGACTAAAAGAGAGAATTCAGAAACCTACTCATAAATATAGTTACTTGATTTATGATATTGGTGACAACTGCAATGCAGAGGGGGAAAGAGTGATGTTTTCAATAAATGGTGCCAGATCAATTGGATAAACACATGAAAAAAAATTCACCCCACATTAAAATCAATTCCAGATGGATTATAGATTTAAATGTTAAAAGTAAAACAGCATGGCTTTATAAAAAAAAAAATATATATATATATATATATACACACACACACACACACACACACACACACACACATATATGAAAAAAACAACAACAACAACACAGGGGTTTCAGAAATATGTAATCAAGTGCACCAGTGATCCAAAGTCCCATTGTAGGAAAAATGTTTGTGTTTTCCTCTCCACATCTCTCAAAAACATACAAAAATATTTTAATAGATAAAGGAAGAATTTTTTTAAAAATATAAAAATTCAATAAATTGGATATTTTAAAAATATAAATAATAAATATTTAATACTTTAAAAATAAGAACAGTTCCTCAAAAGACACTGCTAAGTGATTGAAAACACAGAGCACAGATTGAGAAAAGATATTTGCAAAAATATATCCAACAAATGACTTATAAACAGAATGTATATAAAACTCCTACACACAGTTACAAAGAGATAAACAACCCAACAGAAAAAAAAATGTGCAGGAGAAGAAACTTGAATGGGCACTTCACACACACACACACACACACACACACACACACACACTATGCACATATAAAAGGTGCATAAGGGAAATACCAATTAAAGCTACCCTGGACAGGCAAGAGAATGGCTTCAGTGAAAGAGTCAGATAGTACCCAGTGTAGGCAAGAAGGTGGAGTAACCAGCCCTCATATGCTGCTGGGGGTGGTAAATATTGATACAGCCACTGAATGTTCTTAAACAGGATCTGCCCCACTTTTTCTCTCTCCCCACCTCCCAGGGGAATGGACTGCAGTGGGAGGATGGGGGCTGGGACGCCTCCACAGTTAATACCAAGCACGTGCACACCTCTATTTATTCATTTTCTTCTTTCTACTCATTCACCTACACATCAAGCACTCCCTGAGCCATATTCTCCCCTGGGCCCATTGGCTAACACCTGTGCACACCATTGGGAATAAGACTCATTTCTGGCCAGGCTGGCCTCACAAGCTCCTAGGGAAACAAACAGGCACATACTATAAACGACATGTTTATCTCGTCCAAAGACCCCAGGCTGTCTCACTATTCTTAAATATATTCGCAAACTGAATTCCTAGAATTCAAGGTTAGGCTTGAATTCTAGGAATGTAAGTTGCAAAATTCAGGTTCAAGTTGTAAAATGTATTTGTTGGCCGTTTTTATTTCTTCTTTTATAATTGGCAGTTCACATACTTTGTCCAAATGGCATTGAAGTTTTCTTTGAAAGAAGGCTCTGTGTGGCAAAGATATTAAGTTTTCACTTGTTACATACATTGCAAATATTTTCCCCAATATTTTTTTTCCTCTTTAATTTCACTGTGGGGTTTTTCACACACACACACACACACACACACACACACACACCACACACACACACACACAAGAATTTTAAATGTTTGTATAGTAGAGTCTGTTCGTCTGTTAAAACTACTGCATTTTTGCAACGTTCTTCAGAAAGCTCTTTCCATTTCAAACTTACAAAAATGGTTATACATGTTTCTCTATATGGTTTCCTTTGTCATTTTTTAATATTTAAATTGTTGGGAGTTTATTTTTCATAAGGTGTGAGGTAGGGCTCCAATAGTATATGGGGTGTGTGTGTGTGTGTGTGTGTGTAAATTTTTTTTTCTTGAATGGTAGTCAGTTGTTCCAGCACCATTTATTGAAGAACCTATATGTCCCCTACTTGTTGGTGTATTTTAGATGGTGTAGTTGAACAGTGAGATTTGGTATCAGAAAGATCTCCCTGGATGTCTAGGTTGGCAGATTGACCTGAGTGGCCAGAGAGGAGGTGGACCAACAGGAGGTTCAGTTGTTGCAACAGTAGGAGGAAAGGTGAATGCCTGAATTACAACAGGCTCATGGGAGGTGAGGAGGGAGGACAGACAACCCTCATCTCTCCCCTCTGCTCCACTATGCTCACCTCGTCTAGCTACATTTCCCAGGCTGTGAACTTCACCCATGTGTTCATCCCAGAGAATCTGGAATCTGGTCACTGCATTTTATCCTGACACCATTCCCCCCACCCCCACCCCACCATCAGCCTTGTGATCTCAAGCAAGTGTTTTGGTATTTCTGGTCCTCGGTTCTCCCACCTGTGAAGTGGAGATACTAGTAATAGTGGCATCTATGGCAGAGCATAACAAGGAGAATTTAAGGAACTAACTCATATGTCTTTATCCTGCGCCTGTTGAGGAGTCGGCAAAAACGGCAGTGATGGGGAAGGATTCCAAGTCACAGGATTGAAGGCACTGGTCTAGAAAATTATTTATTTAGGGAGCCTCTATTCTTTTATTTTTAATCCTCACTCGATATTTTTCCATTGATTTTTAGAGATAGTGGAAGAGAGAGGGAAAGACAGAGAAATATTGATGTATTTGGTTGCCTCCTGCACGCACCCCAACCAGAGCCCAAGCTAGGGAGGAGCCTGCAATGAGGTACATGCCCTTGACCAGAATCAAACCCGGGACTAGGGAGGAGCCTGCAACGAGGTACATGCCCTTGACCAGAATCAAACCCGGGACCTTTCAGTCTGCAGGCCGACGCTCTATTCACTGAGCCAAACCGGCTAGGGCGGGAGCCTCTATTCTCCAAGGTGTACTTAGGCAATACAGCCTAAGAGCTAAGAACCACCATTAGTAAAATAAATTAATATATTAACCAATGACGCACTGTATTCCCCTCCACCCCACTCTACTTTTAAACTGTCTTTTTTGTTTAGGAAAAGTTTTGGTCAAAAGTGGAGCCACGGGTATCTTTCTTTCCTTCTCCTGGTTTTTGGAGAAGGAGGTAATAGCTACAGTTGACTGACTCCATCATAGGCACAGTGCTAAGCCCTTTAAGAATGAGCCCGTTTAATACAGCCTCTGTAATAGCTTTCAGGTTGTGATATCACCCCCAATGAGGAAAGAGAGGCCCCCAGAAATGAGGAAGCAACTCACACGCAGCCACCATGACTAGGACCAAGATCCAGCCTGGGATCTCTGAGGTTCCAACATCGGAGCTCTGAACCCAACGATGAGCACACGGATGTTGAGTTGGTATTTTGGAGGCGGGGAAGTCCAGCTTGGCAGATGGGAGAAACGACTTTCTGAAGGATTTCGCGCCTTCTGTTTATTTGTAACGTGGTCGAGCCTAGAAGGACTTCAGAAGTCATCTAACCTGGCTTCTTCGCTGCACAGAAGGAGAACCTGGAGCCCAGAACAAAGAGACGCGCCCAAGCCGACTACACGCTGAGCCCCCACTGAGTCCTGGGTCTCCTCGCCCTGGCAGTGCTGGTAATCCCCACCCAGCCCCAAGGTCAAAGGCCCAGAGTTGGAGGGGAATCATGCTTGGTGCTGCACAGCCTGAACAGTGGAAAAGACATCCTCCCGGCCCAGGGAAGCTTGCAAATCAACAAGGAAGAGGATTCAGGCCTACAAATGACAAACACCATGAATAAACAGGTGAAAGCAAAGGGGTCTTTGAAGGGCTCCATCGCTCTGGCCAGAGTCAGGGAAGACTGCTTGGAGGAGGTGCAGGAGTGTTGGGTGTGCAGTAGCAATGACAGGGAGGACATTCAGGTGAAGAAGGCACACCTGGAAGGGGTTATTAACAAAGGTAACATTTATTCAGTTGGAACATGCAGATTCTACGCTAAATGTTGTATATGTATTAACTCCTTTAAATCCCACATCCACACTAAGGTGGCTACAATAATTATCCCCATTCAAAGAATGAGAAATCAAGACACAGAATGGACAAGTGACTTGCCCAAGAACACACACAGCTGGAAAGTGGCAGGTTCCAGAATGAGAATGCCAGTTGGCCTGACTCCTGCATTTTTGATGCCTGAGGGAGGACCCAGCGGTCCCAATGGGAAAAAAGATATAAGATAAGGGAGAAGGAGCTGGGTTCTTTTTCTAGGCCAAGTCAACTTCCAATTGACTTCAGTCCCTTTGCTGGCCACCTGGGGCCTCCTAGGTAGGCAAGAAATACTCGGGTAATGAGGGTCGGGACTCAGACCCACTGGCCTCTGCAAGAGCCGCAGAGGTGGTCTGGCTCACTCTGGGACCACAATGTCCAAAAACCCACCTGACCAATCTTACACCAGCCCAGGGCTCTGTAGGGCCAGGCCTTGGACTCCAGTCCTAGAATCTAGCAAATATTTTCCAAATGCAAACCATAGCTATGGCTTAGCCCACCTGGGGACAGTTGGTTTTGGAGGTAAGAGCAGAGATTGCTGCAACAGCCCAAGTCCAGTTCAAAGACCTTGGCCCAGCTCTGACTTCAGGGAGCACCTGGGGTCGGGGGAGATAATCTTGATCTCATGTGTTTGTTAGGAGGAATCTGTGAAACCAGGTGGATGAGAGCCAGGACGATGCCTGGTGCCCATAGGTGCTTAATAAATGCTAAATTCTTGCAATTGATCTTGAGGTTCCTCTTCTCCTTAGAGTAGGCTAAGCCTGTGATAGATTCACCCCAGTCCTCACTTCCTGTCTTCCCTAAAAACAGATCCAGGCCCTTTGAGTGTTGACAATGTTACTGCCCATCACTGCTAGAAACAAGAGACAACAGAAACCACCAGGGGAGGTGACAAAGGTCTGTAAACTCACTCATCAGCATCCTCCTGCTTCTTTCTTGGACAGAACCACTACTTCAAGGGGGGAGCTTTCTTCAACTCTCCTCACCCCAGACCTTCCCACGGTGCCATTCAAGCTTTGTTCATCCATCCATCGCTCACCGAACACCTACCCAGTATTCTAAACATGAGATAACTCAAGGGTAAATGGGAAAGCAACCCAAGGGTCCATCCACAGATGCTGGATAAACAACATGTGCTACACACATGCAATGTAATATTATTCAGTCTTTAAAAGGAATGAAATTCTGACACATGCTACAACACGGATGAACTGTGAAGACATGCTAAGTGAGGACAATATGGCAGGACTCCTCTGACATGAGGTACCGAGAGTAGTCAGATTCACGGACACATAAGAATAGAGGTGACCCATGGCAGAGGGGAGGGGAAAATGGGGAGTTATGTTTAATGGGCACGGAGCTTCAGTTTGATGAGATGGAAAAGTTCTGGAGATGGATGTTGGGATGGTGGCACACCAATGAGGATGCACTTAATGCCCCTGAACTGTGCACTTAAACATAGTTACAGTGGTACATTTTATCATGTGTATATTTTTATCACATTTTAAAATATTTTTATGTCCTTTAGTAGAAACTGTGGTATATCCAGACAATGAAATATTACTCACTGCTAAAAAAAAAAAAAAAAAGCCATCAAGCTATGAAAAGACATAGAAGAGCCTTAACTACTATTACTAAGTGAAAGGAGCCAATCTGAGAAGACTACATACTGTGTGACTCCAACGACATGATATTCTGAAAAAGGCCAAGCTATGGAGACAGTAAAAGGACCAGTGATTGCCAGGGACAGGGAGTTAGGGGAGAGGGATGCATAAGCAGAGTGCAAAGGTTTATAGGGCAGTGAAAATACTTTGTGTGATGCCATAATGACAGAGACATGTCCTTATACATTTGTCCAAACCCAAAGAATGTATAAAGCCAATGTAATGTAAACTTTGGACTTTGGGTGGTAATGACATGGCAAGGTAGGTTCATCATTTGTGACAAATGTACCACTCTGGTGGGGGATGTTGGTAATGGGGGAGCAGGGGTTATGTGGGAAGTCTCTGCACCTTCCTTTTGATTTAGCTGTGAACCTAAAACTATTCTAAAAAAAAATTGTCTTTAAAAGAGGTGGGGGAGGGTTTGCAAATGGGAACTTGCCTGCTCCCAGAGATCTCCCTGTCTAGTTGAGGACACAGACAGGTGAACCAGCATCACAAAGCTGTGTGGTCAGAGATCTTGATCATGAGGGCGGCTGTCTCAGACTGGCCTTTCTCCAGTCCAGAGGGCAGAAGGTTCTCTGGAGGCAATGAGTCCCTTCCGTCCCTTCTGTGTGGGGAGCCGGCAGCCTGGCATGGCCATCTCAGGGGGTCCCTGACCCTCGCTGGAGAGGTCCCTTCTACTGTGGCGTTCAGACCTGTGGCTCTAACCACTACTACCCTCACAAACATGGTTAGTTCTCAGCGGCTCCACTGGAATTCAATTCTGCTAAGTAAGCTTTGACCTTAACAGAAATGAATGTCATAGACAAAACACGACCCATCACGGCGCCTGAACTGCTATCTCAGATGCCCCGGCTCCCTGTTATTCAGTTCTCCTCTTTTCACCAGCCTCCCCCACCTTCTTTCCAGAACTTTCCAATCCACCTTGCCCCTTCATCACCCACTTCCCACACAGAGAGGGCTGCATGGGTGGAAAGTCAGAGGGCCCGACTCCAATGTGGTAGATATCCACTCACCTGGGCTGAGTTAGAGGTGACAGTGAGATGCCCTAAAGCTCTAGGGCAAACTACGGCCCGCGGGCCGGATCCGGCTCGTTTGAAATGAATAAAAATAAAAAAAAAAAAAAAAAAAGACCGTACCCTTTTATGTAATGATGTTTACTTTGAATTTATATTAGTTCACACAAACACTCCATCCATGCTTTTTTGTTCAGGCCCTAGGTCCAGTTTAAGAACCCATTGTGGCCCTCGAGTCAAAAAGTTTGCCCACCCCTGCTCTAGGGCAAAGATATGCAAAACTGAAAAGAGATAGAGTGAATGGCTCTCCCAGAACAAAGCTAAGACTGATTTAAGATGGAGGAATCTAAAGAAGGAATGTGTCCCTCAGAAATGGCCTGAGGCGAGAAGAGAAGAAATGTCTGGATCCAGAAGTACAAAAAAAGTAGTCACTTTTCATTCATTCATTCAACAAATAGTTCCTGAACCTTCGCTGTATGCCAGGTACTGTTCTAGGTATGAGGGCATAGAGTGAACAAAACGTAAGCTTCGCTTATATTCAAGGGAGGAAGTCAGACAACAAAAAAGATAACTCTGAAAAATAAATGATACTTCAATGGGTGACAAGTGATTCAAAGAAAATAAAATCAACAAGAGGAATAGAGGTTTCCAGGTTTGGGAAGGGAGGGTTGCAATAGTTTAAAGGCTGGTTATGCCCAGAAGCTGGTACTTGAGCCGAGACTTGAAATGAGAGAATCTGCCATTTGGATGTCTGAGGAGGAGGGTCCCGTGGTGAGGAGATTACAGATGCCAAAGACCAGAGGTGGGAGGTGCCAGGAGTGTTGAAGAAGCCGGGTGCTAGAAGGGTGTTTGCAAGTGGGGAGTGGGAGATGAGTGAGGAAGGAAGCAGGGAGCTAGGCCGTCTAGGGCCTTGTAGGTCACCGCAAAGACGTGGTGAGACATAGAGGTAAATCCCAGCACTGTTCAGGGGGACGGGGTCCTTAGCAATGGAGTGTGGGCCTTCCATCCCCGCCCAGTGGCAGAATGGGTGCACGAGGCTGTCAGGGGCTGAATCATTTAAAGAGAAAAGGACCATGACTGACCTCCTGCTTGGATTCCAGGCCCACAAGTGAGGCAGTCAGTCCTTCTGATCATACCCTTGCTTCCCACGGACAGGTCTGCTAGAGGGAGAGGATGCTGGAAACCGAGCATTGCCCTCACTGTGACACTTCTACTTTTCATTGTAAATCAGTATATGGTATGGTATGGTATGGTATGGTATGGTATGGTATGGCATAAACCAATGTATATATATAAAAGGCTAAGTGATTGTCCCACCGGCCAGTACATATGACGTGCACTGACCACCAGGCAGCAGATGCTCAACGCAGGAGCTGCAGAGCTCCAGTGACTTGGCAGTGGCGGTTCTCGGATGACGCACCCCAGAACCAGAGAGGAGGGAGCCCGATTCCTCGCAGGGCCACGCGATTCTACCTTCGGCCAGGGGTTACGTTGTTGCTAGGGCACTGTCAGCCCCGAATCTGGTTTACTGCCAAGCTGAGGTGACTTGGCAGCGGCAGTTCTTGGGTGACGCACCCCGGAACCAGAGAGGAGGGAAGGTGGCCCGCTTTCTTTCAATGTGCACAAATCCATGCACGGGGCCACTAGTATAATACAATACAATATACATCCATGCCTCAGAGCTTGTATGATGTGACTCCAGCCCCCAGAGCTAAAGCGGCCCTGGGTGGGAGGACTACGCCAGTCCCTAAACTTGCCCAACCCCTGGACTAGGCCCCAAGGCCACAGTGTCTTCTCCACAGCTTTGCCACTATGTGAGGCCACTCGACAGCCAGTCAGTCAGCTGCCCAGCCCTTGGTAATATTCTGACCTCACCACTCAACTTTTGATCCAAACCACTGCACCTCATACAGCCTCAGTTTACTCAACTATGGAATGGGCATTATACTTCCAACCTCCCAGGCTGCCTGTGGGAACATCTGAGAGCCAGCAGGTGTATGGTTTCCGGTCTCGCCCTTCCTTCCCTGAGACAGACCCTCGCTCCTCCTCTGTCTGACCATCCCCAGCAGGGCCTCCCCAGCCTCCCAGCAATCATCCTCAACCACCTGGCACATTGCACACAGATCCCTTTCTGAAGCATAGGCCTGGTCATGCCCCTGGCTCGAATAAAACCAAACTCCTTGAGCATGCGTCTGGGAGCCCTCGCTCTCTAGCCCTGACCTAGAAACAGAACGTTCATCCTTTCCCCAGGGCTGTGCAGCCTCGCCTTTGCTGGTGAACACCTACCTCTGGTTAGAATGCACTCCTCTTCTCCGCCTGATGAACTGCCAGGCATCCTTCATGTTCTAGAGCCATGGCTTCCTCACCTTAGAAGCCTTCCCAGGTCCTGTCTGCCAGGCCAGTTCTCCCTCCTGTCTGCCCACAGCACCCCATGCTTTCTTCTGTCATAGCACTTATTACTACACTGTCTTTAACCACTTGGGTGTGGTTTTTTTCCTACTAAAACATGAGCTCTTTGCCCTGGCCAGTGTGCTCAATGGTTACAGCATCACCACACACACCAGAGAGCCATGGGTTTGATTCTCAGTCAAAGGCACGCACGTGGGTTGCAGGTTTGATCTCCAGCCCTGGTTGGGGCATGTGGGGGAGGCAACCGATCGATGCATCTCTCTCACATCAATGTTTCTCTCCCCCCCTCCCTCCCTCTCTTCCTCTGTCTCTAAAAAAAAAAAAAATCCATGGAAAAAATATCCTCAGGTGAGGATTAACAAAAATAAAACAAAACATGAGCTCCTTGAGGACAAAGGGGGGTCATCTTCTCAAACGCCGTATTTCATCATTTTATGAACCACGAAGAAAAAAAAATGCTGCCAATTACACCATGACACATTGCCTTCTTATCACCGGGAATTTCCACTCCGTACTTAGTGAGCGGGCTCTTCTGCACTTACTTAGAAACAGCTTTTGAGATCATTTCTCACTCTGTGCATCTTATATACATTTATATAGGAAATCAATCAATTAAGGCATGAACATCTCATGACTAGCAACCCCAAGAGCACTTGTAAGAGCCATTGATTGTTAGGCCTATCCCAGTTTTAAAGATGTTTAAATAAGGGGGAGGGGGGGGGGGAGTGTCTGAAACTCAAGGAAACACAGATGAGCCTTTTCTCCTAAGTGAGGGATTGGCCTGCAGAAGATGCTGAATCAGTTCCTGTAGGCTTGCTATGGGTTTATGACCTGCCCTGGGCCACTTCTATATTGCCCTGGTGTCTCACAGGTTCAAGACTTCCGGAGGGACGGGTTGGCACCAAGCCCATGTTGTAGAGGCTCATTCAGAAGCTCCCCTGGAGGCAGGGCAA
>NW_005354595.1:3637933-3640503 GCF_000412655.1 Myotis brandtii
GGAAGTCCTGGCTTCCTGGTGGGTGGAGGACCAGGAATGGGGTGTTGTAGGGCAGGTAGGAGGTGAATGGGAAGTCCTTCAAATTCTGGGATGTTCAGCAGAGTCGGGCTGAGACTATGAGCTTCGAAGCACAAAGCCTTAGGCCTTGAAAGGATGTTTTTATTTATGTGTAAACTTTTGGACCCCATGTCCAGAAACAGCCATGAATATTGTGCTCTGTGCTCTGTCTCCAGCTGCCCCACTGTCCCTCGGTATGAGCTGAAAAGGGAACTCTGTATTTTTGGAAAGTGAGAAACAGGGAAACAGTTATAACCTAGGGAAAATAATTACGCGTTCAGGCCAGAAATGCTCCACGGTGTCTCCATGTGAATGCAATTTTGTTTGAACGAGTTGAACTAAATTTAATGTGGCTGATCTTGAATTTGCAACGCACACCATTGCTTAGTGTTATATTTTAAGCTTAGATAATTTGGGGAGGCCATTCTCAAGCTTCTAACAGTAGGTTACCCTGAGCCTCACTCTGTGCACAGAGGAATTTGTGCAAGTTCAAGGGGGCTCAGGGGTTCAGCCAGCCCAGATGCTTGACAACACACAGACTGGAAGAGGCAGGAGCAGGAGGCCTGACTGTGTCCTGGGAGGAGCCCTGGACTCAGAAATAGGGGCATCACATACCTGCTGGGTGAGTGGGGCTTCTGTGACAGGGGACTGCATGACCACCCACCCCCCTGCCCCTGGACAGGGATGATAGAGCACCACCCCTTAACCATATGAGTTCCTGGGCCCCCTGCAGTGCTTGGAGTTAACCCTTTGGTTGCTGGATTGAAGGGAGCACCAGGGGACTCCAAGGGAGGAACGAGTGTGGTGGGGTGGGCTGAGGTGGGGTCGGGGGGGACTCACTCAGGACAGTTGCTATTTATTTACCAACCTCTACAATATTGATACAGTATTATAACAACCAATTTGACTTCATCCAGTATAAACCATATAAATGCCCATGAGCTTCTGCAAAGATTAAATGAGATCATATATCCGATCCGATGAATGAATGAATGAATGAATGAACGAATGGCGTTGTCAAATCCATTGTTTAAGAGTCATGGATACTCTCATCCAGTAAATATTTTTTTCTTTCTTTTTTGTTTTTGTTTTTCATCCAGTAAATATTTATAAGACATCTAAAATGTGCCCATTTTTATGTCAGGTGCTAAGGATGGAAGGCTGATTCAGAAGGAACCCTTCCTTCTTCAAAGAGTCCCCCTTGGGGTAATAAGTGATGGGCGGGAAGGGCGTCCCCAGTGGAGGGAACAGTATGAGCAAAGGTGCAGAGGCAAAAACAAAAGAAAGCAAAAGCAAGCAAGCAAACAAAAGAACACAAGCAAGCAAGCCAACAGAAAGAAGCCTCCCTTGTTCTGGAAGCTTGTTGTGGTCAGTGCAAAGTGAGAGGCTGGAAGCGGCAAGAGATGGGGCTCATGCCCTAGCCGGTTTGGCTCAGTGGATAGAGCATTGGCCTGCGGACTGAAGGGTCCTGGGTTTGATTCCAGTCAAGGGCACATGCCCAGGTTGTGGGCTCAATCCCCAGTAGGGGGCATGCAGAAGGCAGCTGATCAATGATTCTCTCTCATCATTGATGTTTCTATCTCTCTCTCCCTTTCCCTCTCTGAAATCAATAAAAAATAAAAATATAAAAAATTTTAAAAGAGAGAGATAGGGCTCGTGGAAGCCCAAGTGCTGGCCACTCTTGGGAGAGTTGAAACTGCTCCGCAGGACAGTGAAGGGTGGGCAGTGGCAAGTTATTTCCGCACTAAAATAATCACTCCAGCAGCACATGGATAATGGTTTCCCAGGTCTAAGAGTGGACGCAGGGCCACGTAGGGAGCCATTGCACTAATCCAGGCAAATAATAATGTGGCAAAATATAAATCGGTAGAATAAATTGAAAACATAAAGTGGGTTTTAAGTCCTAAGTGTACAGCTCAACAAGCATGGTCCACACACATAAATAATAATCATAAAACATGTAAAAATCTCTCAGAATCCTCTTTAAGAACTTTCATTTAAGAAGGATAGACTTTGAGCAGTCATGGATTTGACAACACCATGAAACCCAACCACCCTACTTTACATGGAATACAAGACCCTTTGAGATTGACTCCTGCCCACTTTTCCTCCCTCATCCAATGCCACCACCACCACCATCCCCTTCCCAAAGTCAGCCCCGGCCTCAGGGAGCCTCAGTCTCCCAGATGCCCACTGCTCACCCACCCATCCAAACCCACGGCGCTCCTCACGCCTTTCCCCACTTGCTCACAGGCCCACCCTGCAAATCATCTCTTGGGCTTCCTCTTCTGTGGAGCCCTCCTCAATGACTCTCTTAACTCCCATCTCTAGTGCACCCCATTTCAGAGGCTGCTTTTTTTTTTTTATTTCTAAACTCTGTAACAGCACAGTTACATGGCAGCTTCTCCAGACTGAGCTTGAGTCTTAACTATCTTTGGAGCTGATTGCCATTATTGAGCACTCAAAAATGTCTGCAAGAAAGGAAGGGAGGGAGGGAGGGAGGGAGGAAGGAA
>NW_005354595.1:3640822-3658071 GCF_000412655.1 Myotis brandtii
GGGAGTGAGGATACGTCAGAGAATTCACTTTTATCTCAGCTCCTGAGCCTGACAAAATTATGTTTGATATGAAAGAACGGGAATCAGAACCCCAGGCTTGCTTGTGTCTGAATTCCACAACCAACCGTGGACCACGGACAAGTCAGTCAACCTCTCCAGGCCTGATTTCTTCCACTTTTCACATCCATGATCCCTAAGCCAAGAGTTTAGCATTATAATAAACAGTCCGCTAACGATCTCATTCTTCTATTTCCACCATCTCTCATTTGGTCTCCACTCATGTGAATACAGACTGATGCAAAACATATTGCTATTCATTTTTACAGTCTGAAATGTAAATCTGAGAGACAGAGAGGGGGAGAAATCAGAGATGCCGAATTCTTTCTACACATGATACAATAAAGCTAAATAATATGGGGTTTTAATTGTTCTGCAAGGGAGCAAGAGCAATGGCTCGGTGAGCAACTCCACAATGGCCCTCTCCCTCGCTCTGCAGGGCACTGAGATGTGCGCAACCTCAAGGGCAGCCTGGCTAACCGCCCCGCATCAGTCATTCTCTTTAATGAGGCCCCTCCATTCAGACCCCATTTTCTTGTACACAATTCATTTCATTAAACGGCTGCAGCTGCAATTAGGAGTGGGAGAATCCAGGCATGTGTTTGGGTTCGAGATGTGTCTTGTGTGATTTTTCAAATACTTTGGGTTTGGCAGAAGCCGAGACACATTCTGTCAAGTTCTTGTTCCCCTTCATTTTTTAAGCCCATGTGTATTCGAGAGAAATGTGGTCCATCTGATTCTCATTCATTTTCGCTTAACTCAACAAAAAAAGTTGTCTCGGAAGAGCTAGAAAATATCCAAGCAGCAAATCCGGTCTCTTTCATGGAAGCCTTCTCAGAATCTTCCTCTCACTCCCTCCCCCCCCCCCCCCCCCCGACAGTTTGACCATCTCCATACAGGCCAAGCATTTTCTTTGTTGCCTTTGACCATTTTGAACGTCTTATGTTTCCATAAGCCTGGGATGGCCCTCACTCTGACCCTTTTCTCTGCCTTTTGACTCCTTTTCTCCATGGCCTAACTGCAAATATGGTCGTCCCCTCTTACCCACAGTTCATACCTACAGTCAACCGCTGTCCAAGGATGTTGAAAGGGAAATTCCAGGTATAAGCGCTTCCTAAGTTTTAAATTGCACACGTTCTGAATAGTGTGATGAAATCTCGTGATGTTGTGCTTTTCACACCGAGACCTGACTCATCCCTTTCTCCAACGTCTCCACACTGTACACGCTCCCCGCCTGTTAGTTAATAGCTAGTAGCCATGGAGGTTATCAGATCCACTACCGTGGTATCTCCATGCTTGTCTTCAAATCACCCTTATTTTGCTTATTAATGGTCCCAATGGTCACGAGTAGTGATGCCAGCAATTCGGATATACCAACGAGAAGCCGTAAAGTACTTCTTCTAAGTGAAAAGGTAAAAGTGCCGAGTTGATAAGGACAGGGGGGAACGGCATGCTGAGGTTGCTAAGATCTACGGTCAGAATGAAATTGTAAGGAAGGAAAAGAATTTGTACTAGTTTTGCTGTCGCACATCCATCTGCGAAAGTTACAGTCACAGTGTGTGATGAGTGCTTAGTTACGATGGAAAAGGCATTATTACATTCGTGGGTGGAGGACGTGAACAGAACATGTGTTCTGATTGGCAGAAACTTGTGGCACCAAAAAGCATTGAGCCTTTATGGAGACTTCAGCAATGGATCCCCTGAAACGAGTGACACCAAGACACCAAGCTACTTACTGCCAGTGAGAGGTGGTTATACAGACTCGGGAGTAGGTTTGGACTGAAAGATACAAAAATCACTGGAGAGGCTGTGACTGGCGATGAAGAAGCTTCCGTCATATTCCCAGAAGAGTTGAAGAAGTTGGTTAGGGCTTGGTACTATCCGTGTTTTCAGGCAGTCACGGGGGGTCTCGGAAGGTATCCCCCGTAGATAAGGGGGGACTTCGGTAACCCCACGGTCCTCTGAGCTCCTGCTAGACTTCACCTGTAGCTCTCACCAGCCTTTATTCCATTCTGCTCTGTGTCGCAGTCCTCTGTTGAGCCAGGTTAGCCAAGCCCTCACTGATGTCTGCTTTCATGGTAAGCCCTGGACCTTAATTAAAGGTCTTGACAAGAAATGACAGACAAAAATTGGCATTTGTGGGAAAGCTGTTGCCCAACACGTTAATTATCGTGCCTGTCGATGTCCCTACGTGGGCTTCCAGGTGATAAGTGAACTTGAGGCTTGAGGACGCAGAATGACAAAGGACTTCTTCCTCTGTGTGGATGAGCGCTACGGAACACAGCCTGTTCCCTTTTCGTCTTGGCTGCCAGGAAGCTAAGAAGCAGTTGATGTCCAGTCATAGCAACTGTATTGCAAGCTAGCTTCCTTCTTTTTTCTTTTTCAGGGACTTGGTTTTCTATTTCTGTATTATTAATGTTATAAGGGAGAAGAAAACCCATCCTTCACTGTCAGTCGCTTCAAAGTCTCTGTAGAACAACAGAGCAATTAAAAATAATCAGAAAGAAGCTACTCATGATAGTTTCATCTGTAGACCAGACCGAGCAGTTAGGAGTAACGGGGAAAAGTGTTGCTTTTAATCTTAGATATTTCATAAACTATTTGAATCTTTCCCCATGTACATGTATTAGTTAATATGAAATTAATTAATTTTTAAACTTAAAAATTAGTTAATTACACTTAATTGTTTCTAAAAAATAATTATTATCTCTAATTCTGACTGCCCCAGGAACACAGCCTCTGTCATTCATACTCTTCCCTGAATCTCCCTTCTCAGAGCAGAGCCCTTTGTACATAACTGGAATTCACAAGTGTCTGTTAAGTAGATGAGAAACAGGCCCAAGTGAATTGAGAAGCCAAAGACAGAGCCGCTGGCTTTGGATCTTGAGACAATGTTGGATTCAAAGCCCAGCCCTGGCTGGCCACACGGTCCTGAGATCCGGTTACTTGGATCCATCAGAGCTTCAGTTTCTTCCCCTGTAAAATGGGACTGTTTCAGGGTTGTTTTGAGGATTAACTCAGAGACAAGATGCTTAGTATTACAAATTCCCTTCCTTTTCCATATGAATATTCCTGGACAGAAAACAAACAAACAAACAAACAAAAAACACACTATGTTTTAAACAGGTAACTGACCACCGGAAGGTGCACTGCTGGGGAGCACAAGAGGAAGGAGGTGGCAGACTGGCACTGGATGGACAGTGCATGCTCTTCAGAACCACAGAAATGAGAGAAAATAGATAAAAAAGAAAATCCAAGCCCAAAGTTCTCTTCCAAGGGATGCGGTAACCCTTTCCTGGTCATAGAATCTTAGCCATCCAGGTGGAGAGAGTGGGCTGGATCACTGACTGTAACACCGGAGTGATAGAAGGCCGGACGCTGGTTCTCCACATCTAACTCGCCCGAGAGCTACAGTAGAATGGTTTTTATCAAAATGGAATGTGAGTACCTGGGACACAAGGATTTTATATGGCCCACACGGTGAAACAGTTATTATTTTCATTGTTATGCATTTACTGAATTATGGTTTGAGCTAGCACATCCAGATTGTGATATTGCACAGTATTGTTAAGTATATCTTAAAATGTCTTGAAAATGAGTAGATTTAAAGAAAAATATCAATCATTTTAGGACTGGTAGAACACATCCATGTAAAAAAAAGGGAATGCGGTTCTTGAATCACCGGAAGTGTGCGAAATACAACTTTAACATGTGGGTCTTGAGAACTCTTTGTCGTAAGGGGAGTCGTGACACTGGGCCCCTCCAGTTTGGTCCCTAAATGACTTTTCCAAAGGTTCACCAATCCCACCTACACATTCCACTCTGGCCCCACTGGGTTTCATCCAGTCGACCACCACAGCTTGCATTCTCCCACCTCATGCCTTGATCTGCCTGGATACCCCTCCTCTGCCCTCCCTCGAGCAGAATCAACCCTCTCCCTTAGGGGCTCCTTGTGCACCCCACTTGCTATGATGACCCTTGGCACCTTACACTGCAATTTTTAGGGGAGTGTCTCCTAGGCAATACCTTATTTATCTCTGTGCCCTGAGCCCCTAGGCTAGGGCATTAAATAACTTTTAAAAAGTGAAATAACTTTAAAATACCATTGAGGTCATGCTAACCCAAGGGCATAAATACTTGTTTTAATCACTGCAGATCAGAGGTCACAAAGAAAGCACGGCTTTTCTCTCCCTGCTACACTCCTGGTATACTCCAACAAGGCCAGCTCTACCTGGCGTAAGCTTTCCTGGACTCTGCATCCTCTTTCTTAGCCTGTGATTATTTTTACGATTATTTAATTAATGTCTTTCTACTGGTGATAGACTGTCAGCTCCCTGTGGGTAGGATCACATCTATCTTTGTTCACCATTGGTGTTCCCAATGCTTAGCACCAAGACAGACACACAGCTGGTCTGGCGCTCCCTAAATATCAGCCATGTACTAGTAAATGAAGGAATGAATTTCTCTCCCTACACACACACATGCACACACACACAGTTGGCCTTCTAGCACTTACATTGTTATATAGATCATTGAGGGGGCAGATACACAGAGACCAGTGTAAACTCTCTTGTTTGTTTTCCAGGCAGATTACAGCAGAACATGATACTTGCCAACCAGAAGAGGAGAGATTCAAAATGGTGAAAGGAGCATTCTCACTCACAGGGCTCAAACAACACAGAGCCAAAATAATTTTTTTAAAGTATACTCCAGCAAAAGAGTATTTCCCTAGCCAGTTTGGCTCAATGAATAGAGCGTCAACCTGTGGACTGAAGGGTCCCAGGTTTGACCCCGGGCAAGGGCATGTACCTTGGTTGTAGACTTGATCTCCAGCCCTAGTCAGGGCCTGTGCCAGAGGCAACCAATCGATGTGTCTCTCTCACATCAATGTTTCTCTGTGTGTGTGTCTCCTCCTCTCTTCCACTCTCTCTAAAACTCAATGGGAAAATATCTTCAGGTGAGGATTAACAACAACAACAAGAGTATTGACCGAGTCCTTTCAAGGATTTTCCCAGCCATCAAGAGGACTAGAACTTTAAGGACTAGAACTTTAAGAGAACTGAGGCGACCAGAGAATATATTACATACACTGACAGCTCAGAGCTGGGAGAACACCAGACCACAGGAAGAAAGAAGAAGAAAGAATCAATGTAATATTAAAATGAAGGCAAAGCCACCCTAAGAACTGCTTTTGTCTAGCCAGACAACAGATTTTCTAAAAGGATCAAACCTACTTTATGAGCTCAATGTGCAGCAGAGTTGCAGGGAGAATGAAGAAGAAAAGGCTCAGCTTTGAGAGCTAGCAGGTCCACTGCTTTTTTCCTTCCTCAGGTTGAGACTATGGCCATGTGGACAAAGTCAAGGACAGATCCAACCATCCAGATTCATCCCGATACTGCTGAACCACGGGGGACTTGCTCCATCCCCTCCTTCACATTAGGGCTAAAGAGCCTGACAAGCAGATGCAGCAAATGATGAACCCAAGCTCTCTATTGTGTTACAGGAGCGCCCAGTCTGCAGGCTGAGCCTTCCAGCTGCGTGGAAGGGCTCGCCTCCCTGCCCATCCTTGTTATGTGGCTACACAAGACCAAACAGCAAGCCTCCCCCAACCGGCATACCAAACAAAGTCCATTGGCAGCGAGCTTTGCCTTCAGATCAGTTGTTTGGCATCACGTTTTAGCTCATCTATGGTCTATTATCTCTCAGTGGTTTTCTATCCCTCATGCATTCCTGAGGCATTCGCAAATGGTGCCAACTTGGAAAATAAGCAGTGAGCCTCTTGGTACTTTGTTGAAACATCTCCTGGTTC
Organism: Myotis brandtii; assembly: GCF_000412655.1. Lineage (NCBI taxonomy): Eukaryota > Metazoa > Chordata > Mammalia > Chiroptera > Vespertilionidae > Myotis > Myotis brandtii. The sequence continues at coordinate 3,646,689 of NW_005354595.1, forward strand.
CAGGCAACCTACACTGCTCATGCCAGTTACATACACCAGATAAGAGTCACTGGCTGGTCCCTGGGCTCCTCAAAGGCAGGGACCACTTTTCTGTTTTAATCCTCACCTGAGGACATTTTTTCCCATTGATTTTTAGAGAGAGTGAAAGGGAGGGAGGAGGAGGCAAGAGAGAGAGAGAGATATCAATGTGAGAGAGACACATTGACTGGTTGCCTCCTGCACACGTCCCAACCGGGGGCAGGGTGCGAACCCACAACTGAGATACGTGCCCTTGACCAGAAATGAAACCCGCAACCCTTCAGTCTGTGGTCTGATGTTCTACCCACTGAGCCAAACCGGTCAGAACAGGAACCACTTTTCACTTATCTGTGGGGTCCCAGTGCCAAGATTTGCGTCTGGTTTATAGTAGGACAGCAAAAGGGGAGGCTGTTCAACTATCATACAGAAACCTGGTGGCGTATGGGACGATGCTCCAACCAACTGAACTACCCAACCAGGGCACATACCTCGGTTGTGGGTTCAATCCCCAGTCAGGGCACGTCTGGGAGGCAACCACAGCCAATTAATGCTCTCTCACATTGATCTCTCTCCCTCCGTCACCTTTCTCTCTAAAAATCAATAAAAACATACCCTTAGGTGAGGATTTAAAAAATAATCGCCCTAGCTGATTTGGCTCAGTGGATAGAGCGTCGGTCTGCGGACTGAAGGGTCCCAGGTTCGATTCCAGTCAAGGGCACATGCCCAGGTTGTGGGCTTGATCTCCAGTAGGGGGTGTGCAGGAGGCAGCCAATCAATGATTCTCTCTCATCATTGATGTTTCTATCTCTCTCTCTCCATTCCTCTCTGAAATCAATAAAAATATATATTTAAAAAATAATCATCATCATCATCTTTGGCCTAGAGCTTACAAAAAGATGCCTAAGCTCTGTGGGCGTCAATATCTTTACCTATAGAATACCATGAACACCCACCACCTTATAGAATCATCATCTTTGGCCTAGAGCTTACAAAGATGCCTAAGCTCTGTGGGCATCAATATCCTCACCTATAGAATACCATGAACACCCACCACCTTATAGAATAGCTATGAGGATGGAATGTGGTAACAATGTGCATAGCGCACCAGGCCCACGCGATGCCCCATCCATTGTAGCCCTCACAATGGCCAGGTCCTCCATCAAAGCTGATGCAAGGAAAGGATGAAGTAAGTCAAAGTTTAAGTTGGTCCTTTTCTGGGAGACAAGCAAGCAAGAAAAGGGACGAACAAATGTGATTACCCATCCTGCGAGCGAGCAGTCAGACTTTCCTTTGCTATTTCTTGTCAGAGCTCACAGCCCTGTTTCAACGCCAGCCCAGCCTCATCCCAACTTCTGCTTCATCTCCCAGTGAAGTCATAACGCTGGGCCAGCTCCCTGTCTATTGACACAGAGAGCCTGTGAGTCACAAATTCAACAGGATGACTTTGCTGCGGGGTGATTGACTGGAAAATGTTCCCTCATCTGAAAAACTTTTTTCAAGCAAATGGACATGCTTATTTTTGCAACATGGAGTGGAGGCTCTTTATTTATTTGACGTTGGTCTCTGCGACATTCCAGCTGGCCCAGGGAGGGCTCCCAACGCTCACGATTTGCCTTCTGAAGTTACATATATTTTTCCTCCTCAGGCTCCTTCTCCCTTCCTGCCGACTATTATATCTAAAGCAAACAGTCCCAGCACAATAGTTAGATTGCACTTGAATTTGGTGTTTACTTGACATTTACCCACTGGCCGTGCTGGACAGCTCAGTCATTCCAGAACGCGGCTCGGCCAGCAAGCATTGTGTTCTGCCTGCGCTCGACCCCAGCAGCACGGATCCTGGAAGAGCTAGATGGAGCCTTGGGAAGTTATTTGTGCTGCTAGGTTTTACTCTGACGGCTGAATTGGTGCGTGTTAGTGGGGAGGCGGCATCAGTGTCTTCAGTTTTCCCAGGAAACATCTTCTTTCGCCACACAGGGCAGATGGGTTATGCTGACACCACTCTCTTCCTTAAAATCCAACTCACACACAGCCACAGTCTTCATTCTAAAACAGATCTCCTCAAGTCCCTGGTGCTAAATCTTAGCACTGGGCACAGATCACTAATTTGATGAGCTGAGTCCCAGCTCTTCCACTTCCTCCTCTGTATAATAGACTTACTAATACGGACCTCGCAGGATCCTTGTAGGCATAACATATGCAAAAAACCTAGAGCAGGAGGAAGGTCTTAGAGAGTCCTGAACACGCGTTCCTCCTCCCCTCCTGAGGTCCATGACTCTGGCTTCAAGAAGGAAAGGGGCATTAGTAAGGGCAGGTTGGAGGGGTTCCTGTGTCAGTTCCATGCAGGAAGGAGGCTTGGACTTGGCTGGGGCCCAGGACACGTATTTCATAGCCCCATCTCTGCCCGTGTGTGGCATGGGGAAGTCACCCCCACTCCTGAGGCCTCTGTTTCCATGTGTGCGAAGTGGAAGCCTCCAGTTACATTCCAACATTGAATCAGGAGGGAGTCCAAACACTGCCTAGCCCCAAAGCTGATATATGCAGATGCCAGTATTTAAAAGGCCTATCAGCCCAACCAGCATGGCTCAGTGGTTGAGTGTCAACCTATGAACTAGGTGGTCACAGTTCAATTCCAGGTCAGGACACATACCGGGGTTGTGGGCTCGATCCCCACAATTCCGGGTCAGGACACATACCGGGGTTGTGGGCTCGATCCCCAGTGTGGGCTGTGCATGAGGCAGCCAATCAATGCTTCTCTCTTATCATTGATGTTTCTATCTCTCTCTCTCCCTCTCTCTTCCTCTCTGAAATCAGTAAAAAATTTCTATTAACATGGATGTCTGTGGTACATTGCTAAGTGAAAATAAAATTTACAAAACTGTGTGAAATGGTAATTGGTATTTTAAAAACAAATTTTAATATTTTCATATATGCATAAAAATTCTGAAAATTTATATCTGGATTGGTAGGATTTGGAAAATAAGCAAGCATTAATTTTTGAAATCAGAAACTTAACTTTAAAAAGTAACACAATAAAAGGATCACAGGATTTTGTTTAAGCATGATGTACTAAACAAATGTGTTTGTGTGGGGGTTGTTTTTTTTTAAATTGATTTTAGAGAGAAAGAAAGGGAGGGAGGGAGGAGGGAGAGAAACATTGATTTGCTCTTCCATTTACTCATGCATTCATTAGTTGTTTCTTGTATGTGCCCTGACCAGGGATCAAACCCACAACCTTTGCATAATGGGACGATGCTCTAACCAACTGAGCTACCCAGCAAGGGCACAAATGTGTTTTCTGATGCTCCTTTGAAACCCCATTCAAGTGATCATAAGGAAACTGAAAAGACAAAACTGACCAGGACAGAGTGGGAGCTGGGAAGCAGATGGACAAACTGTCTATAAACTCAGGTCAGAGAAAGTGGGAAATGAAGCGACTGATTTTAAAGTGCCGGACCCTTGGAAGCCCCACATTACCCTGAAAGTAAGGTATGTGTGGCAATGAAAACAAGATTATCGATTGAAAGTCTATATAAGCAGCAGTTGGAAAAATCCATCCATCCATCCATCCATCCATCCATCCATCCATCCAGTTAGGCGCTAAGATTCCTCCCCAGCCTGATGCAGCTGGGTGACTGCTTTTCCCCTCAACTTGGGCAGAAAATCACAGGTTTACTCTCTGGAGAACTTGATGGAAGAACTCTGGGGGCAGCGGAGCCTGCACAGCTGAGGACAGGGGCAAACAAGGACCCCTGAAGGCTGCACAGAGAGTAGTGATGCCGCCTTCCCTGTGCGGGCTCCAGGAACACTGGCTGCCTCACTGACTGAGCTGCACAGCCCTGGGCCTGCCACTGAACCACTCTACACTGTAGCTTTTAACTGGAACATGGGGTTCACTTGTTTTATTTTGTTGTTATTTTTTAGTGGAAGCAAAGCTTATTGAGAGAATCCAGTCCTGGAAAAGGTGCAGCTGGGGTTCCAAAAACAGGCCAGTGTCCAGAACTTCCGTTCCATGCTGTAGCCGGGTGTAGTTCAGCATTCAAGCTCATTAAAGCCTATTATTCCATGTGTGGAGGCTCACATGGCCATAAGCCACCAGGGCACAGGGGAGTATATCCCCTGCCATAGGAGCCAGGAACCCAGTGAGAGAGAGAGAGAGAGAGAGAGAGAGAGAGAGTCGGGTGCACTTATTAAACAAATATCTATTGCATACCTCTTATGTACCGGCAAACCACAGTATGTTCTGGAGTAAGAGTGAGGCAGGCAGGGTCTTTGCCCCTTGAAGCCCGCCTTCTAGTGCACCACTGGCAGCACCCGCCTCAGAGGGGAAAGGAGTTAGTGCCTATGAAGTGCTTAGCACACTGCTTGGTTCAGCGTCTGACAGTCATGATGTTAATTATTAATCCAAATGTCCATGCTTCCTCCGCTTCCTGAAGGGAGAACACAACGACTCCTTCCAGGACTCTCCCAGGAAGGACGAGGTTAGAACATGGCCGACACAGTCAACCAGCATATAATTCTTCAATGGTGATCTTGACTTCGAAATGCCCCTCTGTCCAACCTAACTCTTGACTGGCTGAGGAAGGGATCAGGTCACTTGCCGTTGTTCTAGATTTGACACAACCAAAAGAAAAGGCCTTGGCAAGTCCTGGCACGAACCCAGGAAGTGTGATTCCCACGTAAATTTGCACCTGGCCCTACTTAACAGTATCTCTGTGAGGTTTTAGCTGAGCCTGGTCCTTGGTTGTTGCATCTGTAGGGACGTTGGGGTGTGAAGGGGCAAAGAAAACACTGTGAGAAAGCGTGTTAGTCTTCAGATCCAGAACTGAATCAGCTCCCAACGTGTGGTACTGCAGAATGGTTCAAACTGGGATAACCAAGTCAGGTTTCCTTGCTGGAGGGGAGAAATAACAACGGCAGCTTTCACATCCTTTATCTCAATCCTCAAAACAGCTTTGTGAGGCGAGGACATTCATAACCCCAATTTACAGACAGGGAAAGTAGAGAGCAGCTAGATGACATAACTTGCCCAAGGTCATCTGGCTAGTAAGAGGTAGCACAGGGCCTGGAATCCAAATTTAGGGGTGGCTGTCCCAGCCATCTCCCCCAGAGTCTCTACACTACTTTTTTTTTTTAAGTTTATATTTTTCTTTTTTACACCAAACAACAAATGGAACAAACATGGTTGTCTTTTCACTACTTTTTTTGTTTGTTTGTTTAAAGTATTACATGTCTCCTTCCCTCCCCGCCCCCTCCCCCATTGACCCACTCCCATACCGGAGGGCAAGCCCCACCGCCTCCAGTCTGTGTCCATTGGTTATGCTAATATGCATGCATACAAGTCCTTTGGTTGCTTCTATCTCTACACTACTTTCATCCTAGCCATTCCTTCTTCTTCCTTAACCCAGTGAATTCTGCCAAGACCCTCCCTTCACTGAGCTATAGCTAAAGGGTGCAAAGAATTCAACTCAGATAATGACACTGTAATCTGCACTCAGCCCAAAGATAGCGTCTTGGCTTTAAAGAAGCCCCAAAAGAGTTTCTATTTCCGTGGAAAACCGAGTTTGTTGAATGAAACACAGAACACTGAAATCCAACAGTTCTGTATTTCCCATAAACATATCACTTTGAGCGCTTTGCTGGGTGAAAGCGGCAACCAGAAAAATTCATCAGTAACTGACAACACAGACTGAGTACCGTCTTCGAGTAGATTACAGTCTTGAATCCCTATTATAATTCTGGGAATGCCACTAAGATTAGGCAACTATTCCAGGGCTTCCTCTCCTAAGATGTTTCTGATAATCCATTGCATTACATTTGAATGATCAACTTTGAAAAGTGCATCAAGCACAATAGGAGATATCTGAGTGTTGCAGAAACTTATTTTGGTCTTTTTTTTTTTTTCCACATTAACACTGGCCATCCCTCCCAGCACTCCCCACCAGTTGGTACATTAAAATGATTAACAAACACAATGTTTGTGAAGAAGAGGCAACCGCAGGGTAATCAAATGCATTGTTATTTTTTAAAAAATCATTTCCCTAGCTCAAAGTACATAATGTCAAATTGGCAAAAATACCCTATCTTCTTGTGCTGCCCGCAGACTGAGAAGAAAATTAAACACAGAATTGTTTGTTTCTTGTTTGCATTTCTCAGGGTGTGAAGCATTCATTTTCAAGCCTCAAAATCCCTACACTTTCCATACTGCAAAAATTTCACCTCCGTTCTGATTGAAACCAAGGTACTGTGCTTTTCCCAGAAGGGCCACATTGTCCTAATCTACAATTCTGAGGGACAAAGGCTGTTAAATTAAGAAAATAGTATCTTTGAGAATATACTGTCTTAGTTCTCCTTTTGATTCTAATTCTTTTTGGGAAAGAGTTTATTAGGCCAGGGAAATCAAGGAGGAAATTCCAGCAACAGGTTTTTTCCTACTGATTTGCCTTCTTTGTTAGGTCATTTACTTTTAAATGCTATATTTATTTTCAAATGCATATAGTATCAGAGTATTCTTCTTATGGCCTTAAAAGCAAGCATACAAAAGAAAGAAAAAACAATCAGACTAGATAAAAGGGTAAATGCTAGGCCCTGGCGAGGTAGCTCAGTTGGTTAGAGCATCATCCTATACACCAAAGTTCTGAGTTTGATCCTCGGTCAGGGCACCTAGAAGCAACAACCAATGAATGTATAAATAAGTGGAACAACAAATTGATATCTCTCTCTCTCTCTCTCCCCCCTTCCCCCTTATTCTCTCTCTAAAAATCAAACAAAATTTAAAAAGAAAAGAAAATGCTAATTAAAATGAGAGTTTTTAAAAAATGGTAAATGCCAGACCCTAATTTCCTTTAAGAGAAATATTACTACATATTATACTTTTAAAACATATCACTATGTACTATATTACATTTAAAAATAAACAACCTGAAAAGAGGGTTTTGTTGTTTGTTTCTGGGTTTTTTATTGTTGTTGTTTGTATCTTCTTAACATACAGGCAGAGGACACTGGAAAGTTGAATCTAACACACTACTGTCAGAATAGTTCAAAAGTTTTTAAGATAATCCCATTACGTTTAGAGGTTATTTTTTTAAATAGCTTTGAGAATGCATTGGGCCTAAATTTGGGGGGGGGTTAAGAACATAACTTAAATGATCAAACCTAAAGGTTCGTGAAAAAGATTTTAAAATTTCATTTCTGAGAATCAACTTTTTAATGTCTGTGATTCATTTTCTGCTCTAAAAACTTCAATACCCAATGTTTGGGTTTTAAAGGCAATGGATTTGGCTACAGAAAAGAGTGGACTCTTTCTCCATTTGGTTTTGGTTTGCCTTTTGGTTATTTTTGTTTGTGTTTTCGAGTTGGTTTTATTACAATGCCTTGGCCAGGCCGTTCTCTCTCTTTTTGTCCAACTGTTTGGAGAGGCCAGAGTTATGAAGGGCTTTATTTTCGGTCTCCTCCACAGAGCTTTTCAAAGAAGGAAAAGAATCGGAGAGAGAAAGAAAAGGAATGGAAAACAGTACCAAGCCAGTGAACTCGCAACCAGAGAGAAACGTTACGGACAAGCTGGGCTCCCAGACGAATCCTTTCACCCAGGCAGTTTTGCTCACTTCCTTCATCCTACCATGAATACTTCCTGGGCACTGGTCCTGAAGATGCCACAGTGGGACACAGGCCACAAACAAATAATCAGACAATAGCAGTCCACTGGGCAAGTGGCATGGCCGAGTCACCACACGGCTTTAGTAGAGCTCAGAGGAAACCGTTCGAACCTGGATGGGGACTAACAGACCACGGGACAATTCAGAGCGGGGCTCTGGGGTTTGAGAATGAGGAGGGCCCCCGAGGGGAGAAGAGGCATTTCAGACAGGAAAAACGGCCAGTGAAAATGCACAGCGTGTATTCAGAGACTTGAGAGAACATCCCCTTAACGGTTAGGGAGGGTGGGGTCAGTCCCCAGAGATGATCCTGTAAAGTCTGTTAGCACCCAAGTAGGAAGAGATTGGTACGTCAGGCTCAGGAGTTGGGTCCTGCTCCCTCAGCCAGAGGGGAGCGGGTAGCGGGGAGGTGAGCAGAAGGGAGCTTGGTGATTGGTATGCCAAGTGGATTGGCTCTAGCAGGGAAATTCCAGTGGGACTATTGGGGCGGTGAACAAGGAGAGGCAACAGTTTGGAGGTTACAGCAATAATTAAAAGCTACACATAAAGAGTGCCTGAAACAAGGCAGCCCAACTTGCAGTAGGAGAGAGAGAAAGAGAGAGAGAGAGAGAGAGAGAGAGAGACTTAGGAATGGAAACTGTTGAACTTCCTGGACGCCTGGTGCCCAGTTCAAAGAAAGTGAGGGAGGAATCAAGGGAAATCTGGGTTTCTAGCTTGAGAAGCTGAGGAAGAATGAGGAAATAACGTGGGGAAAACTATGAGAAGAGTCTGGGTGACAGGAGGTTCCTGACAAGAACGGGGATTGATGAGAACTGAAAGGAAAGGCAGGCTTCCTGCTGACGGACTGTTCAAAAAGGACAAGCACATACTTCATTCATTCAACAAACACAGAGCATGACCCTGTGCTGGGCAGGCTCTGGACTGGGACTTGGGGATACGGTAGTGGAGAAAACAGCACCTGTCCTCATGAAGCTTACGGTCCCCCGGAGACCACATGCTGAGGGTCAGGTCCTGTGCTCCATACTTGACTTGGAAGATCCCACCTACCCTCCTCATCACTTTAAGATGTAGGTACTATTAACACCCCCATTTCATGGAAGGACAGACAGGCAGGGCGAGGTTAAGCAACGTGCCCAGCTAGAAAGCAGCAGAGCCAGGACACAAACCCAGGACATCTAGTGCTGCCGCCCACTTTCTTAACCTCCACACAAGACTGGGGTTTAAGGAGCTGGAGTTTACAAGGGGGTGCAAGTGGAGGCTGAGGGAAGCCCCTCTCACAGTTATTCATCAGGAGGTATTTCATTTCAAACACAATTAGGATAGTTAAAATTATCTCTTGTTTTGTCCTCATTAAAAGCATCTCTTTGCCCCCTCCCCAGGCCCAAAATAAAATAAAATAAAATAAAAGCAGCTCTTCCTAAATCCTGTGTAGCCAGGTGCCCAGATCCAGTGCCCAGTTCTGGTGCAGCCCTCACTGAGACCTTTATCACACCCCCTGCATGGCTCCGTATTAATCCCCCAGCACTAAGGGTTTCCATCACACCTTCTGCCTACTAATGCAGTTTATACTGGGGAAAAAAATCTATAATTCCAAGGACGTTAATAATTAACTTCCATACCACAAAACTTGTAATATCGGTTTGCTGAAATAAAGTCACCAGTAAGTATTTAATTCTTCTTTACAGGGTGTCTTCTATTATTATTATTTTAGAGTACAATTTAGTCATCAAAGGTTTACTCATCCTCATGTTTATAAATTATATAGGGCAGGAACTTAACTCTTCTGGACCTACCTGTTCTGGAGAGAGGGAGGGTCATAACCCTGCTGTCACACCAGGCACTTGCCTTGAAAGGCGATGATTTGTGAACTCGAAGTTCCTTACCTCTTTGAGAAATCCGAGGTGAATCTAGAGATTTCCCTTTATGATGCAATCAGAGGACTCACCAGATGGCTGCCTGCCACCAAGATGGACTGGCTTTCTTCCTCCAAAAGACCTATTGGGAAATTCAAGTTTGTCTTTTTAAATTGAGTTACAGAATCTTGTCTTGATTATATGACATAATAATAGTGGCTTTCCAATTCATCTGTGTAATATTGTTTTTTTCATTGTGGTGGTTACTTTTGTTAAAGGGCAAGGGCTACTGCCTTACTTAGAAAAATTAAAACAAAGCAGAGAAAAACCGTAGGAACTGGCTACCTAAGTTGGAAACCCCAAGTCCTGACTTACATGTTTACCTCCTGAGGCTGATGGCTGCCAATCAAGGGCTCATCCAAGTTCACTGGGGTTTAGGAACCTTGGCCTTCATGGAAAAGGGGATAACTTCCCCACACAACCCTGAAGTCCTAGCATCCCCAGAAATGTTTTGTCATCACAAAGAGGGGGGAGGGGGTAACAGGTGTGTCTCCTTTCTTGAGTCCTCCTTTTGAAAGGGGCAGTATCTTCAGAGTTAAAGTAACTGGCCTGCTCCTATGGGGTGGGGTTGAACCCCTCTAAGGCCATGGGAGGGAGGGGCAGGATTTTCCTGTCAAAGCCAGGCCCGCCCGCCCCTCTCGCCACCTTCAGGCCTTCACAGCCCTTAGCCAGAGCCCAGTTAGGCGATGGAAGTGATCTTCCAGGGAGTCCGATTCTCCGGACCTAGGACGTAGGACCTAGCGTTGGCGGAAAGGGCCCGGTGAATTCGGGGAGAGACGCATTCCAAGAATGCTTCTGAGGTCGGTAAGGAGTGGGAACACCAGGGCTCACACCTACCCTGAGGAGACCTAATAGGGAGCATAGTCTCGGGACTCAAACAGGTGACAAGGACTTACAGTAGTCGGCAGCTAGAGCTCAATGGAGGTGGGTGCGCACTCTGCCCAGGGATGGGGCTTCCACGCGTTTCCAAGCCCCCCTCCTCCCTTTTGTTTCCTGGGCCTACACCAGGCGGCCTGAGCGGCAGCGTTCCCAGTGGGGGCTGTCGGTGGAAAGGGCGGGCGGAGCCCTCGGCGCGCCTGAATCCAAGCTAAACACTTCGCAGGCGGACGTTCAGCAAGCGATACCGAACACCACACTCACGTTTAAAAAAAAAAAAAAAGGCACTCTTTGCCGAGAAGATGAGGGCGAAAACATTTCCCGGCTGGAAAACTACTGATCACAAACTAAGGGGGGACTAGGGGTGGGAAGGCAGAGTTGTAAGCCCGAAATAACGATCGCCGTTTCCTCTTCTCTTCCCGGCGGACGGAGGCGGCGGCCGCCAGCTCGGTGTGCCCCGCTGGAGACGGGGGTCCCACCGCAGCGCTTCACCTCCCGGCTAAGTGCCCGCAGGGAGGGGGACCGCTCGAAGCCTGAGCCAGGCGAGCGAGTTGCCATTTGACCTTCATCTCGCCATTTGACCTCTTTGTGACTCAGTTTGCTCACCCATAAAGCGGAAAGGAGAGTGCGTGGCTTGTAAAGTGCTTTGAGATTCCCTGGTTGAAAGGTGTCCCACTCACAGCCCCTCTGTCCGTCCCCACGCCAAAGCAAACCGTGAGCCTTTCTCGCTCCTTTAAATGTCAAAACCTTTGCTCCTTTCCCCACTCCGGTCTCTTCACGCCCTTCCCAGGAGAGGAACACCCCCCTCCACCACCACCACGACCACCACGACCACCACCACCCCGGTTCTCTCGGGCCCCCTGTCTTCGTTGCACGGTGCTGGGCACCCGCCTCCTCTCGACACCCCCAGCCCCCACCCGGCAGAAG
>NW_005354595.1:3658896-3659476 GCF_000412655.1 Myotis brandtii
CAGCGACAGCGGTGGGGGACTCTGCTGAGTCGAAGACAGCAGCCCGGCCACCGGACCTACTTACTCGCCTTGCTGATTGTCCATTTTTATACGAGTTTACGACTTTTTAAGAACTTTTGTATACAAAGGAACTTTTTAAAAAAAAAAAAACACGGGCATCTACCATTTATATTTAATCCAAAGAAGAAGGATCTCGGGCAATTTGGGGTTTTGGTTTTGACTTCGTTTCTAAGTCTTTTTTTTCCCTCTTCGTTGACTTTGGGGTTCGGGGTATCCCCACCGCTTCGGCCTGCCGAGGACCTTCTGGGCCCCCACATTAATGAGGTAGGTGCAGCGCGGGGCGAAGGGAGGGGTGCGGGTCGGGGTGGGACACGCCGGAGTGGTGATCGAGAGTGGGCCCCTGACTTCTCCCTCCGTGTGCGCCCCACCCGGCCCACAGGCAGCCACCTGGCGAGTCTGACATGGCTGTCAGCGACGCACTGCTCCCGTCCTTCTCCACGTTCGCGTCCGGCCCCGCGGGAAGGGAGAAGACACTGCGTCCAGCAGGTGCCCCGAATAACGTGAGTGTTGCCCTTGGCCA
>NW_005354595.1:3659837-3660273 GCF_000412655.1 Myotis brandtii
TGGCTGGGCCTGAGAGCTCGGCGCGTAGGCGTCCCCGTGGCTAGGACACACCGGGAGAGCCTCGGTGTCCCAATTTCTGGGACGGCGGGAGCGTCCCAGGGATCTGGCGGGGGAGGGACTCGGGCTGGCGAGCCGAGGCGCTTGCTCACACGCAATCGGGCAGACACAACCTAACACCCTCCGTATGGACGCACCGCCTCTCCTCGGACCCGGGTGTGGGTCGAGATTGCAGCCCTGGCACTGGAGCCCCCGGGCGCTGCCTGCCTGCTCGTTCCCCACGCCTGGGCGACGTAGGCGCGCTGGGTCTGCCAGTATGTCGGGTGGCGGCTGGAGACCACCACTGACGGTCCCTCTCCCGCCCTGTCCCCGCAGCGCTGGCGGGAGGAGCTCTCCCACATGAAGCGACTTCCTCCTCTACTTCCCGGCCGCCCGTACG
>NW_005354595.1:3679998-3694935 GCF_000412655.1 Myotis brandtii
TCCTTTCAACCTGGCGGACATCAACGACGTGAGCCCCTCGGGCGGCTTCGTGGCCGAACTCCTTCGGCCCGAGTTGGACCCAGTGTACATTCCGCCGCAACAGCAACAGCCGCCAGGTGGCGGGCTGATGGGCAAGTTTGTGTTGAAGGCGTCGCTGAGCGCCCCCGGCAGTGAGTACGGCAGCCCGTCGGTCATCAGTGTTAGCAAAGGCAGCCCGAACGGCAGCCACCCGGTGGTGGTGGCGCCCTACAGCGGCGGGCCGCCACGCATGTGCCCCAAGATCAAGCAGGAGGCGGTCTCTTCGTGCACGGTCGGCCGGCCCCTGGAGGCCCACTTGGGCACGGGACCTCCTCTCAGCAACGGCCACCGGCCGACGGCGCACGACTTCCCCCTGGGGCGGCAGCTCCCCAACAGGACTACCCCGACCCTGGGAGCGGAGGAACTGCTGAGCAGCAGGGACTGTCATCCTGCCCTGCCGCTGCCCCCGGGCTTCCACCCCCACCCGGGGCCCAACTACCCACCCTTCCTGCCAGACCAGATGCAGCCGCAGGTGCCGCCGCTCCATTACCAAGGTCAGTCCTGGGGATTCCTTGTTCGGGCTGGGGAGCACTGCCTGTGCCGGGGGCCCACGGGATGAGGCTGACCGCCCCCACTTCTTCGCCCCTAGAGCTCATGCCACCCGGGTCCTGCATGCCAGAGGAGCCCAAACCTAAGAGGGGGAGAAGGTCGTGGCCCCGGAAAAGGACAGCCACTCACACTTGTGATTATGCGGGTTGCGGCAAAACCTACACGAAGAGTTCTCATCTCAAAGCACACCTGCGAACCCACACAGGTAGGAGGACGGACAGACGTGGTGGAAAGGAGGGGGGGGGTGTCCAGCCCCACCCGATAACTATGGTCTCCCCTGGGATGTGGGGTACAGTCTATCTCCTCCATCTCCTGGATCCCGGGAGAGCAGCAAATGGGCGCCTACTTTTTTGCCCAGGAGCCTTTTGCTTGATGGATGGTATCAGTGCTTGAATGTGCAGTTTTGTCAGGCCTTTGAAAGGCAGGGAGACTCCAGGCTGAACATGGGCCTCTCCTAGCAAAGCATTGCCCTTGTAATCAAGAAATTATACTTTGCAGTGGATGGGATTCTTTTAATCCTTTTTTTTTTAACTTTCTAGACAATTTTCATTAGCTGTTCCCTTCCTAGATTCACCCTTTCTATTTTTAGTTCTAGTCTTAATAATTAGGTTTATTTACATTTCAAGAATGTAATGGGTCCAATTGCTGGGATCCTGGTTTAGGATGAACTTCCATGTCAGCGTAAGTAGGTCCACAAGGTTGTGTGTAGTTGGGCTATTCAGGAAAATTACAGAAATGTGGGTACAGAAAAAGGAGCCTCCTGTGGCTTTTTACACCCAATTTAGTGGGATAGGCTATTATAACTTGGCTTGGGCTAGGGGAGACACACTAGCAGGCATAGTTTCCAAATTCATTTCTACCACTGTGATATCTTGACTCCAAAAGAATGAAAATGTTAGCCCTCTAGAAGTGTAGGTTGAGGTGGATTTGTGTGTTTTCACTGCTCAACTATCTAGCTAATGCCTCCTTAAATAAAATAAAAAGCAAAAAAGAATATACATAAGGCATTCTTATAATCTGAAAGTTAATATGGTCTTAAGAGATATAAAGACATTCCTGGGTCTTTTGAGAGTTGGGTACTTGGGGAGTTGGTTTTAGTATTTGGGCTCCAGTTTTTCAAATGGCCAATTCTTCGTCGTCGTTGTTTTTATGGCATCTCTGTTTTTATTACTGAGGTCAAATTCAATCTGCTTTCTGTTTCAGTGGACTTATCCTGGATTGCTATGTCTTCTTGGATAATTGACCCCCTTATCATTATGCAACACCCCTCTTTATCCCTGATAATCACCCTTGTTCTGAAGTCTGCTTTCTCTGAAATTACTATAACTACTCCAGCTTTAACTACTGTTAGCATGGTATATGTTTCTTCAACCCTTTCGTTTTTTGTTTTGTTTGTTTTTAGAAATCTCCATTTTTTAAATTGAATTTATTGGGGTGACATTGGTTAACACAGTTATATAGGTTTCAGGTGTACCCATCATCTGTCTGTTTTTCATCCTTCAGCAATGGCTTTAACGGCTTTATTTTCCTGTTACAGGTGAGAAACCTTACCACTGTGACTGGGAAGGCTGTGGGTGGAAGTTTGCCCGCTCAGATGAACTGACCAGGCACTACCGAAAACACACTGGGCACCGCCCCTTCCAGTGCCAGAAGTGCGACCGGGCATTCTCTAGGTCGGACCACCTCGCCTTACACATGAAGAGGCACTTTTAAATCCCCAAACAGTGGACGTGACCCACACTGCCAGAAGAGAATTCAGTATTTTTTTTCCCTTTACACGGTCTTCCCGATGAGGGGAGGAGCCCAGCTGGAAAGCACTACAATCATGGTCAAGTTCCCAGCAAGTCAACTTGTGAATGGATAATCAGGAGACGGGAGGAAGCCCAAAGACAAATCAAAGAACAGATGGGGTCTGTGACTGGATCTTCTATCATTCCAATTCTAAACCCAACTTGAATATTCCTGGACTTACAAAACGCCAAGGGGGTGACTGGAAGCTGTGGATATCAGGGTATAAATTAGATCCGTGCGTTGGGAGGGGGGTGGGGGGGAGGGAAGACCAGTATTCCCTGGAATTGTGTTTCGATGCAATATACATATAAAGATCACCTTGTATTCTCTTTGCCTTCTAAAAGCCATTATTATGATATTAGAAGAAGAGGAAGAAATTCAGGTACAGAAAATGTGTTTTAATAGCCTAAACGATGGTGCTTGGTGAGTCTTGGTTCTAAAGGTACCAAATGAGGAAGCCAAAGTTCTCAAACTGCTGCATACTTTGACAAGGAAAATCTATTTTTGTCTTCCGATCTACATGTATGACCTAAGTCAGGTAAATACACCTGGTTTACTTTAACATTTTTATGCAGACAGTCTGTTATGCACTGTGGTTTCAGATGTGCAATAATTTGTACAATGGTTTATTCCCAAGTATGCCTTAAGCAGAACAAATGTGTTTTTCTATATAGTTCCTTGCCTTAATAAATATGTAATATAAATTTAAGCAAACTTCTATTTTGTATATTTGTAAACTACAAAGTAAAATGAACATTTTGTGGAGTTTGTATTTTGCATACTCAAGGTGAGAATTAAGTTTTAAATAAACCTATAATATTTTATCTGAACATTGCTTTTTGTTTTGTTTTCCTCCCTGAAGAGGTAGGTAACAGAAATGTCAGTTTAAACACAGTGGGTAGGACATGAGAAAAGCATGCTAAAAAGCCAAATTTTATCTCAACAACAGATTTAAAAGAAGACTTTAAAAGACTACTTAGTTTGGCAATAAATGCAACCTATGTGGTAGGGCTGAAAACTCAGTAATGGTTAAGCTCATAGAATTAAATTTACCTTTTCAGGTTGCTTTTTTCAATGTACATAAAAGTACATGAAAAGCAGTTCCCTTACCTGAGTATGAATTTCCCGGTAGAAAGAGCTCAATCAATCATTCTTCAATTTGCTCAGTTTAATATGAAAGTATTCATAATATAAACACACATTCCAGGTTCACATTTTAAGAGATCCTTATGGTTTTTCTTTAAAAATGAAATGAACATATAAAAATCTGTCTCTTCGAGGCCTGGCCTTGCATTCAGAACAATTTGTAACAAAAGAAACTTCCCACAGCGGAGAACCCTAAGAACATAGTTCCACAGTGCCCTCCTGAGGATTAAAGGACTCATTTATGCTTAGTGCGTGTTGCAGATATTACTTCTAGTTATAACCCTAAAGAAGTCAGCATCAAAGTTTCCAGCAGATTGTTTTAAAACGTCATCAGTCCTCTGAAGATGGCTAGCCCTTTTGTTTGAACAGACCGAGACCAGAGAATTACAAATTTTCCAAAGTCACAAAACTAAGTGTAAAGTAAAATTAAGTAAATTTTTAAGAAATGTTTTGGTAAGCTTATTTCTGAAGTGATTAAAGCCTAGAACTGCACTGAGACTGTTTTGAGGTGGGTCCCTATGAGTCTGAAGTTCATTTGTGGCAGTCACAGAAAAGGAAAAAGCATTTGTGACACTTGTTGGCACCATATATTTCTAAGGGTGATGTGGGTGACTGACTCACATTGTCCAGTGGATGGAAGCTGACTGGCATTTCCTTTCAACTGCTTATTCACCATCCACTATATCCAGTGTCCAGTAGTGTATGCATTTTATAAAGCGAATCAAAAATAGCAATTCATAAGAGGCTCATGGTGGACCAACACAAAGTATTTCTCTTGGCTTTTTAAGAGTCCGGCATAATAGGGGAACATGGCATATGTCTTAGCTTAAAAGAAAACAGGTGCACCAACAGGATGGAATTTTATGTGGCCAAGAACATATTCAAAGCATACTTAATGACATGGAAAAATGCTCATGGTATGTTAAGTGGAAAAAGCAGGATATAAGACTATAAACAGTATGATTCCAATTGGATAAGTTTAAATGCGTGTGCATTGAAGAAGAGAGAGAAATAATAGAAAAGAGTTGCCCTAGCTGGTTTGACTCAGTGGTAAGAGCGTCTGCCTGCAGACTGAAGGGTCCCAGGTTCGATACTGGTCCAGGGCTCACAGTGTGGGTCATACAGGAGGCAGCCAATCAATGATTCTCATCACTGATGTTTCTATCTCTCTCTCTCTCTCTTCCTCTCTGAAATCAATAAAAATACATTTTTTTAAAAAAAGAAGAAGAAAAGGGGAAAGACTAGGCTGAAATGTCAAAATATGAATACTGCTCTGGCTGAGTGGCTCAGTTGGATGGAGCATTGTCCCCTGCACCAAAAGGTTTTGGGTTCAAAATAAGTGAGGAAGACTTTTCAATGTAATATGATAAAACTATTCAACATGCACAGATAGCTAAAACTATTTAGTGTCTCGTCAGTCCTGAGCTCCTGGGTATACTGTCATTACTGCATTACAGAGCCACTCATACTGTATAATAAAGAGTATTAATATTTTCGACACCTGCTTATCACATTTATAAGATTTAATTTTATATGTCCTCGATTTTAACTTGTGCGCACAAAGGATTAACAACTTTCTCCTACGCATCAACACATTTTCAGTCTATCTCTTTTCCAGCAAAATATTCCTTCTACCTGAAAAAGTGCTTGACTCTTACAACCCTGTTATGGTTGGGTGAAACAGGAACTGTCACCATCTCGAGTCGGGGAATCATTCCTTTCAAAAACTGTTCCCTGTTACAAGATCTGTATGTTAAATAACCATTGTCACCCCAATAAATGAAATAAAAATAAAAATTGTTCCAATTTTCAGAAACATGCAATGTTATTTCACATTTGGAGAGTAACCATTTTTATATATAATGTCCTTACATATTAGATAGCCCGGGTGAGAGAGTCCTTATGCTATGAAAGCAAGTCCACAGGGAAAATATTAAAACAGGCAGTGATGTTACCTGTTGTACTTGGATATATGGGAGTACCTACATTTAGCAGCCTATGTCAGCCACCTTTTCTGTTATATGTCTGACTTCTGACGCTTCATTCAGCACAGCACTGCACATTCATAAGTGAATTTAAAGTCCATATTCTCTATCTACTCCCTCCCCCTTCTCTCTCTCTCTCTCTCTCTCTCTCTCTCTCTCTCTCTCTCTCTCGTACACCCATAGTCATCATCCAGTCCTACACAAACCTGTTTTTAAATTTTATGCATTATTTTATCATCTTATTTATTATGTATTTTATTTTATGTAGTTATTTTTATTTCCTCATAATTTTTAGCACCTTCTAGAGGCTCTTGTAGAGTGACATGCTTTTCTAGTGCTAACTCAATCTATGTCCACTTCCTAAAGTTTATAAAACTCTCATTGTTCACTGCAGAGTCGTTTAATAATATTTCATGTAAAACCACCAAGCACTCTACATAATGGATGCTGTGGAACACGGATCTCTCTCTTTTTTCTTCTTCACATTAAGTGAAACTAAAATGAAAGTTGAAAGCAAACACCTTTTGGAAGCTTTTGCCTTAAGCAAGAGAGAGAAGTGTACATTTCTCACCATCTCCTGAAAAACTAATAAATTCTTAAATCCTTATGAAGTGCCTAGAGCTTCAATGCCCTGATCACAGTCAAAACACAGGGAAAATCAACTGTTCAAATAGCGTAAACACAGAAATCTTTCTTTCAGGCTGGTATCAGGGCTGTCAGAGCCAGACAACTTAGTTAGGGATAGGAGGGCCCGTGGGGTAGGAGCATCCACCCAGTTGCTTCTCTGGACTCATGCATGTCGAGAGTTTATCTTTTTAATTGTTTTCCACGATGTCTTTGATATAATCACTTTTTCAAATCGCTTCGGTGTTCTCAGCACCCTGGATGAGTCAGCATGTTACAACCAGTCCTCCCAAGTGTCCTTCTCCACTTGTTCTTAAAGGAAAAGGTGGAAATAAATAGAAATCTAACTTAACAACAACTACAAAAGTAAATTCATATCCCAGGATCCAGGATCTGTTCGCTTACAACTAACAGAACATTTTTTACTGATGCCACACAATAATTATAATGATATCCAAGACTGTGAGAACCAGTTGTCATCATTGTATGTGTCTCTTCATGTCTATGTTGCATGTTATTATCGAATCCAGCAGTTCTCAACCTGTGGGTCGCGACCCCTTTGGCGGTCGAACGACCCTTTCACAGGGGTCGCCTAAGACCACCCTGCATATCAGATATTTACATTACGATTCATAACAGTAGCAACATTACAGTTATGAAGTAGCAACGAAAATAATTTTATGGTTGGGTCACAACATGAGGAACTATATTTAAAGGGCCAGAAGGTTGAGAACCACTGAGTAAGAGACCAGAGAAGTAGCTCTTTATTTAGAGAGAGAGAGAGAGAGAGAGAGAGAGAGCAAGCCTCAGGTAGAGGTTTGACAATCTAAAATCAATTAGGACGAACCATCAAATCTGTCCAGTCCAGGGCATCTGGGGCTGGGAGGTTGAGTGGGGTTATACTATGTATCTCACCTATAATATTTGACCCTATAGTAACTGGCACTGAATCAACATATTACTGAATGGCCGCCAGATCGCCATGACACCAAGCCAATGCATTCAGATGCTATACTCACATGCTCATTTAAAAGCTAAAGTGGGTAAATAACTTCACAGAAAAATTGCAGGAACCCTAGACATACTGGATTCGATTCTGGTCAAGGGCACATGCCTGGGTTGTGGGCTTGATCCCCAGTAGGGGACGTGCAGGAGGCAGCCGATAGATGATTCTCTCTCATCATTGATATTTCTATCTCTCTCTCCCTCTCCCTTCCTCTCTGAAATCAATAAAAACATATATATTTTTTTAAAAAGGGTAAGGGTGGACTTTCCCTCTCCCATCCCCATTTTACAGATGACCTGAGGTTCCCTTAATAGGTTAGCATTTTGCTTTTGTTTCTCATCTTGTTGACACACACAAAAGTGTTTCTCTTCTAGTACTTTCTTTGTTTGTTTTTGTTGTTGTCTTTTATTGATCTTTTAGAGGGAGAGGGAGAGAGACCTCTATGGACTACCTACTGCATGCCCCCTACTGTGGATGGAGCCTGCAAGGCATGTGCCAGGCAATAAATGGACACAGTGCATGGGACCATGCTCAACCAATTGAGCCACACCGGCCAGGGCTCTTCTAATACTTTTGTCTTCAGTGTGCTGGGTAGGCAGGCCTACAGGCAAAATAAATACACCCCAATTCAAAAGGCTTTGCTAACATCCAGGTTCTCCCAGTAAACCTGCTTAAGAGTCAGAAGACCCAGACTTTCTGTTCCAGTGAGAGTGCTCTTTCCCTTGTCCAGGCAGACTGACCCGGAATCCCAGGTTTCCTTCAGCTCCTTCTTGCGCTGGTCACTATGCCATGCACTGGTCTATGCTTTTAGTTTGATGGGGAAGACAAAGCTCCTGTTTCTGTCCTGCCGCTGGCTGAGCACACAGTTCTCCAGGTCAAACACATCAGGTCAAGCCCCGCCCCTACTTCCCCATGGTCCCCAGCGGGGAGTGAATGAATGGATTTAACCTCCTCCAATTGTGGCCTCCAGCTAGGTGTCCCTATCTTCTGCTTAAGTAGCCAACCATTCCTTAAATGGATGGGCCATACTAAACAACTCCTGGCTCCCAACACACCTTGCCTATTTCAGCCTTTGAGCTTTTGCTTGCAGGTGTTGGTCTCTGCTGTACTGTGAATATATGACAATTAAACTTTTTGTTAAAAAAACAAAAAACACTTTGAAAGCTTAAAGGAGGCATTTTCCACTCTAGGCTCCTGGATGGGCCAGTCTGCCCAAATGAGGCCCATCAGTCACATCTAGTTGGCCCAAGGTCGCATCAGGTCAGGATCTGAACGCCAACCAGTGCCTAGTTCTCACTATTGGTGGTTCTCTCCTGAGAACTCAAGGGAAGCTTAGAAGGGAATAAAACTTTTTTTAAAAACACCATGTAGGCCTTGGACAGGCAGCTCAATTGATTAGAGTGTCATCCTGTGATATGCCAAGGTTTCTGGTTTGATCCTTAGTCAGGGCATATACAAGAATGAACCAATGGCATGGCCCATGTGGCTCAGTGGTTGAGCATCCACTCATAAACCAGGAGGTCACAGTTCAATTCCCGGTCAGGGCACATGCCCGGGGTTGTGGGCTTGATCCCCAGGGTGGGGCGTGCAGGAGGCAGCCAATCAATGATTCTCTCTCATCATTGATGTTTCTATCTCTCTCTCCCTCCCCCTTCCTCTCTGAAATCAATTATATATATGTATATATATAAAATCAACCAATGAATACATAAATAAATGGAACAACAAATCTCTCTTTTCATACTTCTATCTTTCCATTTCTCTCTCTCTCTCTCTCTCTCTCTCTCTCAAATCAGTAAATAAAAAAAAAAGTTTAAAAATAAAAACACCATGCAAAAAAAGGTAGTTTAAAAAAAATTCTATATTCAATGTGACATTGTGCTCTGATGTCCAAGAACTTATTCCATTGTTCTCTCTAGTGCTTCTGTAGTGCTGTGTTACCAGCCACCTAAGACAGGAACTGGTCACTATAGGGAACACAGCAGCCATTCCATAAAAGTGTTAAAATATAATCCTGGCGCTGTTCTGCTTTCTTTTTTCAATGCAGTTCCATTCAAACAAATAAAATCTGCTCAAGGACCTGCTTTTCCAGCCTCTGTGCAAAGGGGCTAGGGGAACTGAAGATAAATAAATGTATATAAACATGAGTGTCCCCAGATATTGTTTCCTGGTACATTTGCTCCTCAAGGGGTATAAGACATAACTTCAATGAAAATCAGCATCCCGGGCCTAGTAAAAACTGTGTAGCTGTTGGAAAGTGATGGCATAGTTCTTGGAGAGGCTCAACCACATTAACTACAACCACAAATACCATATTTTTTTCTCTCTACAATTTTCTTGATTGCTCATTATTTTAGATACATCCAACTTGGTTATCAGGTACATGTCAAAGCATGTACAACGCGTTATTCAGGTTTAGCGTGAAGGCTTTGCCTTATTCACCAGAACATCACAGACCTCTGTTGGAATGAATGCTCCTGGCAAAAGGGAGCTCACGCTGCAAACCAAGGCACCTCAGGTTTCTATGACTTCGTGGTTGCACATGAGACCAGGGCACAGCCTGGTTTTGTTCCAGTCACAGGGAACTTTATAGCGAGGGAGCGCAGATGATTTCATCAGGACCTCTGGGTGCCCAAGCTTGTAGAAACAGGAGGCTTTGCCTAAGGGATTCTTTTCATTAAAGACTTTGTTAGGCAAAGTCACTCAGGCCTCTGAGTCTGATTTGCAATTTGTGCCTTTGTGAAAGGATTAGAAGATGGCTATTGTTTCATGTTGGGATCTCAATTTGCATTAGGGAAACACGCAGGTTACCTCTTCCAGGTTTAGAGTTCTCCTTTATTTTCACTTTCTTGTCCTGATATACAATCGACACTGTATGTTAAAAATTTGATAACACTGCTTGGCCCAGTGTTTGCACTGATTAAGAAAATGCGATAGATTGGTTTTCACTATCAGTGGTGGAGTCCACCTGGGCGCTCCAGCAACACTGAGCCAGTGAACTGACAAATAAAAGGTATAGGTATACACACATGTCATTTACTTCCTTAATTGGAATGTGTGGCACTTAAAAAAAGGAGGGGGAGGTGTCCTCATCAGACAAAAAGAGCTACAAAAAGAACTGGAGCCTGGCTCAATGGTGAAGCGTCGACCCATATGAACCAGGAGGTCATGGTTCAATTCCCAGTCAGGGCACATGCCCAGGTTGCGGGCTTGACCCCCAGGTGGGGTGTGTGGGAGGCAGCCCATTAATGATTCTCTCATCAGTGCTGTTTCTATCTCTCTCTCTTCCTCTCCCTCCTCTCTGAAATCAATTTTTAAACAATTCTGAAACAAGCCGTGAAACCAGCATGGTTCTCACAGGAAAAAAATCCTCTGGCTGCCTCGGAACATATTTGAACACTTCCGTCCAATGTCTTCCTTTATAAATAGAGGTTTGAGAAAACTTATTTTAGGTTTGTGATAACAATACTCTCAGCTGTACCTGCTATTTAACTACGTGTCCCTTGGTAAACAATTTTTAACTAACATTTGCTTTGACAGCGTTCCCAGGTTGGCAGCATAAAACCTGGAATGGAAACGGCGTGAGGAGGGACAATTTCCTGGATTGTGGGTTTAGGACTCGTGGTTTATTTGTTTGTTTGTTTTCTTTTTAGCTCTTCAATTGCTCACACCGTCATTGTCATTGACCACGGGAAAGTATTTCTTGTGGGTCAGGGTGTCCCTTATGAGTGTACTTGGAACTTGGACTAGGGAGGTGCTGAGTGAGTGAGCTGGAGGTAGATGGAAAGTATCCACATTCATTGATCACCTGCGGTCTGCCACGAATTTTGCTAGATGTTAGGGAATTTGCTCTCATACCCATTTTGTAGTGGAGAAGACGAAGGCCTGGAGGACTCAAGTCACTTGCCCAAGGTCACACTGCTGTGATCAGAACCCAGATCTCCCTAAGCTCTGCCTCTTCCTGCCACATCACCCTGCCTCCCGGATAAAGTGAAGCTAACTCCATTTGGGGGATTATCTGCTCCTCACCTCCTTGGAATGCTTTTTTTTTTCTACTAGGAAACAAGACTTCTGTTTGGTATACAGGAAGCTGTTGGACAAGATTAACCTAACCCACCCCTCTCTCTAATAAAAACAAAAGTAATCTCTGTCGCCCTATTAAGAATATGCCGCATTCCTCTATGCTCTGTTTCTGCATCACGGCACCCCCAGAGCCTCTATAAAATCATCCAGAGTAAATAAGCCCTTGCTTTTCCTCCCTGGTATTTCATTTACTGATTCCAAAGCACTTGACACACGTATTCAATTAGAATAAAGACTAGCAGCCCTTTTGATAGTTTGGCCAATTGGAAGGAAGCCTACAAAAGTATGTATCTTTTGCTGAAGATCACACCCTCTGAGGCCCCTTGAATGGAGAACACAGAAGAGGAAGTTAGCCAACAGGAGTGGCACCTTGGACTGTAGTGCCTTACCTCTCCCCCTACCCCCCAACTCCCCTCTTTTTTTCTTTCTCTTCTCTTTCTGGAGGGTGGCGCTTTGAGCCTACATTCTTAGCCACGTCCCATGGGAAACACTGCCTCTTTGCCATCTTCCAGACTGCCCTGCCAACATGCTCCCTAATACTCTCAATATCTAAAGAGAATCTGTTTTCCCTTAAATGGCATCTCAACCTAAAATAGATCTGGGCATGTGCCGTGGGGCATGAACAAATGACTCAGATCTCAGAAGCGGGGAAGGCTCCTCAGAGCCTGGGAGCACAGCCTGGGAGCCAGTCAGAACGCGGGAAACAAATGAATGGCAGAGCTCGGAGGGGTTCCAAAGGACAGTCACAGGGATGCCACTGCAGGCCCTCATCCTCAGCCTGCACATGGGTCCTAGATGAACTTGCTAAGCAAGACCCAGGGATTAGGTTCTTATCCAGTTCTTTCTATCGAGCAATAGGGCCATTGGTTAAGTAAGCCCTAGAATGGCCTTAGAATGAGTTGCCATGCTCTATTAAAATGATCTGCTGAACATTAATAAGTGAGAGCCACCGTTTACTAAGGCTTACTGCATGCTGTCCCTAGGCTCAGTATTTTACATGCATTTTTCTCATTTAGTCCCCACAATAACCCTATGAGGAAGGAAATATGATTCTCTTCATTTTAAGGATGGGAAATCTAAAGCAAAGAGTTTAGGTACCCTGCCTTAAGTCACAAAACCAGTGAGTGGTGAAGCTGGGATTTAAACCTGATTCCACCAGTGCCGTGTTCTTGAGCCATATACTCTTTACACACAGAAGAATTTCAGACATTAACAGGAAAGCCTATATAATATGATCCAACTTGGTAAAATATATCTGTTTGTGTGTTTGGCGGTATATTTGCACTGGGGACATTCTAGAAGGACCACTCAACGTCAATTCCTTGGAGCAGACTTCCCCGATCACCCTGAAAGAGCCATCCTCACCCACCCCTGTTATTCTGTATTTTTTAAATGTGCTTGATTTTTCCTTGTGGCACTTATCATTACCTGAGATTCAATGCATACTGTGTCCATTTATTGCCTGGCTCATCTCTAGAATGAGGGGTAGCGCCATGCCTTAAAAGGCGCCTAATATGTAGTAGGTGCTCAACAAACGTTTGTGGACTTGAATGTAGCAAACTTTTTTAAATTTTTTATTTTAGAGATAGAGAGAGAGGCAGAGAGAGGGAAGAGAGAGAGAGAGAGAGAGAGAGAGAGAGAGAGAGAGAAACATTGATTTGTTGTTCCACTTATGGATGCATTTATTGGTTGACTGACCAGGGATTGAACCTACAACCTTGGTGTATCCAGATGACACTTGAACCAACTGAGTTACCTGGCCAGGGTGCAAACTCTTAATACTTAATATTGAGTCACCTCCCCACCCCGCCCCACCCCCCCCACACACAATCTTTTGCACACACCTCGTGCGAACAATTTAAATTTTCACTACTTCAATAGAGTGGATTTTTTAAATATTACATCTGAAATTCTCTGAGTTAAAAAATGGTCCACTTGAAAATGCAAAAAGTAGACCTCGTTCATGCTGGACATACACCTTCTCAAGAGCAGGAAGTTCTTTCAATGCAAGAAAGGAGACCAGCAGACATCTACTTAGATAAACTTGCTTTGAGTCAAAAGAGGCTCATTAATGTTTCAACTGCTGATCCATTTAGCGTCCTATTCACCCCACAGGCTTTTCTGAGCACCCTCCTGGGGATTTTCAAAAGATAAACCTTCCGGTCATGAGACTCAATTGAACAACAGCAAAAGACAATGGACTGCAGAAGAAGGGATTGAAGTTTTTGAGATGAATGAATGACCGCCTATCTGGCTCATGTGCCAATGAAAGGAACATTTGAAATGAACTGATATGAGTTCGTAAGAAACTCTCCTTTCTTCTCTAAAAAGGGATTAGGCCTCCTGTGAATGGGAGTCTTGTCCTCAAGTCCTACGGCCTTGACCTTCCCTTGCATTGTTCTACTCACTTTAAACCTAGGGTGGCAGCTTGAGATTTTTCGTTCTCAACCGTGTCCTTCCGAGGGGTGACTTTTGCCCCATCCACAGCTACAAGAACCATGTACCGGTCAGGAGCCAAGTTTTCTTGCATTCCATGCTGAGGAGGGGGCTGCCTTGGCGGGCTTCCTTCCTCCTTCTCCACACAGAACCAAGCTCCTATATAAAATTCATAAATTCTTGGCAGGGAAGAAATCCTCCCATTGGAAGGAACAGATGTTCTACGAGTAACTTTTGCCATTATACTCTGTTCCTAATATCATAGTTTTAAAATGTGGGGGGATGTTAACATTTTTTTTTTAAATGTCAACATGTTCTGGGCAGCTTTTCCATCTCCATCTGTGGCATACACATCACCAGTCCTCCCACCGCCCCTTTCTAAATTTCCAGAGACTAGTTGCGAATTGGAAAGATATTAAAATCTTTCCAAAGCGGAAAGTTCAATTCAACAAGTATGCTAATGTATAACCTAATGCAGAGAGTAAGACACTGTTTCCCGCCCAGTTGTAAATCTCAGAAACACTCTTTCCCTTCTACTCTCAGAACTTGGAGGGGTCTTACAAGACTTTTAACAAGGTAATTATGACCAATTAACATGCAGGGGTGATTCCTGGTAACAGAATTCCATGAGAGCAACCTATTCATAAAATTCTCTTTCTTAAAAACCTTCAATCCCGGATTCAAATTTAAGAGGCTAAGACCGTTTTCACTTCGTTATCACCTCGTTAAACTGCCCACCTTAAATGCCTGTGTCCCAGGTGACCACAGGGAAGGGTCAAGGTCAGTGGGTGCCACAAACCTCGCCTGGGAGAAACTTCAGAAAGCGTGACTTCATCCCAGTTGGTCCGAGGAGGGGGTCCCCTTCCCCGGGACAGCTATGCCCACTGGCCGCTGCTTTGGCGAGGGCCAGAGCGCCCGTGGCCGTGGCCTGGCCCCAGACACGCCTGAGCACATTTGCGTTCATAGTGAGATTTCAGTGAGCGGGCTGGGTGGGGTGTGGGATCCGCAGGGCAGAGGAGAGGTGACAGCGCGGGCGGGGTGGGGAAGTAGCGGACCAACATTCAAATGCGCCGGGGATCCTCCCGGAGTCCCGGCTCTTGGGCCGGGCTTCCCCTCCTCCCCTCGGGTCGGAGCCAGACGAGACTAAATCCCCAGATCCAGTGACGGGACCCAGTGCTGGGACGGCCAGGTCCACCCCGAAGACCCGGTCCCCGGAGCCTTTCGGTGCCCAAGTGGAGC
>NW_005354595.1:3695278-3696307 GCF_000412655.1 Myotis brandtii
GCACCGCTGCGGGGCGACGCGCGCCCCCTTTCTCTCTGCGGAGGCTGAGCCGGGGTTAACGGAATTTAAATCCAAGGGCAGTCGAGTCGCACCCCGGCTCTGTCACATCCTGGCCTCCTGTTCCTGGGAGCTCGGGACTGCTGCCTCCTCTCGTAGCTAAAGGGGATAATGTCCCCGACGAGTGAATGAAATAAAGTGAGAGCATGCGTGCAAGTGCATGGTGTGGAGTAGGTACCCCATAAATGGCGGGCGTCATTGTTATCATTGCTATTATTAGTATTTGTTGGCTACACCTTGGATGGGGGTCTCGCCGAAGTCTCTGCTCTTCTGTGGAGGGGTGAGGGTGGGGGGACGAGGAGGGCTGGCTTCTGCCTCTCCTCTGAAGTGGAGGACCTGAGCACCCAGCCTCGCTGTTCGTCCATCTCCACCTATACCTGTGCACTCAGCCGTCCCCTGCTTGAACCTAACATCCTCATGCAAAATAGGAATAATTATACCCGACTCAGAGTGGCGGCAAGATAAGAGCTGCTGCTGTATACTCAGGGCAAGCCTCACCCTCTCGCCCCTTCCCCAGCCAGCAGGGGCCGGAACACTTGTGCCTGTAGCACAGGGTAGGTGCTGGGCAAGACCCAGTCCCTGCACACAGGCAGCCAGGAGGCCCAAGTTCCCTTCGCTTATAGCACACAGTAGGAGCTCAGCACAAGCCCCGCCCGGCTTGGTAGCCATTGGCTGGGCGCTCCTTGTCCCAGCCTCTGACCTGGGCTCCTTGGGCTGCAGGAGGCTTTTCTGTCATCTCCCCTGGAAACCCCCTCACAGATGCCTCAGTTCCTGTCTGGAAATTAGAAGTATTAGAAATACTAAGGCGGGGCGGTGGGGGCTGGGTGAGGAAGATGAGGGATTGAGCAAAACAACAACCAAAAACCTCATAGATAGACAACACTATGCCCATTAAAAGAGGGAGATGGGGGTGGGGGAGGTAGGAGAGAGAAAATGGGAGATAAATGATAATGGAAGGAGCACCAGCCCGGT
>NW_005354595.1:3696437-3719698 GCF_000412655.1 Myotis brandtii
ACACACACCAAAAAGGTTGCCAGTTCATTCCTGTTCAGGGCACAAGGCACATATCTAGGTTGCAGATTTGATCACCGGAGGCCATCAATCTATGTTTCTCTCTCACTCTCTCTCTCTCTTTCCCTTCCTCTCTCTCTAGATCAATAAACATATCCTCGAATGAGGATTTTTTTAAAAATAGTGATGGAAAGCCCTGACCGGTTTGGCTCAGTGGATAGAGCGTCAGCCTACAGACTGAAGGTTCCTGGGTTTGATTCCGGTCAAGGGCACATGCCTGGGTTGCGGGCTCCATCCCCAGTAGGGGGCGTGCAGGAGGCAGCTGATCAATGATTCTTTCTCAACATTGATATTTCTATCCCTCTCTCCTTCTCCCTTCCTCTCTGAAATTAAAATATATATTTTAAATAGTGATGGAAGGAAACTTTGAGTGGTGAACACACAATACAATATACAGTTGATGTATTATAGAATTGCACCCCTGAAACTTATATAATTTTATTAACCAATGTCACTCCAATAAATTCAATTTTAAAAAAACGAAATAGTAAACCCACACTCCTAACCTGGAGTAATGGAATGTACAGTCAGAGGACCTGGCAGTCAAGGGCAGCCCTACCCGTTCCTGAGTGTCTTTATCCTGCAGCTTCAGTTACCTCTTCTTTATTTATTTATTTTTATTGATTGATTGATTTGAGAGAGAGATAAAACATCGATTTGTTGTTCCAGTTACTTATGCATT
The DNA here is from genome assembly GCF_000412655.1 of Myotis brandtii. NCBI lineage: Eukaryota > Metazoa > Chordata > Mammalia > Chiroptera > Vespertilionidae > Myotis > Myotis brandtii. The sequence continues at coordinate 3,697,177 of NW_005354595.1, forward strand.
CATTTGTTGCTTCTTGTATGTGCCCTGACGGGAGATCAAGCCCACAACCTGGTGTATCAGGACAACACTCTAACCAACTACACTACCCTACCTGGCCAGGGCTAGTTACCTCTTCTTTAAAAACTGAGGCAGCCCAGCCAGTGTGGCTCAGTGGTTGAGCATCGACCCATGAACCAGGGGGTCACCATTCGATTCCAGGTCAGGACACATGCCCAGGTTTTGATTCCAGGTCAGGGCACATGCCCAGGTTTTGGGCTTGATCTCCAGTGTGGAGTGTGTAGGAGGCAGCTGATCAATGATTCTCTCATCATTGATGTTTCTATCCCTCTCTCCTTCCCTCTCCCTTCCTCTCTCTGCAATCAATTAAAAAAATATTTAAAAAATCTGAGGCAATAACACTGCTCATCTGAAGATGTCATGGGCAATGTAGGATCCTGTAGGGGGTACTATATATACATAATTTTTGTTTAATGCTTCTGTTTCTATTTTGTTTGTTAAATTATTTTGTTCATTAGATTTCACATATAGTGAGATTATATGGTATTTGTTTTTCTGTCTTATTTCACTTAGCGTAGTATCCACCAGGTCGATCCACATTGTCATAAAGGTAGGATTTCCTTCTTTTTAAAATCATTGACTAGTATTGCATTGTATGTATGAGATTTTCTTTATCCATTCATAGAAGGGCATCGGGCTATTTCTATATCTTGGCTATTGTGAATAATGCTGCAGTGAACATGGGAGTGAAGATATCTTTTTGAGAGTCTGATTTTAATTATTTTGGATGTATTTCAAGAAGTGGGATTGCTGAATCCTATGATAGCTCTAGTTTTAATATTTTTGAAGAAACTTTATACTGTTTTCTTTGAGGCTGCACCATTTTACATTATGATCAACAGTATATGAGGGTTTCGATTTCTTCACATCCTTACCAACACTTGTTATCTTTCGTGAGGTGATATCTCATTGTGATTTTGATTTGTATCTGATGAGTATTGATGTTGAACACCTTTTCATATACCCAGCAGCCATTTTATGTCTTCTTTGGAGAAATGTCTATTCAATTCCTTTGCCTGTTAACAAATTGGGATAGATGGGTTTGTTGTTTTGTTTTTGCTATTGAGTTGTATGACTTCCTTGTCTATTTTAGGTATCAACACCTTATCAGATAAATGGTTTGCAAAGATTTTCCGCCTTTTCACTTTGTGGATTGTTTCCTTTACTGTGCAGAAGATTTTTATGATGTAGTTATGATGTCCTCCTCTGTGTTTATTTTGTTGACTGAGCTTTTGGTCATATCCAACTCATTGCCAAGACCAATGTCTAGAAGATTTTCCCCTGTGTTTTGTTCCAGGGGTTTATGATTTCAGGTCTAACGTTCAAGTCTTTAATTCATTTTGAGTTTATTTTTGTGTATGGTGTAAGATAGGGGTCCCATTTCATTCTTTTGTGTGTGGATATTTGATTTTCTCAACATCAGAAGAGACTATTTGAAGAGACTATTCTTTTTTTTTTTCTGCCAGGAAGGGGAGAGGGGTGAGGGGGGGGGGAGAGGTAGAGGGTCTGAAAAGACTATTCTTTACCTATTGTGTATTGTTGGTATCCTTTTTGAAGATCAGTTAACTGTAAATGCATGGACTTATTTCTGGGTTCTCTATTCCAGTCTATTGGTTATATGTCTGCTTTAATGCCAGTAACATACTGTTTTAATTATAATAGCTTTGTAATACATTTTGAAATCAGGAAGTATGATGTCTCCAGCTTTATTCTTCTTTCTGAAGATCACTTTGGCTATTTTGAATCTTTTGTGGTTTCATATGAATTTTAAGGTTTTTTTTTTCTTTTTTTTAAATAAAATTGTTTTTCTATTCCTATAAAAATGCAACTGGGATTTTGATGGGGCTAGCACTGTATCTATAGCTCACTTTGGATTGTGTAGACATTTTAACAATATTAAATCTTCTAATCCATGAACATGGGATGTCTTTTTTATCTTTAATTTCTTTCATTGATGTTTTATAGTTTTCAGTGTACAAGTCTTTCATTTCCTTTGTTGAATTAATTTTTAAGTATTTTTTTCTTTTGTTGCTTTTGTAAATGGAATTGTTGTTTTTTTCTTTTCCATTTTCTTAATCCTCGCCCGAGGACATTGAAACATTGATTTTTTTAGAGAGAGTGGAAAGGACAGGGAGAAACACTGATGTGAGAGAGATACATCGATTGGTTGCCTCCTACATGCCCCTGACCAGGACCAGGAGCCTGCAACCGAGGTATGTGCCCTTGACAGGAATCGAACCTGGGATCCTTTAGTCCGCAGGCCGATGCTCTAACTGAGCATCCAAACCGGCTAGGGCTGGAATTGTTTTCTTATTTTTTCTTTCATTGTTACTGTATGGAACACAGTTGATTTTTGCATGTTGATTTTTGTATTCTGCTACTTGACTGAATTTGTTTATTAGTTCCAACAGTTTTTGGTGGAGTCTTTAGAGATTTCTATTTATAAGACCATGTCATCTGCATTTAACTTTTTTTTTTCAGATTTGGATGATTTTATTCCCTTTTCTTGCATAATCTCTCTGACTAAGACTTCCAGGACTATGTCACATAGAAATGACAAGAGTGGGCACCCTTTTCTCATTACTGATCTTAGAGGAAAAGCTTGTAGTTTTTCACCATTGAGTATGATGTTAGCTGTAGGCTTGTCATATATGGCTTTTATTATGTTGAAGTACATTCCTTCCATACCTAGTATGTTGAATGTCTTTATCACTAAAAAGGGAATTTACAGTTTCCAGGGGCAATATACCTACATTAAAAAAGAGACCAGGGGTAGGGGGAGGGGAGACATATGTAATACTCTTCATAATACTTTAAGCAATAAAACAAAATTTAAAAAATAAATAAAATAAATTTTAAAAAGACAATAAAAAAGAGACTATTTTGCATATAACTCATGTACGAGATTGTAGAAACAGCTATAAAAGTAATGGCATCATTACAGAAGGATTAACATGGAGTCCATTTCAGGCAGAGAACAGGCTTCGTGAGCTTTTAGCAGGAACTCCATAGACTACATCTGCAATTAAAAGGACCCCCCCTACGTGTTTTATTAGTGATGTGTTTCAAAACAGTATGCACACAGGAAAGAAATATGCTGGCATTTATTACCACATTTACCATTTTATATCTTGTCTTGCCAAACACTGCTGCCTTGCTACATCTCATTGTTCTGCCTGATCCTGGATTTCTAGCAACCTCTCTGGGCATTTTTAGATGATTCAAACAAGTGTTGACTGAAGATTGATTCCAAGTTCCCCTTTCCTAGGCTTCAGACCTCCTCTTGATAAATGATGGACAGGACATCTTAATCTCTTTTGGCTCAGAAAGAACCATCCAGCTGAGGTCAGGGTAGAAGTGATTTCTAGAGACCATGAAAGAAATGACACTGTCCATTCAGGTCCCCTCACCAGAAGCTTTTAAACAGGATAATCAGTGTCACAGGAATAAATCTCTGAAACAAAAGCAAATACAAAGGTTTCTAAATATGTTTTTACTTTTATTATTTTTAAAGTATATTTTTATTGATTTAAGAGTGGAAGGGAGAGGGAGAGAGAGAGAGAGAGAAACATTAATGATGAGACAGAAGCACTGATCAGCTGCCTCCTGCATGCCCCACACTAGGGATAGAGCCCACAACTCAGGTATGTGCCCTGACCAGGAATCAAACTGTGACCTCCTGGTTCATAGGTCAACGCTCAACCATTGAGCCATGCCGGCCAGACTAGAAGTATGTTCTTATGGGCAAATTCCCTTCTCTGAACCTGTTTCATCACCTATAAGGTGGGGTTAATATTCACATGGCCAGCATCTTGCAAATACTCAATGAGGTAATGTACATGAAAGAAGCCACACACTGGAATACAGCAACCATCTGGCAGTCATACCCACAGTGAGAGCAGGAATAGTACCAGCAATGATAATGATTTCTTCAACACTTACCCAGGCACTGTGAAGAGCATTTGACACATAGTGTTAGGGAGATTTTATAGACAGGTATGGCTGAACGTGGCTTCTGGAATTGCCTGGGTTTCAATCCTGGGCCTGTCACATACTATAATTTGGAGCAAAGAATTTAATCTACCTCTACCTTGGTTTCCTATCTGTAAAATGAGGAGAACAACAGTACCTTCTGCATGGGATTGCTGAGTAACCCATGTAAAGTACTTAGTGTTATAGTGTCAGGGGCTTTATAAGTAAGCGTGGAGTTGTTTGTTCCTCTTAGCTCATTCAACCATCCTAGCATTTGGAGGCTGGAAATGTTATTACTCTCATTTACAGATGAGAGAGCTGAGGGTCAAGGAGACTGAGTGCCTGCCCAAAGTTTCACGGTTAGTTCTCCACAGAGCTTGAACTTGACCTCAAGACCCGCCAACTCCAAATTCCTTGCATGTTGTTAACCAGAGGCATGTTGCACAACTCCAGGGTCCATTATCGTTGCATGTTGTGTGCAGTCATACCTTGGAGATATTGTGGGTTTGGTTCCAGACTACTGCAATAACGTGAATGTCATAATAAAGTGAGACACATGACTTTTTAAAAATTTCTCAGTACATATAAAAGTTATGTTTACACCCCACTGTAGTCTATTAAGTGTATAATAGCATTGTCTTAAAAAGCAATGTAAATAACTCAATTAAAAATACTATGACTCAGTGGTTGAGTGTCGACCAAGGGATCCCAATTTGATTCCTAGTCAGGCCATATGCCTGGGTTGCAGACTCAATTCCCAGTAGGGGGTGTACAGGAGGCAGCCAATCAATGATTCTCATCATTGATGTTTCTCTCTCTCTCTCTCTCTCTCTCCCTCTCCCTTCCTCTCTGAAATCAATACAAATATATATATTTTTAAAAATACTAACCATCATTTGAGCCACCAGGGAGTCATCTTTTTTCTAGTCATCTTTTTATCTTCAATTTGTAAAAAAAAAAAAAAGGTGCAATATCTGCAAAATGCAATAAAGCGAAGTGCAATAAAACAAGGTAGGCCTGTACAGAGTAACCTCTATAGGATCCTACGTTGCCCATGACATCTTCAGATGAGCAATTTGAAGAAGTAACAAGCACCTTTCTGAAAACAAGGTTCACACGGTGATGACTGTGACTCAAAGCAGCCATCTCCTTCCTCTTCTCATTGCTCTCCAACCAATGAAAAATGTTAGTGCTCCCTCCCATTACATACCCGGATTTATATTTGTACTTATGCTATTTATTTTTTATTTATATTATTTGTGAGCCTATATGTGCAGTTAGAAAGAGGAAGGTATGCACAGTTTTTTAAAAAATGTGTGCCTTATAATAATTCACAAAACTATGCATTTGTGTGGGGTTTCTGTATCTGAGCTTTCTTTTACAAGGTTGAAAATATCAGAGGCAGCATTCTCCAGTTTTACGTGCATGTGGCTTTAAGCTCCGTCAACCAAAGCAACAGTAAAGGAGTCCGTGGCTGTTATTCTTCCAAACCTAATCATGCTGCAGCTGTCTTCTTTTCTCACGGCACTGTCAGGAAGGAGAACTTGCAGCCCGACACGAGAGAAAGAACAAAGGCTTTGGACTGAGATAGACCTAGGCTAAAGCCTGCTGTCCACACTTTTTACTTGTTGCCTTCTTCTTAACAGCCGTGCGACGTTGTGCAAACTCCTCAGTCTTGCAGAGATTCGATTTCCTCATGTATCAAATAGGGAGAATGTATTGTTGGAAGGATTAGGTAAGCTTGTGCAATGGTATACAGTAGATGCTCAAGTGATGCTATTGCTATAATTATTTTCATGAGTCAAAGAACAGGTTGGCCAGGTTCTAGGACCTGGAAGGTGTGTGAGTCCGCCACCATGGTGGGTAGTCATTCTGATCGTCCCACAAGTTGCTCTAAGCCCAGTGGTCTTTTCTCCTCCCGCTGTCTGCCTTATCCTGGAGGACAGGTCTGAGCAGGGAAGCGTTGGGTCATACCTTTGTGTGCTGGGAGCATGTGATCCTCTTTTGGAGTGTCCTTCCCTGGGGACATTACATAAGGAACCAGTGAGTCACCCTTTCAGTGATAAAGTCAATGAGAAAAAACCCCTTCATAGACTGTTCCTTCCCCATCTGGGGTTCTGGACTTGAGAGGTGAGAGCTCATCTGTAGAAAGCCTTTCGCTCCCCTGGGTCCATCTTCAGCCAACACACTGAGGCCGCCAGGGCCTAGTTGACACTCCATCTCTCGAAAGACAAGTTTGGGTGACATCCTTCTCCTCCAGGGACATTTGGTAATGTCTGGAGACTTTTTTGGTTGTCATAACTGGGAAGATGCTAGTAGCATCCGGTGGGCAGAGGCGAGGGATGCTACAGCATATGGGAGAGCGCCTCACGGCAAAGGATTATCAGGCCCAAATGCCCATAGTGCCAAGGTTGAGAAATCTTGACCTAGAGGGAAGCAGACAAGGAGGCTTGTGACCAGAGACCTCTAGGTCCTGCCCCAGGCGCCTTGGCAGGCACCCTGTTTACAGACAGAATGCTTGAGGCTATGAGAGGTTACAGGACTTGCCCAAAGTTACTGAGCTGTCAGCGAGACAGTTTTTTGACTCGAAGGCTCATTAGCTTTCCTGATAAATGAAGTTTATGGTAACCCTTTATTTTACTTATTAATATTGATTTTAGAGAGAGGGGAAGGGAGGGAGGGAAGAAGAGAGAAACATCAATTTGTTGTTCCAATTATTTATGCATTCATTGGTTGATTCTTGTATGTGCCTCGACTAGGGATCGAACCCGCAACCTTGTCGTATGGAGATAATGCTCTAACCAACTGAGCTACCTGGCCACCTTTTAAAATAAGACCTTCAATGGACCACTTGAGCCACAAGAAGGAGGTGGTGGTTTTCGGGTCTTATGAGTTGCTCCAGTGCTTCCCCAGTCTCGACTCTGACATGACACAGCGGGCTCCTTAGCCAGGCGCGCAAGTCCTTTCAAGTTCAGGCCCCACTCAGGTCTCCAACTTCACATCACAACTCCCTCCCGCCTCACGCTTGCTCTCAGCATTTCCTCCACACCCCACGTTCTTACTCATAGCCACACCTTTGTTCACTGTTTGCCAAATGTAGTACTCAGTTTACCGGATGATTATATCAGACCAGTTTTTTAAGGGGATAAAAGGAAAAAAGAAACTAGCAAGCAACCCTCATGATTTAGTGTGTCTTTTGAAAATGGGTGCATGTAAGTTTTAGAAATAGTCCAAATACAGGTGATAGTCAGATGTAGTAAAACTAATGACGGTGGTGTACACAGAGCTGAGCTGTGTCTTTAAGCTCTTTCCCTGTCTTTGTTTTATTTATTTTTTAATTCCAGTTTACATTCAGTATTATTTTGTATTAGTTTCAAGTGTACAGCACATGGGTAGGAAATCATGGACTTTAAAGAGTGGTCCTCCTGATATTTCCAGTACCCACCTGGCCCCATACATAGTTATTATCGATGCTCAACCACTGAGGCACACCAGCTGGGCTATTTTGTTCTTTAGATTCCACATATAAGTGAAATATGGTCTTTGTCTTTCCCTGAGTTATTTCACTTAGCATATGACCCTCTAGGTCCATCCTTGCTGTCGCAAAGGATAAGATTTCATTCTTTTTTATGGCCGAGTAGTATTCCAGTGTGTACATGTACCACAGCTTTCTTATCCAATTGTCTATAGATGGGCATCTTCCCCTGTCTTACTGCTTTTCTCTGCTGGGTTCCCGGCCTCCGCATCCTCACACCCTTGCCTAGCTAGTGCCTGCTCCTGCTCGGAGACCCAGCTCAAGCTCTTGTCCTGCAGAAGCTGCTCTGGCTCCCACCCCCCGCCCTTCCAGCCCTCGATGGAGATGTGTCCTCGGTGGATTCCAGGAGGCAGGACACACAGCTCACTGAACTCTGAGTAGAGCTGCCTCGCACCGACCAAGTAGAGGCTCAACAACTGAGGAGCTCGTTGTTGAAGAGCGGGCACAAGGTGCCGCTTTTCTCTGTGAGGTTCTGGCACCAGTTCAGCCTGTCCTGAGAAACAGGCTCCTGACCGGAACAGAACATCAGCAATCAGCCGGGGCTGCAGAGCAATGGCCCACCATGTCTGCGTTCACCCTGGACAGGCAACACCCGCCCTGTCCCAGCCTCGTCTGTGCGGGTGGTTGCCATGTACTCCAAAGCCTCTGAGCTCGGGGCTGGGAGACCTCAGCCTGTTTGCGTGGGGCCCGTCAGTTTTCCTCTCTGAGCTTCAGGTTCCCATCTATAAAATGGGAGGGGAGAGCACCCCCACCTCCCAAGGTGGCTGTGAGTCTTGACCCGGGTGAACGGCTGTGGAAGCACTTTGTAAAACCATAAATCACTTTGGAACAGATGAAGGGGTTGTTATTTTTAAGCTCCTAAACGAGGCCAGCGGGTGCTCTGGGTTTTCAGTGTGATGCCGTGTAACTAGAATAACCGGATCGCACGTTTAGGCATCTACGCAGACAGGGGCGCACACGCCCTCGTTGCAGCATGTGGCAGTGAGGCCTCTTTGGGAGCCAGGACACGCACGTCACTCGAAGAGGACAGTGAGGGCCCGACAGCTGAGAAGGGCAGAGCCTGAGAGGAGGGATACGCGATCACAAGCCAGAAAGTTTCTCCCCTTCACACCTAAACACCACTTGCTCCTCTGAGCCAGGCCCTGCCAGTGCGGGGATAAAGGCTCTGTCCCTGGCCTCAGCAAGCATCTATTCTGGCCGGGAAGACAGCCGTGTGAACCAGCCAAGCAACGGGGGGACCACAGGCATTCCCAGAGGCAGCCCTGATCCTGGGGATCCAGAGCTCAGCTCACTACAAGGCCAATGAGAAAGAGGTTGTTTTAAGATGAAAGAAATGAAATATTACTTTACGAATCACCTCATACCTGATTCACAAGTAAAACATAACGTCTTGATTTCCCAGAGGGGGTTGAACATCGCCGAAGTGTTTGGGAAGAGCAACAGCTTGGCACTGAGAGGTGCAGCTAAGTCGTGGGCCCTCCTGAGGGCGGGGTTTGTGTCTAGTGCTCCCCAGCGTCACCCGGCGTGGAGCAGAGCTCTGCACGGGGATCGAAGGTGCTCACAGATACGAGGTCAACATCAGCACAGCTGGGCAACCAGCAAAGGCTGCCTGGTCAAGTCCAGTGCAGGGCCTGGGGGTCGGAGGAAGAGGGAGGGTGCACGCTGCTGAGAGTCAGGCAGACTGCAAAGAGGAACTGGGGTGGGGGCGGGCGGGGTGGCGGGGGGGGCGGTGAGGCCCAGGCAGGACTGGCCTCTCCCTGGGAGGAGGGTGACAAGGGACTCCTGCACAGAGGAGGACATCGACGCCAAAGATGAAACCAGCTCTGCTCTGCCAACCAGGCCTCTGTAGCACATGCTTGGGGCCACCGTCTGGGTCTTAGAAGACCAAGCCCTGATTCCTCGACTCCCTGTGTTCACATCCTCCCAACTCTTGGAGCTCCTCTACACCAAGGACCCATGCTCTCCCTCCAAGGCCCTGGTACAGTGCAGGGACTCAGACGAGTGTCGAATGAATGGAAGATTGGAACGGAATTGCATATCTAGAGAAGAGCCGTCGGGGACAACAATACAGGCCCCCAAACCTGGCCTCCTCAGCAGGGACACCCGGCTCTAATTTAGATCTCACTCATTTAATGTATCTGAGCAAACGAAAACATATTTTAAAAAAACACCTGGCAGTGTGGCTTAGTGGTTGAGCATCAGCCCATGAACCAAGAGGTCACCGGTTCGATTCCCAGTCAGGGCACATGCAGGGCTGTGGGCTCAGTTCCCCCGGTGGGGGACACACAGCAGGCAGCGGATCATGTTTCTCTCTCATTGATGATTCTACTTCTCTTTCCCTCTCCCTTTCTCTCTCTAAAATAAATAAAACATTTAATATATTTGAGCATTTCCATTAGGCACCTCTGCATTTTCTTGTTAAAATTATTAGTATTAAGAGGCAATATATAAGGCATAGAAAAAAAAATATATATATATATACTACACATATAAAATTTGAAATATAATTTAAAAAATGAATACCCATAAGCCCCACCCAACTCAGCAACCAGAACCTTTCTAGTACTGCCATGCCAGCTGGGTGAGCCTTTCCAGCTCATCCCCTGGCAGACTCTGGTAGACCACCCCTCACGGCCACTCTCCAGCATTCTCGGTTCCTTACTCGCTTTATTTTTTATAGGTCTCATTCCAGGTTATATATATAAGAAAACAACCCATTACTTCATTTAGTTATTTAGTGCTTCATAACAAAGTGTCCTACTCCATCACACCTTATGCAGTTTGCTTTCTTTCCTCATTAATTCTCTATTACTGCTTGTGGCCGTGATTCATTCGTGCTCTCCACTGTGTGAATGCACCATCATTGTGTTCCATTCACCTGCCGATGGGCATCACGTGCGTTTCCAGTGGGTTTCCATTACTTGCAGTGCTGCTGTGGACATTCCGTGTGTATGTGCTGGTGCACATGGGTAGGGCTTCATCTAGGGCAGTGGTTCTCAACCTCGGCTGCACATTAGAATCACTTGGGAATCTTTTTAAAATCCTGATTTCTGGGCCTCATCCTCCGGAAATTCTGTTTCTTTGTTATGGGGTGGGGCCACCGGTCGGATTTTTTGCATTGAGTTGACAGAGTAATTTGAGTTAACGAGCTCCTTAACGAGCTCGGTCTCGGAACGAATTAAACTCGTAAGTCAAGGCCCCACTGTATACTGAGAGGTGCATTACTGGGTTGTAAGGCTTGTGAATGTCCAGGAGCCTACAATTCAGAGCTGTCTGTGGCCAGGTCCACAGGACTCTCCAGCCTTGCTCCCATGGCCCTTGCCCAGCCCACCCCGCTGTGTGCCATTCCCAGAACTCGGATTTGCCCTGCACGTCCTCCTCTCTAGGACTTTGACCACGCCTGGAATGCTTTTTCCACTCCTTTCCCATCCCTCTTCTCCCCAAGTCCAGCTCAGAGCCCCACCCCCCCGCTGATGGCTGGTCTCCTCTGACCTCTGCATGCTTTGTTTGGGGTGAGGGAGGAAATGACCAGGGCTAAGCCCCAGCTCTACAGCCTCCCGCTGTCGTGATCGTAGAGAGTTTTTCCATCTCTCTGAGTCTCAGATCTGCATCCCTCAAACAGAGGGAAAAGGCGACAACTACTGCATGTTTACTGAGGCCGGGCTTACGTTTTTCACATGCATTCCTCAATTAATACACTGTGTTGCCACGTGATGGTAGGATCATTCGCTTTGGAGTTAGACCATCCTGGGCTTGAGGAGTAAATGAGTCAAGCATATAAAAGACTGAGACAATGCCTGGCCCATGGAAAATGTGCAGTCATTTCTAGCTGTTGTTAATACTCATGCCTTTATGAAGGAGTCGCTGTTTCTCTCCCCAACTTACAGATACGGATACTGAGGCACAGAGATTTTATAGCTTGCCCAAGATATGTAGCCGAGTTAGGCTAGGAGCCTTAACAAGCCCAAGCCCCTAACTACTTCCTGTAACAGCAGTTTGACATAAGAGGCTAAAATGAAAGTATTAGCATCAGAAAGTACTTTCTCCTTTTCAGCCTGCTGGATATTTGGCCAAAGCCCTTTGACTTGTGCCTGTATTTTCTCTTTTCAAAAGTAAGAGCTTTCAGAGGGAAAAGCCTGACCATTTTTGCATCTGGTACCTTCCTGGTATCGCTGGGGAGGGAGATGCACACAAATGATCAAAATAGTTCATCTAGGGGGGATCTCCTTGCCAGGAGCCCTTGCCTCTCTCTGTCTTTCTCTCACCTAAATAATATTTTTTAAAAAACACAAGTTTATGAAGTAATAAGCCAACACTATAAACATGTTTTCCAATTCACTACCAGCTGTCTGGTGAATCATAAAGCTCCCTGAAATGAGGTAGAAATGAGGCTCATCTCCACGGGGAAAAGCATAGACTTTAGGTTTTAAAGTGGTAACTGGTAACCAGAGCCTCGGACCACTTAAGCCTTTTCAAGAATAAACACCCTTCCCTATGCCTCCCTGGCCTTTTCATCCGGGCACCACAAGCTTTCGTCAATGGGCTTTGGTGTTCTTCCAACTTTGCACTCTCCAAGAGGCAAGGATCATTGTCTTTTACTTTTAATTGTGACAAAATACACATAACAGACAATTTGCTGGCTGAACCATTTTTACGTGTACATTTCACTGGCGCTAAGTATGTTCACGGTGTTGTGTAGCCATCAACACTACCCCTCTCCAGAACTCTTCATCTTCTACAGAAACGCCCTCGTACCCATTGAACAGTACCTCTCCGTGTCCCTCTCCTCTCAGCCCCTCATAACCACCGTTCTGCATTCTGTCTCCATGAATTTGACTTGTGTAGGTACTTCATATAGGTGGAATCACACACTAATTTGTCTTTTTGTGGCTGGCTTGGTTCACGTAGCATAATGTCCACAAATTCACCCATGTTGCAGCATGTGTCAGAATTTCCTCCCTCTTAAAGGCTAACATTCATCCCATTGTATGGATAGGCCACATCTTGTTTATATATTCATCCATTGGGGACATTTAGGTTGCACCAGGCTTTAGCTACCACAAATAATGCTGCTATGAAATAGCTGGTTAAGAGCCTGATTTCAATTCCTGGGGGGATGTACCCAGAAGTAGAATTACTAAGTCATGTGGTAGTTCTACATTTAATGTTATAAAGAAACACCATGGTTGGCAGCACCACTTTACCTTCCCACTAACAGTGCACAAGGGTTGCAATTTCTCGATTCTCGCCAACACTTAATATTTCCTGTTTTGTTTTGGTCGTGGCCCTCCCAGTGGGTGTGAGGCAGTATCTCATTGTGGCTTTGAAGATACTAAGTCTTATAAGTGTGACTACTCTTTTCATTTGACTATGCAATGCACCTCCTATGGTAGGTGCAGGTCCTCCATGAATTAGGTGCTAAGATGGGGTTACACATGGGGAAAACCAGGAGGGAGCAGTGAGAGGCTGGGGGAGCCCCAGGGTGGGAGAGGGAATAGACTTGTCTATGGAGTTACCTCCAGAGGCAGAACAAGTCTGACTCCAAGTAAAGGAGACAAGGAAGGAGGGTTGAGCAGAAGCACCCAAAAAGCCACCCAGTCAACGAAAGACTCAGCAAGGTTGCTGGGGCGTCCTTGAAGCAATGTCACCCCTCAGAGGCTTCCAGGATCTCCCGGGAACAGGGCTGCCTCCGTGTGCCTGCCACACTCCGTCAATGGCTGGGAACAGCCCGTGGGAAGTGTGGCCAGGACAAACACGGCGATGGATTTCAGAGCAGCTCTGGGTCAATTGCGGTCAGTGGCTCTCTCTGTAGTTGGAAGTCTAAGTGACATGAGGTCATGCTGGAGCAGGGTGGGCCCCTAATCCAACACAACTGACATCCTTATAAAAAAGGGGGATTTGGACACAGACATGCACACAGGGCGATGCCATGTGAAGATGAAGGCAGAGAGGGGTGATGCTTCTATAAGCCAAGGAATATCAAAGATTGCAAGCAAACCAACCAGGGGCAGGGGAGAGGCACAGCCCGATTTTCCCTCAGAGCCGGCAGAAGGAGCCAGCCCTGCGGACACTTTGATCTTGTACTGCAGCTTCAGAACCACGAGACAATCCATTTCTGTTGTTTAAGCCTCTCTGTTTGCGGTCTTTTGCCCGGCAGCCCTCACAAACGCATTTTGGAGAAGAAGAAACCAGGTGATCATGATGATCCGATTGGATATTTACTTTTTTAAGGAACATCTACCCCAGTGCATGACTGCACTGAAGAAAATGATGTTACTAGAAAAAAAAAGTTGCTTATCAGGAGATTATTCTGATGTGGCAATACACAAATGTTTTCAAACAGCTGGTACCTTGTAAAAGGAGGCGCTTGTAAACAGGATATTCCTGTTGGCATGGAACAGCGTATTTGCTTAAAAAAACAGTGCCCAGTTTCTGCAACATTCAACCAATGCAAACAAGGAAATATAGCCGGAGACATGAGAAAACGCATACATTGTAGAAAATCCCCTGGACATGAACGGAGACAGACTCGCTGAAGAGTGACAAAAGATGTCTGGCAAACGTAGACGCTTGCCCTTTGAAATGTTTGACATTTTCCTGGAAAAGTCACACTTGGGTACATTGAAAAGGAAAAGCGTAGAATGTCAAAGTGGGAAGGGCGCTTAGAGATAATCTGATTTTACTGGTTGCAGACAATGAAGCTCAGAGAGGGAAAGGGATTTGCCCAGGGTCACACAGCTGGCCAGTGGCTGCTGGGACTCCAGGACCCAGCTTTTCTGACTCAATGAGTCCTTCTCTCTCTGCCTCTTTAACTCTTCCACTTCTCTCTCTGCCTGGTTCCCTAGTGCAGCAATCCCCAACCGGTGGTCCGTGGACCCCTGGTGGTCCGTGAGGTCCGAAAGATTGGCTGAGGGCATTACAAACAAAACCTCACTTTCTGCCTGACTCCTCACTGCTCCCTGGTTCCTGGGATGTCAGCAGGGCTGGCTTTATGTTCTTTCTCACCGACCTGGGAGTGTCTGAAAGTTCTTCCAAGTTATGTCAGTCCTTCTCCCCCTGACTTGGTTTATTGCCCCATGGGGAAAATTGAGTGCCCAGCAAAGTCCTCCCTCCCCGGCTCTCCCCATCCTCATGAAGACCGACCCCCAAGGAGCCCCCTGACCTTGTGATCTGTGGGGCAGGAGGGGTGGGGGGCAGGTACATCACAGCATATCACACACTGAGCTCTCACCACACACAGCCGCAAAGCCCCTGGAGGAGGCGGTGTGGGAAAATGTGCGGTGGGGAAGGAGAACAGCTCCACCCTTGGGTTTGAGCCTGGCTCTGTCCTAACCTTGGGCAGGTTCCCGAACGTCTCCGAGCTTCCATTTCAGCATCTGAGCGCGGCTGTTGGGAGGATTTGATGAGATGATGCACATCAAGGGCTCGCTCCTGTGCTTACTGCCTAGGCCAGACGCGTGGTTGTCATGTTGCTGTTTTTATAGGAAGCCTGTCTGTCTGGGTGTCTGATCCCTTCCCACTGCCGGGACGCTGGGTACCACCAAGACCAAGGTTGGTGCAATCTGGCTGGCGTAGCAGCCACCTGATGTCCCTCTGCCTCAGGCTCGCCTCTCCACTCCTGCCCTGCAACGTGCTCTTGCTCTAGTGCCAACCTCTTCATGTTCTTCCCTCCGCAAGAAGCTCCTTTGGCTGCCCTTCACTTCCAGGATCAAGTCCAAACTCCGAGGCTTGGCACACGAGTCCATCCTCATCTGTACCTGGCAACCCACCATGCTCCAGCCTCACAAATTTGCTCATTGCTCTCTCAACACCTGTTGCTTCTTCCCCGCTCAGGTCTTTGTATACACTTCCGGCACCGCCTGGCATGCCCTTCCTTCTCTTCTTGATCTAGTTGAGTGGTTCTCAAAGTGTGGTCCCTGGGCCACCTCGGCTGCACCACTGGGGAGCTTGTTAGAAATGCAAATCCCAGCCCTGACCAGTTTTGCTCAGTGGCTAGAGCATCGGCCTGTGGACTGAAAGGTCCCAGGTTCAATTCCGGTCAAGGGCATGTACCTTGGTTGCGGGCACATCCCCAGTGGGGGGTGTGCAGGAGGCAGCTGATCGATGTTTCTCTCTCATCGATGTTTCTAACTCTCTATCCCTCTCCCTTCCTCTCTGTAAAAAAAATCAATAAAATATATTTTTTTTAAAAAAGGAAAAAATAAAAGAAATGCAAATCCCAGCCCTGCCAGCATGGCTCAGTGGTTGAGCATCCACCTATGAACCAGGAGGTCACGGTTCAATTCTTGGTCAGGGCACATGCCCAGCATGTGGGCTCGATCCCCAGTGAAGGGCATGCAAGAGGCAGCTGATCAATGATTCTCTCTTATCATTGATGTTTCTATCTCTCTCCCCCTCTCCCTTCCTCTCTGAAACCAATTTAAAATATATTTAGACTTGAAATGCAGTCCTAGCTGGTTTGGATCAGTGGATAGAATGTTGGCCTGCAGACTGAAGGGTCCCAGGTTCGATTCTGATCAAGGGCACATGCCCGGATTGAGGGCTTGATCCCCAGTAGGGGGTGTGCAGGAGGCAGCCAATCAGTGATTCTCTCTCATCATTGATGTTTCTATCTCTCTCTCCCTCTCCCTTCCTCTCTGAAATCAATAAAAATATATTTTAAAAAAAAACAAACGAAATGCAAATCCTTGGGCCCTCCCTCGGACCTACTGAATCAGAAACGCTGGGCATGGGGACCAGCAATCTGAGTTTAACAAGTCCCCCAGGTGATGCAATACGTGCTTATGTTGGAGAAGCACTATTTGGTGAGAATGTTTTCAACCAAGCTCCAGTGTTGCTGTTGATGACATCCTTCCCAAACCCCTACGCCCTTCACAGAGGGAGCGCTTCTCTCTGCAAAGCTCCTCAAAGTGCTGAGAACTCTGCACACTCCCAGCACTTTACCACACTTGGTGGTTGTTCCTGTTATCTTGTCACCTCTGTGTTCCCACCATTAGCTGAGAGCCTTGAGGCCAGGGACCTGGCCACACTCTGTGTCTGCCCCAGTGCCCAGCCCAGGGCCTGAAACGTGTGACAAAAATGCCGATGAATAGTCTGTCCTGGAGATCTGCAGACCTTAGATTTGCCTGTGTTTACAAAGCGCATCCAACCCCATGACCCTGCGCCAAGTTCAGGAGCAAGGGCTGACAAGGCCTCAGGGGGGAGTGGGGAGGGTTTCTCACCCTCATCCAGCTGTGACTCATAGACTTTCGCTTCTCTCCCTTCTCCACCTTCAACCCCTATCCTCCCCTCCCCCACCCCACGAATGGATAGAAATTCCTGGAAATCGCATGCACTGGTGCATTGTGTTCTCTACTATACCTGTGCTAGTTTTTTATTTTAATTTTTAATTGTGTAAAATAAACATAAAAAATTTACCATCTTAACCATTTTTAAGTGTACAGTTTAGTAGCATTAAGTATATTCACTCTATGCTATTTTTAATGGGGAAATTGATTCAAATTATTTGAAGACAAGCAAAATTGGCAATCCAAATATATATATACTAGAGGCCCGATGCACGAAGATAAATGCAAGAATGGGCCTTCCTTCCCCTGGCTGCTGGCACTGCCTTTGCTCCAGCCCGGAGCTGCCTTTCCGCCTTCCCACACTGCCCAGAGGCCCAGAGCAGCTGGGGCGGTGCGGAACACCTGTGTTGTAGCCATGGAGACGATGCAAGTGTCCCGCCCCGCCCCCGGCCGCTCAGCGCCTGCGTATGCAAATTAACCCGCCAGCTTTGGTGGGTTAATTTGCATACTCACTCCTGATTGGCTGGTGGGTGTCACAAAGGTATGGTCAATTTGCATCCTTCTCTTTTATTAGTGTAGATATACATATATATATATTAGAGGCTCGGTGCATGCATGAAATTCGTGCACTGGGGGGGGTCCCTCAGCCTGGCCTATGCCCTCTTGCAGTCCAGGAGCCCTCGGGGGATGTCCAACTGATGCCTTAGGCCTGCTCCCCATGGGGAGCGGACCTAAACCAGCAGTGGGACATCCTTAGCACTGCCACAGAGGTGAGAGAGGCTCCTGCCATCGCCACTGCACTCACCAGCTGTGAACCCAGCTTCTGGCTGAGTGACACCCCCCCTGTGGGAGCACACTGACCACCAGGGGGCAGCTCCTGTGTTGAGCATCTGCCCCCTGGTGGTCAGTGCACGAACTTTCCAAGACGTATGTATGCCCCACCTTGAGAATAATGGTCACAGCTTACATTGATTAAATGCTAAGTGCTTTCAAACATATCCTATTTAATATTTCACCAACTCTAGGAGATGAGTGTTGTTACTACCTCTGTACTACAGAAGGAGAAATTAATGCCTAGAGAGATAGGGTGACTTGCTAAGGACTCCTGTGCCTCTAGATTCAGATCTCAGAGCCGCTAGGCTGAAACTTCTGGAGCTGCCCAAAGCCCAAGCCCAGCCACTCTGGAGATACCAATGTCTCTCAGGGGGATAGTGGTCCCTTCTGTCTTCCCGATACATCTTCAATTAAGTGGCCTTTGCATCTGTGAGCCACAAATGACCCAGGCCACCTTCTCTCTGATCAGGCCAAGTCACTGTCATCCAGGCTTAGCTTCCCCTCTGCCTCATGGAACCACAGCCCCTTGTTTGAAACTAGACCAGGGCTACAGTCCTCAATCTGCCATTTGGCACCTCTGGGGCCTAAGACAATTCGCCCCTCTTGCTGAGTGAGCCTCACCTTTCTCAGTGGTAAAATGGGAATAATCCAGGGTCACAATCTCCCACCTAACACCCCCAGGCCAGCTGCCTCAGAGGTTAGCATGCTTCCGATTTTAGAAAGGTAACAAGCATACATACTGTGCATTACATAACATCCCCCTGGAATCTGGACAGCACCCCCAAATCAAACACATCACTATTTCTGCTACAAAAGTATAAATATTCACACTGAGTAGGATAAAGACACGAGTTATTTCAAATTAGGGTTTACCACCAGAAAAGTGACACGAGTGTTTTCCTTGTTAGAGTTTTCTGGCATTTGGAACTGAGATTTTGGATTTGTACTTGCCTCCGAGGGTTACCGGAAGGACTAAATGCACTCAGAGTACATGTGAATGCTTCTGAGCGCAGGCTCTGGCCCCTCAGAGGAGCAGAAGGTACTTCACAGGAGGGAGCCCTTTCCCTCCCTCTCCAACTCCTACACCGGTCTCAGGCCCCTTCCAAACCCTCTGCTTTCACTCTCCTGCTCACGCCCCACCTCCTCAGCGTGCTCCTCCCAGGACCCACATGTGCTTTCTCCACATCCTCCTAACTCGGATCTCTCCAGATATGCAGTCATTTGATGACATCCTCCAGCTTGGGAATGTCAAATTGTACGCCCCTCCGTGAGCTGGCCTTTGGCATTTACTAGGGCTGTTTGAGGCAAGCTACTCCTGAAGTTTGGTACTTTCTTGCAAAAGTATGATCGCATGCAACCCAAGTTTTTCTAGAAAGATGAGCACACCTCCCCCCCCTCCCCAAAAGCCCACCCAAAGCCGCCCTCTCTGACTGACCAATGGCTGAGGGAAGGGGAGCCAAGAGGTGATGAACCAGCTGGGCGAGCCTCTTAGTGTTCTAGGGATCAGCCAGCTCTGGGTCCCTCTGGGGCCCAGCCCTTCTCACTAGCCGGGCTGTGACCACACCGTGCTTTGGGGATGACGTTGGGGCGCACAAAAATGTGGTGAAGGCAGAGGCGAGGCATCCACCTCGGACCTCCGTCAGCCAGTTGAGTGCCGCTGTTGCTGTTATGACGGTATTGTGCCAGGGAATGGGAAAGGCCCTCCCTGATCTAAGCCATTATTATGTGGCCCGATGCTGGCCACAGACATCACGTGGGGATCAGGTCGCTGCTGTTATTCCAGCCTTAGGGGTGAAAACATTGGACAGTGGAATCTTTTTTGTTCCTGGCTCCAGCTCGGAATGCAGACTTTGGAGTCACCGTTGTTTGTCTCCACCTCTCACCACACCAAACAGAAGGGCCTCCCGAGGCACATCTCTCTCCTTCCAGTGTCTCTGGCCTGCTCACAGCTGGCACTCTAGACGCCACCTTGGCAGAGGCCCAAGGCCCAGAACATGAAGGAATGCAGGCAACCGTTTGGGACTAAGTCCTGCCGTGTTAGGGGCGAGGCTGGTGGAAGGAACACTGCGGTGGAGGTGGGGGCCCAGCTGGGCTAGCCAGCCGGGGGTCCCCGTGGAGAAGGGGGAAGGGAAGGCGGCCAGAGGATTGGGGAGCAGCCAGCACCAGCCTTATCTGCTTGCGCCCCTCGTGGCGCTCGCAGGAACGGCAGGCTGACGTCTTGTTGATTTCGGAGCTTTGATGAGGCGGGAGCCGGCTTCTTCAGAGGAATGCAGACCTGTCTGCACCCGAAAACCAAAACCGCGTCCAAGGGGCGTGGCCGGGTCGCTGGCGAAGAAGCCCCACCTCACCTGGGCGGACACAGGCATCTGGAACGGGGCCTGGCAGAGTGGGCCCGGGAGGTGGCTCCAGGCCCAGGGCCAGCCACGCAGCCTTCCCACGTGTGCAGGCGTTGGCTTCCCCAAAACCAGACTCCAGGGAGGAGGGGGGAAGAAGGCTCCCCGGGAGAGGACAACTGGGGCCTCCCCGCTCTGTGTGCACCGACCTGCGCCAGGAGGCGGCTTCTCCAAAGAGCCCACGTGGGGCTTTCGCGGGGATTCTAAGGATTAGTCCGGAGATATTCAGAATCACTAGAACTCCTCGGTTCTGATCCCCGGGCTCACAGCCTTCCCAGGGCTCCCGACACCACCCACTGATCTGCCCAGTTCTAGCCCCTGGGACCTAGGTGCCTGTGGCGGATGGGCCCTCCAGACGTGCTCCTGGGAACACCAGGTTTCAAAACTTAGTCTGAGAACAAAGAATGTAAATATCTTATTAAGAACCATTGTTGTATATTCAGTTTGATAAAACATTAAAATGAACTTTACTTCTTTCTTTTATTTTTTTAATATGTGGCTACTAGAAAATGTAAAATTACACGCGGGGCTCACATTGTATTTGTTGTCTGTCCAGCCCGGCGAGCTGCTTCCTGGCCTCAGGGCCTCTATACTGGCTTCTCTCGCCGCCTGGCGTGCTTTCCTAGCAGCAAGACCTTCTTGTGTCTTGTTATTCGAGTCTCAATACAAGTTTCTCAGACCTGACTGCTAAACAGTCCCACCCCATCTCCCTTTCACCATCTCCTCCAGTTTTCTTGTCTTCGCAGCACTGAGCACTCTTTCTGTATCATGTTTATTGTCCCCCAGTCCCTCTCCGTCCTTAGAAAGTACGCTCAGTCAGTACTTGTTGAATGGATGTTGAGAGGCTGGGGGTGGGGAGGGAGGGGGAGCGTCCGAGGGCCTTTGTTTGCCCTCCAGATGGCCAAAGCCAAAATTCCAGTCCACGTGCCTGCAACGGACGTCCTCACGGGTTCTTTGCTCTGCCGTTTCTGCTCGTGGTCCTGGGAGGTGGAGAAGCACATGTGAATTTGCATGTGCTAATAGTCCTGCTCTGTCTTCGGTTTGTAATTGAGCTTCCCGGTGAAGAGTTCAAGCTCTAGCTGCAAGGGCTTCTATGGTCCGTTCTGCCCATCAGTCCAGTGACTGGACAGGTGTCCCTCGCGGAGTCTCAGTGCCCCCTCTGTGCTGGTCACCAGGGGTCCTTCCTGTCCAAATGGGAGGCTTTGGGCATTTGGACTAAGGGCACTGGACCCTGTTTTGCCCTCCAAAACGGTGTGGCAAAGTCTCCACGAACCAGCTGGCCCGAGCGCTTGGGGCAAGAGGTGTCCTGGTTTATGTAACTTCCTGGCTAAGGGTCAACTCACCAGGACATTCTACAGAAAACATGAATAGTTCCTGAATGTATTTCCCAGCTCTAGAAAGTCACTTCATTAGACGCCGTCGCATATTCTCACAAAGTACAGTAAATGGCATCGCTGCTTCCCCTCAAAAATAAACTGAGTGTGGGGTCGAGTCAGAGAGACCCTGTGGGGGTCCCCGCTCCATGAGGCACAGCTGTGTGGCTTCAGGCAAGGTGGCCTTCACCTCCAGTGTCCACTTTCTTGTGGGGGAAGTGGTGACAGTACCCAGCTTCCAGGGAAGTTGCGAGGATGAAAGGAGGCGGCACATATTATGTGCTCAGCGCAGTCTCAGCGCAGTGCGTATTCAGTATTTATTATTACTCTTTGCAACGTCTCTGGCCACTGCCATGTACTGAGCCACACATTCCATTAAAGAAGGGCAGGTGCCACCACTCCCTGGCCTGGGTGTCCTCTCGGGTCAGATGGGATGGTCCGGTTAGTCTCTGACCAGGTACTGGAAGCAGCGGCCTCCGGAGGCTTTGGGGTCTTTTCTTCTGTCGAGCTGGAGTCTCAGCCTGGCTCTGGCCGAGCCCTCTTCTCCTGGCCACACTGGCTCCTTCCAGGGACCTCCCCAGGTGCTGGCTTCCAGCCCAGCCCAACTGTTGTCAACCCAAGTTCACAGCAGCCACAGAACGGCCGGCCCCCAACCGGGAAAAGCTGTCCTGTGACGCCCTCTGCCGTCAGGCGCTCAGCCTCCAAGCCTGGGCCCCATCGGATTGGACCCAGGCCGGGATTGGAGAAAGAGGAACCAGCAGTAAACCTGCAAGTGCATGCCCCCCGGGAGCAGGGGTGGCCTATTCTTTCTCATCTTACAGCTCGGGCTCCCTGCCCCCAGACTCCCACTAACGCCCTCCTAGGCTGCCCACCCAGCCCCGGCTCACAACCCTTTGAGGCTTTTCTGCCAAGCTCCCCACAGGACACCCAAAGCCCGGTGATGGCAGCTCATGGGCATTTCTAGGCTCATTTGCCAGCGACCACTCTCCAATTAGCTATTGCAGATGTGGCTACAAAAAGATTTCTCTCCACAGCACACACACCTCTCTCTCTCTCTCTCTCTCTCTCTCT
>NW_005354595.1:3719789-3720383 GCF_000412655.1 Myotis brandtii
TGCCAAGTTGAGGACATGTGTAATTAAATGTCTACAGTAAATTATATCAACTGTCTTTGCAGCTGGCCTCAACTGTTAGGTAGCTATATATAGCTCCTATTTAATATGCAATGTGGGTGATTTTAATTTGCCTGATATGATGCCAGGGTGGGGCCTCAGAAAATAACAGTGCCTGGGGCCTCCGAGGTCTAAAGCCATCCCTGCCCTTCACACCCTCTGGGAAGCCTTTCTGAAACGCTGGCTGCCCCTCCCACAGGCTCGCTTTCCCCAGATCCCAGGCCTTTGCCCCTGCAGCTGCCCTGCTCCCAAGGCCCGCTCTTCTCCGGCCCCGCCCCTCACCCTCTCCACCCTGCCTGGCTGAATCCCATGGATCTAGGGAGCCACTTCCCCTGAGAAGCTTTCTGACACCCAGTCAGGAACCCCAGCGCCGAGCTCCCTCTCTCTCCTGTATGTGAGAAGAATACAGGCTAAATCAAGGTGTTGGCTGAGTTGTACCTTTTTTTAAACTCTTTATTGTTGAAAGTATTATACGTATATGTCTCCTTTTTCCCCCATTGGCTTCTCCCCGCCCACTCCCGCCTCCCAGCACAGGCC
>NW_005354595.1:3720449-3748492 GCF_000412655.1 Myotis brandtii
CCTATCTGAGTTGTACTCTTGCTGAAGGCTAGACTAAGGGAGGATCTGCTTCTAAGCAACCTCAGGTTGTTAGCAGAATTCATTTCCTTGTGACTGTAGAATTCATGGTTCCTGACTTGCTTCTTCAAAGCCAGTAATGGGGGAGGCAGGAAGGGAAGCAGGGAGAGGGATTGTGGGGGGGGGAGGGAGAGGGAGAGAGACAGGCTCTGCTTCTTGCAGTCTCTGATTTCAGCAAAGCCTGGGCCCCCTTTAGATGCTTCATCTGATTAGATCAGGCCCACCCAAAACATTCTCAATCTCAATCTCTCTCTTTCTCTCTCTCTTTCTCTCTCTCTAACTCAACGCCAGCTGATCAGGGACCTTAATTACATCTGGAATATCTTGTCACTCTCACCGTATATGATGCTATGACCACAGGAGTGCTAGCCCATCACCTTCACCATGTTCCGTAGACTGGAAGCAGCTCACAGGTCCCACCCACACTCAAGGGCTGGGGATTGTATTGGGCAGAACAGCAGAGGCCCATCTTAGAATTATAGCCACACTCATCCTATTAATAATGTTGGCTTAGGTTGGAATTTCTATACTTGCACATTCAAGATGTCATGTGTCAACGAGGACCAATCAGCTACCAGGACCCTCAATCTTTGGACACCTGAGAAGAAGTACTTCGTTCCTTGGACCTGGGCCAGGGAAACATGGGCTGGTCCCAGCGCCACTGCTCACTCACTGCAGCAGGGTGGATAAATTCCATCCTTTCTCTAAGCCTCACTTTCTTATCCGACTTATGGGCATGGTTGGTGGTCATGCCTACCTCCCAGTGTTGGGGCAAGGCTTTCTGGATGAGGGCGCTTGTAAGCATCCACCACCACTTGTCACTCACACCTAATCCCTCCTGGCCTCACAGCCCGCATTCCCCTCTCACGGACCCGCACAGCAGGCCTCAGCAATCACCCCTTATTCCTCAAGGCCATTCGAAGCCTGGGCTCTCAATCCCTCCCATCCAACTGGCCTTACCCATCCCCGAGCAGTGGGCATGCCAGGCACGCACGATTCCATGTCTGCATGAACACAGGCATGTGGAGTTAACATATGTCTGCTCCCTGAGGAAGGGGGGGAAAGGCAAAGAAGAAAAGCATGACCTTCCAAAGCACATGCCTGTCAAGTTGAATATGAATTCCTATCCTGACAGCCGCCAAAGGAAGAGCCAAGAGCCGCACGAAGCCTGACGAAAGGTATCATTAGCTTTACTGGGTTTGCGGTGACATTTGGTTGGGAGTGGTACAGAACCAGCTGTGATACCTGCTTTAAACTGCTCACATGAGCCAGTCCACGAAGAGGGGGCTGAAGCCTGGTGGCAGCCCATGAAGGCCCAGGGCCCGGTGGGGTGGCTCTGTGCCAACGTCACTGTGCCAACAGTGGTCTTCTCTATCCTAAGCGTCACCCTTCTTCCTCTGCTGTTTTTAGTGGGTTGTAAAAATTGTAGTAAAATATGTGTAACATAAAATTTACGTTTGGACCATTTCAATTGTGCAATCCAATGGCATTACTTACAATTATTTTTATGCAACTATCCCAATATCCATCCCCAGACATTTTCATCTTCCCACATGGACACTCTCTACTCATTAAACAGTAATCCCCGCCCCCCTTCTCCCTCCAATCCCTGGAACTCACTATTTTATTTCCTGTCTCTATAAATTTGGCTATTCAAGCTCCTTGTGTACATGGAATTATATGAACAATATTTGTCCTTTTCTTAGTGGCTCATTTCACTTAGTGCAATGTCTTCAAGGTTCATCTACGTTATAGCATGTGCCAGAATTTCATTCATTTTTAAGGCTGACTCATATTCCATTTTATGTATATACCACGATTTGCTGATCCATTCATCTGTCGATGGACATTTGTGTTTCTTCACCTTTTGGCTATTGCTGTGAACGTGGGTGTACAAATATCTGCTTAAGTCTTTGTCTTCAATTATTTTGGAAATATGCCCAGAAGTGGAATTGCTGGGTCATATGATAATTCTCTGTTTAATTTTTTTAAATCCTCACCCAAGGATATGTTTGTTTGTTTGTTTGTTTATTAGCAAGAGAGAGAGAAACATCATCGATGTGAGAGAGAAACATCAATCGATTGCCTTCCGTATGTACCCCAACAAGGGATCAAAACTATCAATCTGGGTGTGTGCCCCGACCCGGAATCAAACCTGAAAACTTACAGTGTACAGGACGATGCTCAACCCACTGAGCCACCAGGCCAGGGCCTAAATTTAATTTTTTGAGAAACTGCTGTTCTGTTTTCCACAGAGGCTGCAACATCTTACATTCCCATCAGCAACACATAAGGATTATAATTTCTTCACATCCTCGCCAACACTTGTTATTTTTCTGGGGGCTGTTTGTTCTGTTTGTTTGTTGTTGTTGTTTCTAATTGCCATCCTCATGGTGTGAGGCTGTATCTCATGGTTCTGATTGGCATTTGCACTGCACCTCTCGACCTTATCAGCATGTGGTCCCTCTGCTTTCGCTGAGCCCCTTCCCTGGGGCAGCGTGCCCACTGGTTTGTCCTGTAGACATCAGCTTAGCCCTAAGGCCAGGTCGATCCCAGAGCGTCTGTGATTTTATGAGCGGTGCTTCCCTCCTCTGCAGGTTAACTTGAAGGCCAAGTCCCAATCTTGTCTTGGATGCTTGGAGGGGAGGCCCCTGCCTAGTGGAAACACCCCAGCCAGCCCCTCCCTGGGCTGCCTCACGGAAGCCAGGCATCTGTCGGAGGTGAAGGAGGGCTGGCAGCGGCCAAGGTCTCAGGGCTCAGCCTCTGAAGAAACGTGAGGGCCAGCAGGCAGCAGAGACCCACACAGCCAGGTCTGTGCTGTGCTATTTTCAGCTGGGCTGTCATGGTGCCACTTGGAGCCGATACAGAACACTTGGGTGAATTTCCCTTGCGCTCTGAGCCCGCAAGAATTTATATTGGTCATTATGGAGCCCTGCTTGAGGCTTCCAGGGTGTATTTTTGGTAAATTCGACGTATCCTTAATACACAGTTGCTAAGAAACGGCAATTTGTATAAGGTATACAGTGACTACAGTTTCCAAACCTAAAATCAGAAGTCTGGCAAGACGAGTGCATTTATGGGGACACAGGACATTTAAAAGTGGAACTCCACCAGGAAAGCCTGGAGGTGTTCACTCCTTAACAAGTTCACAAACAGGATGGGATTCGGGTGACTGACTTCTCCAAGTGCACAGTCCTGAGCTTAGGAATGAGCTTCTGCGTCGAGCAAGAACCATCTTCTTAATTTGATTTCAACAACCCAAACAATGCATAACTACACTCTCATTGAAGAAAACACACACACACAACGATAAAAATAAAACCAGCCTTCCTTGACTACTGCCCCGAATTCTAGCCCCATTTTAGCAATAATTACTGCTATGTTTGGCGTAAATTTTTTCTATTCATTTACATACATATACCTATTTGTAAACATGTTATTCTATATAGTTATAACATAGTTATGCATAATATGTTATATATGTTATAGATTGCACATTTTAAAGTATATATTTTTTTATTGATTTCGGAGGGGAAGAGACAGGGAGAGAGAGATAGAAACATCAATGATGAGAATCATTGATCGGCTGCCTCCTGCACAACCCCCACTGGGGATCGAGCCCGCAACTTGGGCATGTGCCCTGACTGGGAATCGAACTGTGACCTTCTGGTTCATAGGTTGATGCTCCACCACTGAGCCACGCCAGCCAGGCTGTACCACATGTTTATATTATCTTTCAGCTTATTATTTTCACTTAATATATATTAGCATTTTTCAAAGTCTGAATGTATAGTGCTATCTTATTATTACTATGCTTGCATTTTATGGCAGCTGCATAGTACTTTATGACATAGAGATACTCTGGTGAACTCAGCCACTCCCCAGGAGATAGGCACTAAAGTTATTCCCAGCTAGTCATAATTATAAGCAATGCCGGGATGAAATATTTCATCATGCTACTTAGGACACATGTGAAAGTGTTCCTTTAGGGTCAATGTTCAAAGGTGGTGTCCAAAAATGATGAAGGAATGTTCTAGAATGTCAAGTTACCTTGGTGCTGGCTGAAAGTGAATTAGTTACATACAAGGGAGGCCCAGTTGTACCGAGCTCAGGTGACAACCCCTAATGCCCATAGGGACCAGGTAGTAAATATAAATGAGGTGAGCCAACTGGGTGTGTAAGACAGGAGAGGTGGGGAGCATGGTGGACGGCCGACCCTCATGCCTTGTGTGTGGTGTAGCCTCTACTCAGCTCCCGCCAGCTCTTGGCATATGGCAATGAAGACGGTACTGACAAATATTCCATAAGAACCTAGATTTTTTAAATGGGAAATCTTTTTAAATGTTGACACTAATTCTATTTTTTAAAAAGCACTGTGAAGTCAAATAAAACAGACCAGATTCAGTGATCTGTGATCTGGCTGTCGGCCTCTGACCCTTAGGGAACGGTGACATGGGGAATGGCTTTTGGGACCCATTTTTGACCAATGGGAATGGGGCGCCTGGGATATGGGATTTATCTTAGCTGGCACAATGCTACCCTCATCGTTTGGGGGGTGTGAGTGAGGAGATAGGGAGACTAGGTGGGTATTGGGTGGGCTCCTAGTAGTGTCTGCCATGTGGGACATGTTCTTTCCCCAGATGATAGCATATTTGCCTACAAAATATTTTTTAAACTTTAGCAACAGTCTAGATCAGCTTGAGAACTGAGGCAGTCTGTAGGCTTAATGTGCCCAAAGCTTCTGACCACAGAATCCACAGGATAGAAAGGGTGACAGGTTTTGGGGTGCACCACGGGTCCATTTGTACAAAATAGAGGAGCGGAGATAGTGGTGGACGGTCTTTCCACCCAGGACTCCTCATCGTAGGTCGTGCCTGGCACCTGCAGCAGGTCCCTTCTCTAAAACAAGCTGCCTGTCTGCTTTCTGACTTTCTATGTTTCAAAAATATGTTTATGATAACACAAAACACAGATACAGGAAACCACACAAACTCAGTGATGGTATAACCTCGCCTGAGTCAAGGAAAGAAGAACTTTGTCACCACATCAGTCCTCTGCCCATAAAAATTCCACACTTTGTTCATATCACTTCCAGGTATTTTTTATAGTGTTACCACCCACATGTGCATCCCAAGATTTAGTTTAGTCTTGCTCACTTAAAAAATTTGATGTGTCACCCCGTTAGTGTGGCTCAGTGGTTGAGCATCGACCCATGAACCAGGAGGTCACTGGTTCCATTCCTGGTCAGAACACATGCCCGGGTTGCGGGCTCGATCCCCAGTAGGGGTTGTGCAGGAGACAGTCGATCAATGATTCTCTCTCATCATTGATGTTTCCATCTGTCTTTTCTCTCCCTTCCTGTCTCTCTAAAATCAATAAAGACATATTTTTTTTAAAAAAATTGATGTCTTGGCTATCATCAACAAACGACAAGTGCTGGCAAGGATGTGGAGAAAAAGGAACCCTCGTGCACTGCTGGTGGGAATGCAGACTGGTGCAGCCACTGTGGAAAAGAGTACGAGTTTCCTCAAAAAAATTAAAAATGTAACTGCCATTTGACCCAGTAATCCCACTTTTAGGAATATATCCCAAGAAAACAGAAACGCCAATCAGAAAGGATATATGCACCCCTATGTTCATAACAGCACAATTTACAATAGCTAAGATTTGGAAACAGCCTAAGTGCCCATCAGCAGATGAGTGGATTAAAAAACTGTGGTACATATACACAACAGAATACTACGCTACTATAAAAAAGAAGGAACTCTTACCATTTGCAACTGCATGGATGGACCTGGAGAGCATTATGCTAAGCGAAATAAGCCAGTTGGAGAAAGATAAATATCACATGATCTCACTCGTTTGTGGAATATAATGAACAACATAAACTGATGAACAAAAATAGAGCCAGAGTCATAGAAGCATCGAACAGACCATTCAACCTAAGGGAAGGCAGGGGAGGGGGAGAATGGAAGAGATCAACCAAAGGAGTTGTATGCATGCATATGAGCATAACCAATGGATACAAACAGTAGTGGGGGGGTGGTGAGGGCATATGCTGGGGGGTGGGAGCAACTAGGGAGAGGTCAATGGAGGGAAAAGGAGACTTATGGAATACTTTAAACAATAAAGAATTTAAAAATTGATGTCTTTAAAATGTTTCTTAGTCTATGTTTTTCTCCTCCATCACCTTCATTTCATTACAACTTACCTGTTGATGAAGACAGGCTTTTGGACCCATAGAGTTAACACAGTGTATTTTGCTGATTGCACACTTTGGTTTAGATCTTCATGTTCCTTTTTCCTTTGTATCTCCTGGAATTTGACAGCTGGATCCAAACACAGGATCAGGTTTAATCCCTTTGGCAAGATTACCAGCAGTGTTTGTCCAGCTCATAGACACATGATGTCTGGTGTCTCTTTTGGGGACCCTCGTGCCCATTGAGATCTGTGTTTTCTTTCAGTCTTGTAGAAGAAAGGCAGAATCTGGAGTGACTAAAGCTTCCTGGAACTCATTCTTCCTGTCTCCCCTCTCCCAGGAGATGTTAGGCTCCTAACTCCCGACGTCTGGGGAGACACTGTGCAAACAGATGGGTTCCTGTACCTCCTGTGGAGAGTTCTGAGGCCCCTATGCTTGTGCAGTGGGCTCAGTCCTACTCAGATCTTACAGGGGGTGGAGGAACCCATTGGCTACAGTCAATGGTGTCATTCCAAAAAATCATTCCAAGACCCACGTCAAGGAACTTTTGACACGTGTTTTCTCCTAGGAGTTTTATGGTTCAGGCTTTTATATTTAAGCCTTTAATCATTTTGAGCTAATTTTTGTGAATGGTGTAAGTTAGAAGTCCAGTTTCGAGGAACTTTTAACACATGTTTTCTCCTAGGAGTTTTATGGTCAGGCTTTTATATTTAAGTCTTTAATCATTTTGAGTTAATTTTTGTGAATGGTGTAAGTTAGAAGTCCAGTTTCATTCTTTTGCATGTGGATATCCAGTTTTTCCAACATCATTTACTGAAGAGACTATATTCTTCCCATTGAATAGTCTTGGCTCCCTTGTTGAAGACTAGTTGTCTATACATGTGTGGACTTTTTTTGAGCTCTCAGTTCTGTCCCATTGGTCTATTTGTCTATTTTCATGCCAGCACTATAGTATTTTTATTACGATGGCTTTATAGTCTAGTTTAAAATCAGGAAGTGAAATGCCTACAGTTTTGTTCTTTCTCAAGGTGGTTCTGGCTATTCAGGGTGTTTTGTGCTTCCATACAAATTTTAGGATTGTTCAATCTATTTCTGTGAAAAATGTCATTGGAATTTTGATTGTGCTCACATTGAATCTATAGATTCGAGTGGTATGGACATTTTAGCATTAATTATTCTGATCCATGAACATGAGCTATCTTTTATTTGTGGCTTCTTCTATTTCTTTCATCAGTGTCTTATTGGTTTTAAGTAGCAAGGCGCTTAATTTAAGCATTGGTTCTCCAACTTGGCTAAACACTGGAATCACCTAGCCAGTTTTAACTTCTCTACATGCCTGAGTCTTCCCCTCAGAAATTCTGATTTAATTGGTTCAGGGTAAGGCCTAAGCACTGAGGTTTCTAAAACCTCCCCCAGGTAGTTCTAATGGGTGGCCAGTTGGCCCAGCGCAGAAGTTATAAGCAGGTGGCCTTACGGCCAAATCCAATCAGCATGGCTGTTCGGTTTGGCCCACCCAGTGTTTGTAATTTGTTCCACTGCCAACATTTAAAAATGGGAATTTCATATTCACGTACGAACAAAAACCTACATGTCCAGTTTTTCCTGATAAATCAGGAAATCTGGTAGTCTCAGCCTGATTCGTACATGGCCACCATGGGTGGATGTTGAGTAGCTGCTGCCCCCTGTGATGGTCTTTCAGAAGCCCAGTCACCGCACTCACACTCCTGCCTTATCCCTACGGCCTCACCCTGGGGACATCAGGCTGGCCAACCCAGACTGGGCTCTAGAGGCACCTCTTGGACCTTCTCCCTTGGATTCTGTCTTTGATTGTGCTGCTTGGCAGGGAGAGAAACATTTCTTTCCAAATTCTGGTTTTAGATTTTCAAATTGAAAAACAGCCAGTATGTTGTAAATCTGGGTACCCTGCCCATACATCTTCATCTTCAATATGTTACATCCTGCACAGAATTGTTTTACAGGAGTTTCTGAATGACCCAAGACAAATGATCATTCCTTGTTAGAAAACCAGATGAGCCACTGGATGAATCCCATGCCTGGTCAGTTTGGGCATTTCAAATGAATGCATCTACCTCATTATTCACTTCCAGGCGTCAGCTGTTTGCATTTGCATGTAGAATAGCAAGGCCTTCTGCACAGGTTAAAAAGCACTTCCCCGGACATTCTTTCATAGGATTTTCACAGTAAACGGAACAAAAGGAAATATATTATCCTCAGTGATTGACAAGAAAAATGAGGCTCCAAGAGGTTAAGTGACTTTCTCAAGCTGACCTGGCCTGTGATTCAGGACTCTTAAAGTTTGACTTATTCCTAACCCTGCACTTTCTGCTCCCTCCCTCCCCATGCCACCTCTAAAGAGTGCTCCTTTAAGAAAATGCCCCTCGAAGACATCCCACGAGAACCGTGACCCCTCATTGCTGACTTGGAAAATACACAGCTTTGGAAATGCTCAGTCCTGCGGTCACATCTGCTTTCTGACCTCATGCTGTTCAGATTAGATTGCTCTTGGAAAAGCCTTGATTTATCAGAAACAAAAGATACCAAAGGATACTTGATACAATGGAAAGAACATCGACTGTGGAGTCATACAGAACAGGATTCCAAGAGACTCCAAACTTCATTCCCACCAACCCAGTCTAGGAAAAACCAGATGCACCCGATTGGCTGAGCATTAATCAGAGCCAAGAGAAGGAGGAGTGGTACCTGGGGGCGCATGCGCACACACACACAAAACACAAGAGGACTGTTTGATATAAAGAAAAGAGGGTCAAGCAAAGAGAGAAAGACAACCTTGATGCCTGGCTTTGGTGGGTTTAGAAGGGCAGGGAAAATAAAGAACCATTTTATAAAATCATTGGGACTTAACGTGTATGCACAATAGTTTGCTAGGGGACTCTCTAGTATCACACTGGCCCTTACCACCCTCCCTTAACTAGGAGAATAGCTAAGGTGTTATGCTTGCTTAGCCACACTCACTCCCTTGCTGCAAGGGTGTGCAACAAAGAGAAATTTGGAAAAGTTCTAGCAGATTTTGTATTCAAGAACATTTTTACAGCCCAGCCAGCATGGCTCAGGGGTTAAGCGTTGACCTATGAACCAGGAGGTCACGGTTCGATTCCCGGAGAGGGCACATGCCCAGGTTGTGGGCTTGGTCCCCAGTGTGGGGCCTGCAGGAGGCAGCCTATCATTGATTCGCATCATTGATGTTTCTCTCTCTCCCTCTCCCTCTCCCTTCCTCTCTGAAATCAGTCTGAATGCAACATCCTGCTCTTGTCAGGTAGGCACAAGAATCTCAGTCCATCTCATGGACCTGAAATCGGAAAGTTCAGCCTTATTTCACAGATTTGAAAACTGAGGCTCAGAAGATGGAAATGCCTTGTCCAGGTGCACAGCGAGTTGGTGGCAGGGTCAGTGAGTTCGAATCCAGGCTCCCTGGGGACCAATCCATAGCGCCCTTCATTGCAGTTTTGGACCTTGTGTTTCATTGTTGCGAAGTTCAGCACAGCGCTCAGCATCTACCCAGGTACTCGGTGCATCAAAAGCAATTTATGAACATCTTGGTAAAGGGAGGACTGTTTCAAAAATATCTAAGATCTGACAAAACAGGGATTGTTCGGAGGAAGGCAAGAGGGTGTCCGGGGTTATCAACTCAAAAGCATTCATTTAGCACAATATTTGCTAAAGGAGAATGAAGCCTGCTATCAGGAGTACTTCCTTGGATAACGCACTTTGTCCCCAGGTGGGTCTAACAACCATCAACAGACTGGCTGCGAAATGTCATCATAATCTGGGGTCAGGACAGTTGGCTACACGGGAGAAAGAACGGGAGTCAGGAGGTCTGTCGTTGCCTAGTTTCTTGAGCTAATCACATCCCCGCTGTGTGTTGCCTCTAAGATGATGAGGTCAGACTAAATCATCTTTGAGATCCTTCAAGACCAATGACTTGGTTTATCTGTTGCCTTCCCCAGGTCCCATGAGATAGCTACCGTAAACTCTTTCCCAAACATGGAATAAGGACTCTCCCTCGCCCAACGCCCGGCTCCCTCCTCCAGGTGGAACTAATTAGCCATCAAGGCTTGATGTGGGGAAAAAGGAATTCCATTCTCATGTTATATTTGTGAAAAACACATTTCCATATGAGCACATACATCTGTCTTGGTGCTTGCGCTGAAAGATACGTGTGCTGACAGTTTCTTGGAGAGTTCAGAGAGCAGGAGGCCTCTTTTTCCAGCACTCACCTTGCTCACGAGTGAGGGTTTTGAAGCCAAAATCACTCTGTCGACTTCTAGGTGTTGGGGTGCATGTATCTCCCTTTTTGGCTTACAAGGTGCTTTCCCATAAATGATGTCATTGGGTCCTTACCTGCCCTATGAGGTACGAAGTGTGGGTGTTATTACCATTTTATTGGTGAGGCATCTGAGGTTAGGAGAGGTTAAGTGACTTGGCCAAGATCACAGTGGTCGCTGGCAGAGCTAGGGTACCAATCAAGGAGCCTACCCTCTTACCATTACTCATTCATTCATTCATTCATTCATCCATTTGACATGCATTTACTAAGCACCTCATGTGAGCCAAGTACTGTGACAGGCTCTGAAAATACAAAGATGAGTAAGACCCAATTCCTCCCTTGAGTCTAATGCAGTGGTTCTCAACCTTCCTAATGCCGCGACCCTTTAATACAGTTCCTCATGTTGTGGTGACCCCCAACCATAAAATTATTTTTGTTGCTACTTCATAACTGTAATTTTGCTACTGTTATGAATCGTAATGTAAATATCTGATATGCAGGATGTATTTTCATTGTTACAAATTGAACATAATTAAAGCATGGTGATTAATCACAAAAACAATATGTAATTATATATGTGTTTTCTGATGGTGTTAGGCGACCCCTGTGAAAGGGTCGTTCGACCCCCAAAGGGGTCATGACCCACAGGTTGAGAACCGCTGGTCTAATGATTTGGGAGATGGATTTGTAAAGCACTAATGGCAATGGAAGTACTGTGCTTTGGGAGGGGAGGAAACCTCAGGTAAGCAGCTGTTGGGACAGGAGTCTTAAGAGCAATAATGAGGGAACAGAACACTTCAAGGAAGAGGAACAGCATAGGTAAAGGCACCGAGGCATGAATAGTTGACATGTTCAGTGTGGCTGAAGATTAGGGTGTGAGGTGGGCTGTGGAGGGAGATGAGGCTGAGGGTTAGCAGGGACTTGGTGGTGAAGGCTGCCTCGCTTTCTGAGTGGAGCTGGTCTTGCTCTAGTAAGCGACAGGTAGATGGGTAGTCAGCGTGTGGATGTTCCAGATTTTCCTGTTTTGTTAATGATGTGTTGGCTGCTGCCTAATACATAGTCACCTACACAATCCAATTGCCTCCTCCTCCCTACACATGGCTGACTTGACCCAATTATTCCAGAGCATTGCTCAACCTCTGTATAGCTTCCATAAGAGACAAAAAAAAAAAAAAGAGGAGGAGGAGAGGAGGAGGAAGAACAGAGACGCTTGAGCAATCCAGGAGGCCCATGTGGGTTTCACGTTCTCAGGAAAATATTTGCCATCTCCCTGGCAGAGGGAGAGTGGAGTTCTCCATGCACTGTTTGAGCACAGGTCGAGGCCTGAATGGGAGTGAGTCATGGCCTCAGAGCAGGGTTGGAAGGGAGCTGGTGGCTGATGGTGGGCATGGGTGAAGGAGATGCTGGGCGGAGGGGTACGCCAGTAAAGAAACCACCATTAACTCCACTTCCCCCTCCGCAGGGAGGGTGCCTGAACAGATCTGCCCTACAGAGTCCGAGTGAGAAAGTCAAGAAGTGAGTCAGAGAGGTCGTCCTGGTGGGCTGGTCGTGGTTCCAGGCTGGCCCTGAGAAGGCTGGAGCTCCCAGTGTGAAGGGCATAGCCCCCGGCTCTATCACCCTCCTGGGATATGGTGGTCCCCCTGATCCTAAGCTGATCCCAGCAAACTGCAAGAAGTCTTCTAGACTCCGCTCCCTGCCTCTCTTTCCAAGTGACAAGGCAAGGGGCCCAGGAGCCATCACCCTTCTCTGCTCGTGAATACAAGCCAATGGGGGTTTGGAGTGTGTATGCTCGTCAAGCTCCTCACGTATTTCATAACGTGAGTCTGCATGGCAGAGTTATCTCATCCCGCGTTGCAGGCCCAGGTGCCTGCGGGATCCTGCCAAGTTTTCTCTAGAACAGTGTGAGCCCTATTAGGTTCCTGTTTGTCTGAAATTTTCCTCTCCGGTGAGTCAGTGCCTAATGTGGTCTGTTTCCTCGTACTCAGAGTGTGGACCACAGTTCAGTTGCATCGATACCACCTGGGAGTTTGTTAGCAATGCCCAATCTCAGGGCCCACCCAGACCTACTGAATCAGATCTTGCATTTACCGAGATCATAAAAGTTGAAAAGAACTGCTCTAGATGCCCAAAGTTCAATTCCAAAACCTCATCATCTCCTACAATAAGTTGAATATAATGAAGGGTTGAAGATGATGGTCAAGTGCTAGGAGATGATATTAGTAAAACAGAGCACTCTTCTACTCAGTTGGAAAATGACTCATGGATACAGAGAACAGACTGATGGTTGCCAGAGGGGAGGGGTGCTGGGGGACTGGGTAAAAGAGGTGAAGGGATTGAGAAGTACAGGTTGGTAGTTACAAAATCATCTTTCGGATGTAAAGTACAGCATAGGGAATCTATATATATAAAAGCCTAAACAACCGAATGACTGAATGACCGGTTGACCGGTTGCTATGATTTGTACTGACCACCAGGGGGCAGACTCTCAACACAGGAGCTGCGTTCTAGTGGTCAGTGTGCTCCCACAGCCAACCTCCCGCAGCTGGCCAACCTCCCGCAGTTCCTCCCCCTGGCCGGCCGGCCCCGATTGGCCCCGATCAGGACTGGGCAAAATGACCTCGATGGGCCCCAATCGCCAGCCAGGCTGAGGGACTCCAGCCGTGCATGAAGTTGTGCACTGGGCCACTAGTATAGTTAATAATATTGTAATAATTATGGAGGGTGCCAGGTAGATACTGAAAATATCAGGGGAAACACTCTGTAAAGTATATGGTTGTCTAACCACTATGCTGTACAGCTGAAATGAATACAAAATAATATTGAATGTAAACTATAATTTAAAATTTTTTATGAATTATTTGAGTACTGGTTAGAGAAATTAGTGAAAGTGTCCTAGTTCAGGAATTTTTTCTAAGTCTGCCTTGTAAACCAAGGCCAACTTATGGGTAGCGGCACATGGAGCTCTGTGCTGAGAACGGGTTTGGGTTAGGGTTCGAGGTTGTGTTTAGGTTCAGTGGGAACAAGTGGTGATGGATTAGCAGTGTCTGCCATGGATCGAGGGGGCACAGTGGTTGAGGCGCTCCCTGCTTTCCTGGCACTCATTCTCATTCACATCTCTGGGCAGTTTCCCTACGTGGCCTGTGACATCTCCTAGTCACTCCTGGGGGACTAAGGACTAGCTGACTCCAGCCCTGACCATTTGGGACAAGGACTAAGCCCAATACCAGCTTCCTGACCTGTGGACAGTGCCCCCTTGCTCTAGCCTTCTTCCGCTCCAAGAAAGGTAGTCACAGCTCCATGTCTACAGGAAGACGGCACGCATATGGCCTTGAAGTGGGCTCCCTTGCTATGCTTGACCCACTTTCCCCCTGGGGGGTGGGGGAACCATAGACTTCTTATACCACAGGCTCTGGGACTTGTCACAAGCCCTGGACACTTGTCTAAGTCACAATGGCATTACCCTACATTCCAATTTTGCTCAGAACACACTGTTCTAGGTTTTAGGCACAGCCTCCTCTAGTCTCCATGCATCCTGTTCAGCTAGAACATAATAGGAGTGAGGACAGTGACTGGCTGGGAGGAAACCCTATGACCGAGGATTTCATTAGCAAGGATGCCTGAGGCCAAGTCAAGAGGCTAAGCCTCAGTGTGAGACCCAAAAATAGAAACGTGCCCTCATTTCCCTCTTGGACAGAGTCAGCCGCCCCAATTCTCGGGTCGGTAGCCCTTTTCTTTGAAAGGGAACACTGTGGAGGTTTCAAAAGCAGAACCTGGGGACACCAAGACCACTGTCCCTGGTTCCCTGCCTTCCCACAGCTACCTAAAAAAATGGGAAGGGGTATGTATCGAGTGTCTGTGAAGTGCTATGCAATGGCCTATACTTTATCTCACAGACACTCTACAGCAATCCTCTATGGCACATGTCATTATGCAAATTTAGAGACAAGTTAAGTAACATGTCCAAGGTCACAGAGCTAGGAAGCGGTAGAACTGAAATTCAAATGCAATCCTATTGGGCTTCCCAATTGGCATAATGTCTGCAAAGAAACCCAGTGACCTCCCTGTTGCCAAATTCAAGATTACTTCTCTGCCCTGGTCCTACTCGACGTTTTAGCAATATTCCACGCAGCGGACCACGCCCCCTTTCTTGAAACACTGTCTTCTCTTGGCTTCTATGAAATCTCACTGGCTGTGGTTCCGCCGGCCTCCCTGGCTCTTCCTCCTCAGTCTCCTTTTCAGATTCTCTGTTTTCTGCTCAATCTCCCAGTGTTCAGGGACTCAGGACTCAATCCTGAGCTTTTTCTTTATTTTTTTAAATGTATTTTTATTGATTTCAGAGAGAGGAAGGGAGAGGGAGTGAGAAATAGAAATATCAATGATGAGAGAGAATCATTGATTGGCTGCCTCCTGCAAACCCCCCACTGGGGATCGAGCCTGCAACCAGGCATGTGCCCTGACTGGGAATCAAACGGTGACCTTCTGGTTCATAGGTCGACGCTCAACCACTGAGCCACCCCGGCCAGGCCTGACCTTCTTCTCTTCTCTGCCTCTCCTCTGCCTGGGTGATCCCACTAATCTTCGGGATTAAATGTCACCCCTGTATGGATATTTCCAAATCTTCAACTCATGCCCTGACTTCTCTCTGGATTTCCACAAACTCTCTGTTTGACATTTCTGCTTAGATCATTAATAGGATTATTTGTTTTTCCCCTGAAAAATTTGCTTCTCCTCTCATTTTCCCCATCAAAGTACACAGCATCCAGTTATCAAAGCCAAAGGTCAGATTCCTCCATTTCCCTATGCCCCATGTCCAATGAGTCCTGTAACCTTTCTTTCCAGAAGAAATCCCAACATCCATTTCCAACACCCTAATCTAAGCCCTGAGATCTCCTGCCCCATCCCTGCAGTGCCCTTAGAACTGGCATCCCTGCTGCCAATCTCCCTGCCAGCCATTTGCCACACAACACCGAGAAGGTCTTTCTAAAAACATAAATCAGATCAAGTCACTTTCTTAAACACCTTCCACTGACTTTACATCCCACTTGAAATAAATTCCAAAAACCCTTTCCTTCCCTCACAAAGTTCCACCTGATCTGACTTTAATTTAGCTGCTTTCACCCTCACCCACAACACCTCAGCCACACACACCCAGCAGGTTTCTGCCTGAAAGCCCTTTGAAAATGCTATCTACTCTCCAGAATATTCTTCTCCTGATCTTCCCAGATTGGCACCTTCTTGCCATCAGTCAAAGTGCTGCCTCCTCAGAGAAGCCTTCCTTGATCACCAATATAAAGTAGCCTCTCAGCTCTAGCCGGTTTGGCTCAGGGGATAGAGCGTCAGTCTGCGGATTGAAGGGTCCCGGGTTTGATTCCAGTCAAGGGCACATGCCCGGGTTGCTGGCTTGATCCCCAGTCGGGGGCATGCAGGAAGCAGCCAATCAATGATTCTCATCATTGATGTTTCTATCTCTCCCTTCTCCCTTCCTCTCTGAATAAAAAATATATATATTAAAAATAAATAAAAATGAAGTAGCCTCGAAGTGAGCCACTATCACAGCCTTGTCTTTGAATTCTCTGATAGCACTTATTGCTTTCTGATCATTTCTTGTTTATATATTTGTTGCTGTATTATATTTCTCATTATAAATCGGAATCCAAGACCTTCCCTATCCTGTTCACCAATGTATATCCAGTGCTTAGAATGGTGTCTAGCACATAGGAAGTGCTGCATAAATAACTATTTTTAAAATATTTTTATTGATTTCAGAGAGAGGAAGGGAGAGGGAGAGAGGGAAACATCAATGTGAGAGGGAAACATCAATCAGCTGCCTCCTGCAAGCCCCCTACTGGGGATTGAGCCTGAAACCTGGGCATATGCCCTGACCTGGAATCGAACCAGCAGCCTTTTTGGTGCACGGGACGACCGACGCCTAACCAGCTGTACCACACCAGCCAGGTCGAGTAAATACATATTGAATGAATGAATGAACTTGACTTGGGGTGGTGAATACAATATACAGATGATGTGTTGCAGAATTGTGAAACCTGAAACCTATATAATTAACCAAAGTCTCCCCAATAAATTCAATTAAAAATGAATGAATGAACGAATGAATGACCAAAGAGACAAAGCATGGATGTTTGTGATTCAGAGAGACAAAGCCGCAGGCAGCCTTTGAAGAGAAGGAAGCATGGGGAGCTAGCGCGGGCCGGGCCACGTGGCTCAGGCACGTCAGAGCCACGCTCTTCAGAGATGAGCCGCTGGTCTGGGAGTGCCTGTGAGCCTCCTTCACATCTTGAAGGACAAAGTCCACAGTCAGAGTCTCTTTTCTTTCCTCTTTCCCTTTTTGTTAATTACAGAATGGCATTTTTAAAAACCTACACGCAATCCTATCACCCTAACAAAGAAATTCTTTTCACGTATGCATATTTTCTTCAAGGCTTTTTCCAGGAGCAGATATAGTTTTTACAAAACTGCAACCGTAGGACACATAGTATTTAGTGGATTTTTTGCATATCCTATTGTGTCAGAAATGTTTTCCAGGCCCCTCCAGCTTGGCATTTTTTCTATAATCTTAATAATAGCTAGCATACTAGTATACTGAGTGTCTGTGCCAGCTACTATTAATATGGATTATCTCATTTTATCCTCACCATAACCTTACAAGATGGGCACTATTCGTGTTCCATCGTGCAGATGTGGACACTGTAGCAAAGAGAGGTTGGATAATCTGTCTGAAGTAACATGGCCAGGAAGTGGCATTGTGAGTCCCGAGGCTGAACTCTTCCCACTGTGTTTTACTGTCGAGTGCAATTTACATGATCTGTATTGGATATTCAGTTCTTTATCTGTAAAATGGGGGTAATCGCCCTCATAGGGTTGCTTTTATAATAAAGTGAGAAAAAATGTAAAAAATATCTGAACAGACAATTCATAGAATTCAAGCAGCCAACAAAAGAATGAAAAGGCGCTCCCCTTCACCAGTAACTGGCAAAATGAAAATGAAAACAGCAATGAAAGATGAATGCTAAATATTGGCCAAGATTTGGGGGAGGGCGCACATTCACATACTGTTGGTGGGAGAAGAAATTCATGAAGATTTTTTTCGAATGGCAATGTGGCAGCTGCAAGAATAAATATAATTTAGGATCTGGAATTCCTCTTCTAAGCATCTCTCCTGACCCAACAGCTGCCCACAGGCATAGTGTGAACAAGAACACGCATAGTAGGATTGTTGGTAATATTTGCTGTACACCCCCTAAATGCCCAGCAAACGTAGAATGATTAAATGACTGTCACACATCTGCCCAGTATAGTAGACTACCATGTAAAAAGAACTACATAGATCGACATAAGCTACACTGAAAATAGATGTTGTTAAGTAAAATAGTAAGATTTGGGTCATTCTATATATTATGATCCTATTAAATTTTTTATTTCAAAAGTACATATGAATGGATAAGCAAAATGTGGTATGTACAACAGAACATTACTTTTTCTTAAAAAGGAAAGAAATTCTGACATATGCTATAAGAATAAACCTTGAGGACATTATGCAAAATGAAATAATAAGGCCACCACAAAAAAAGACTTATAGTGCATGAGTCTACTTTTAGGATGCTACAACTGAATGCTTGTGTCCCCCCTGAGTTCATATGTTGAAACCTAATCCCCAGTGTGATGGTGTTTGGATATGGAGCCTTTGGAAGATGATTAGGTCATGAGGGTGGAGCCCTCATGACTGGGATTAGTGCCCTTGTAAAGGAGACCCCCGAGAGGTCCCTTGGTCCTTCTGCCAAATGAGGACACAACAGAAAGAGCCATCTATGAAACAGAAAGCCAGCTCTCAACCAGACACCTAACCTGCTGGCTTCCCGATCTTAGACTTCTCCAGCCTCCAGAACTTTGAGAAATAAAATTATAAACTTCCCAGTCTACAGCATTTTGTTGTAGTAGCCCAAATGGACTGAGACATATGAGGTACTCAGAGTAGTCAAAATTTATAGACAGCCCGGCCAGTGTGGCTCAGCGTCCACCCAGGAACCAACAGGTTACTGGTTCAATTCCCAGTCAGGGCACATGCCCGAGTTGTGGGCTCCAACCCCAGTAGAGGGCTTGCAGGAGACAGCCAAATGATGATGTTCCTCTCTCATCAATGTTTCTATCTCTCTATCCCTCTCCCTTCCGCTCTCTCTAAAAATCGATAAACACATATTTTAAAAATTTTACAGAGACAGAAAATAGAGCAGTGCAGTAAGAATTTACGTGGAAGATAAACACTAAATTCTGGAGGATGGTAGGAATGCGATCAGGATGGTCTATGTGGGGATTTCCAGGAATGGTTTCTTTTTTAAAAAGAATCATATATCTACACACACGATTCCATTGTCCTTTACACGTAGAGAAAGAAAACTGGAGAACGCACACAAAATAGTGGTTGAGGAGACAGACAGGTGTGGAGATGTGATGTAAAGAGGAATTTAATTTATTCTATTTTATATCATTCTAATTTTTCACACTGAGAATGTATTGGAAATGGATGTTCATACAAAGACTCCTTCTGCCTTTGACTATTGCCAGTGATTGGCTCAACGGCGTTATTTTGTAACCTCCCACCTCCAACTGTATGGAACAGAGGACATAGTTCACGTAGGTGTCAATGTGGAAATTCATAATTAAGTTTTAAGTTCATACTGCAAGATAAATTGCTACTTTTTAAATAGTGAAGTTGGAACATGAAAAGGGCAGATTTTGAATTTGAATTCGGATTGAACAGAGGGTGGGGAAATAGAGTGTGGACCATTCTCCTTCCTTCTTCCTCTTCCCAGGTCTCTCTCTGTTGGGCTCCGTTGTTTGCAAGTTCATGGGGAAATGCTAAGCTCTTGGTGGGTGGACTGGAGATGCAACACTGTTACATAATAACAAACAATATGTGGTTGTTGAGTGAAGGACAGAGAGCAGTGAGAGAAACTGAAGCCATTAGTTCAAAGGAGCCAAGAGGCACACAGATCTCTGGCCATGGCAGCCCATTAGGTGAAGGATGAGGGTGTTACTTCGGTTACCAAGGTGTAGCTGGGCCATTCTATTCTGTCACGATGGGGTCTCATGTAGGGGGAAAGCATCGTTCCCTATTATCCTGAGGGACAATATCAAGAAGTCAGGCTGAGGCTCTTGTCTTGGAGGACTGTTGGCGCTTTCTGCCTGGTGGTAGAGAACTGGCCTTGTTGCTAAAGTGTCAAGCAGCCACCCAAAGCAGTAGCGGCGACTTTAACCAACTTGCTTGGATTCTTCGAACCCTACCCACAGGATCTGCTACATCGTTTGCAGGCCCTAGTGCCAAATGAAAAGGTGAGGCCCCTTGTTCAAAATTAAGCATTTCAAGGAGGTGACAGGAGCAGATTAAACCAAGCACAGGCTCCATCTTAGCTCAAGGCCCTGTGAGACAGCCTGGCCTCATACTTTGCCATGCTCATCACACACACTCAGTCCTCATCTTCCTCCGACTCCTCAGTCTCTCACGGTCCAATTCCTCCCACACACTCTCTTAAAGCCTCCCCTCAATCCAGGGCTCCATATCCCTGACTTGGGTGATTCCATTGTCCTTATGTGGTGGAGTCCTAATCCTCAGTTCTCTTTTGTTGTTGTTAACCCTCACCCTAGGATTTTTTCCCCCCGTTGATTTTTAGAAAGAATGGAAATGGGGAGAGAGAGAGAGAGAGAGAGATTGGCTGCCTCCTGCATGCACCCCAACAGGGCTTGGGATAGAACCTGCAACCCAGGCACATGCCCTTGACCGGGAATCGAACCAGCGACCCTTCAGTGTATGGGCAGATGCTCTAGCCACTGAGCAGCACCGGCCAGGGCTCCTCAGTCCTTGCATCTTCCGGTTGTTACTGGAAACATTCCTGTACTTGTTTTCTGAATCAGTCTGTGGATTAGGATGAGGAGCGGGCAGGAGGTATGGACTCCCCATCTGCAGATTGATCTTCCTCACCCTAGGATTTTTTTCCCCCATTGATTTTTAAAGAGAGTGGAAGCAGAGAGAGAGAGATAGAGATTGGCTGCCTCCTGCATGTGCCCTAACAGGGCTAGGGATAGAACCTGCGACCCAGGCAGATGCCCTCAACTGGGAATCGAACCAGCCACCCTTCAGTGCTTGGGCAGATGCTCTAACCACTGAGCAGCACCGGCCAGGGCCCCTCAGTCCTTGCATCTCCCAGTTGTTACTAGAAACACTCCTGTCCTTGTTTTCTGTATCAGTCTGTGGATTAGGATGAGGAGGGGGCAGGAGGTATGGACTCCCCATCTGCAGATTGATCTCCTCAACAGAGAACACTTTCACTAGCTTCTCCTGAATCACCTGAGGGCAATACCCCTCCCCACTGAAACCATTAACCTTCCAAAGGTAGCGGTCCATCTCCTAGGATGAATATAGATTTCTTCTATTAAGAAAATATTGCCCTGGCCGGGTGGCTCAGTTAATTGAGCGTTGTCCCTACACCAAAAGGTGTAGGTTCTATTCCCAATCAGGGGCACATACCTAGGTTGCTGGTTTGATCCCCGATCAGGGTGTGTGTAGGAGACAATTGATTGATGTTTCTTTCTCTAGTCTCTCTTTCTCTCTCTCTCTCCCCCTCTCAAAGCAATTACACAATTTTTAAAAAAGAAATATTAGAATTTTTCCTTAAACAGGATAGCTCTGGCATTACTGTGCTCAAAGAATCTTCTTTGGCCTGTTTTTATTACAAAGAGCTCCCCATTTGCTGAATTTTTTTTTAAATGATAGAGCTAGTCTCTGATTCCCCAGTTTTTTCTCTGACAGAGAGAGGAACTGAGTGTCTGTCATCCCACCACATCTCGACAGGTCAGAGAGCCAGGTGGGTAAGGAAGCCTGAGTCTTAGGGGATATCTCGGGGGGGTGGGGGGAACGGGTAGAAGGGAATTAACAAAACTTGACAGATTCCTTACTTCTCCACCTCCTGTCCTCTGCCACGCCCACCTGCCTCCTTTCTGGAGGGGCAGGCGGGCAGGTTACCATGTTGAGGGAGTCAGTGGGCCCGTGCTGTTGCTCTGGACCCTTTGTCCAGCCCTTGCACCTTCACTGTTCCAGCCTGTCCAAATCATTCTGGTTCTGGCGGGGTGGCTCGGTTGGTTGAGTGTTGTCTGTGCACCAAAAGGTTGCCGGTTTGATTCCTGGT
Organism: Myotis brandtii; assembly: GCF_000412655.1. Taxonomy (NCBI): domain Eukaryota; kingdom Metazoa; phylum Chordata; class Mammalia; order Chiroptera; family Vespertilionidae; genus Myotis; species Myotis brandtii. The sequence continues at coordinate 3,742,210 of NW_005354595.1, forward strand.
CAAGGCACATGCCAGGGTTGCAACTTGATCCCTGGTAGGGGGCATGCAGGAGGCAGACAATCGATGTTTCTCTCTCTCTCTCCCTACTCCTTCCTCTCTCGCGCTAAAAATCAATTTTAAAATCTTTAAAAAAGAAAAACAAAACATTTTGCCTCTTCTCACACCCCAAACATTTTCAAGCATCCCTCACTCTGCAGAACTTTGTCTCCAAGTGAACACCCAAGTTTTCTCCATCTCAGAATATCTCTGTATTTTAATAGGCATAGCCCTAACTGGTTTGGCTCAGTGGGTAGAGCGTCGGCCTGCGGACTCAAGGGTCCCGGGTTCAATTCCGGTCAAGGGCATGTACCTTGGTTGCGGGCACATCCCCAGTAGGGGGTGTGCAGGAGGCAGCTGATCAATGTTTCTCTCTCATCGATGTTTCTAACTCTCTATCCCTTTCCCTTCCTCTCTGTAAAAAATCAATAAAATATATTTTAAAAAATATTTTTTTATTGATTTCAGAGATGAAAAAAGAGAAAGAGATAGAAAATTCAAGGATGAAAGAGAATCATGGACTGGCTGCCTCCTGCACGCCCCACACTGGGGATCGAGCCCATAACCCAGGCATGTGCCCTGACTGGGGATCAAACCGTGACCTCCTGGTTCACAGGTTGATGCTCAACCACGAGCCACGCTGGCCCGGCATCTCTGTATTTTTGCCCATCTTCTTTCTTTTCCTTTACCTTACCCTTTCCACTTCCGTTAGAACTCTGTTCCGTTGACTTCCCCGTCTTCCTGTCTTTGATCTCCATCCCTTCCTCCCCCAGGTCCTTCCTTTCTACATATAAATCCTCCAAATATCTCCACGTTGAGTAACTTTCCCTTCACCCCAGCTTGCCCTTCAGTCGGCATGGCATCTGGTTCCTTCACTTTGTAGCCAACACACTGAACAAATATCCCTCACGCTTTGTTTTCACTTCCGCCTCCCACACATCCCCAGCCCACGGCGATCTGGCTTCCTCCTGACCTCTCCACTGAAACTGGTCGGACAAAGGTCAATAGCCTCTTTTTGCCAACTCCGGGGGGAATTTTCAGCCCTTATCTCACTTGACCTCTCTGTGAGCACCTCCTGTCAATGGCCCCATTCTTCATGGAACTCGCTTCACTGGGTCTCCACACCTCTCTCTCCAGGTTCGCCTCCCACCCACGTGGCTTCTTAGTCCTTTTCCCAGTAATAGCATTCTCCCTTGCAATGACAGCAGAGAGACAACACCGGCAGTTAGACGTAGAACACAACACTTAGGGGTCCCAGTGGTATTTCTTATTGGGAATTAGAATTCCACTAACTGTTAACCAAGAGCTTGGCAAATACAGCACAGAGGTATCTAAGGAACGAAAGACACCTGGGTCCAGGTGCCCAAGCAAGTCCTATGGAAAATTCTACACTATCTTTCAGGTTTTCAAATGGCTTCCAAGTTCCCAGAATCCCAGAATGAGCCTAGCTGTTCTTCCCCATCTCTCTCCGGCACGATCAGCTTCTTCTCTCCACTAGACCATTCCCATCAGCATACAAACATGCTGCCGCTCTTCTCAGCTTTGAAAAAAGTAGCATCATACAGACTTTGTCTTTTCTCTAACTTACCTCTGACTTAGCATTATGCCCTCAAGGTCCATTCACACTGCAAAAACAGCCTTCTTTTTCATGGCTGAATAATATTCATACACACACACACACACACACACACACACACGGTGGGCAAAAATAGGTCTACAGTTGTTTAGATGAAAATAAAACAATAATTAGTAAATAATAATATGAGAATAACTGTTTCACGTACTCACAACTGTAAACCTACAGAGCGTGTGAGTGTGTGTGGCTGAGTGACCGCATTCTTGCCCAAGTGACTGCCTTCTGTGGGCAGAAGTGGAGATGGAGGCGAGAAAGGACATCCCTCCAGGGTGCAGAGCGAAGTCCCTGCCTCTATGTCAGGAGAAGGGCGGTTGGCAGCCTCCCCTCCCGCATTACTGTGGCTTTGCCTCAGTGGAGCCCCCAGGCCCCAGGGCACAGGTGTGGGGGTGGGTCCAGGCTCACCACTGAGAGGATGGTGGGGACTGAAGCTGTTGAAGGGGAGCGGTCCCCCACCGTCCAGGGCGGTAGGATGGGCTGGGCCAGGAGCTCTGAGCCTGTGGCACCGTGGGGTTGCCGGATGGAAAGTAGCTGTGTGTGTGCATGCGTGTGTGTAAACTAAAACCCTGGAAGCTGACTTCTGCAGTGGGTCCCTCCCTGAGGGTGACACTGAAGGGAGAGTGGCCTCCCATTGCGAGGAGTGGCCCGGGGGCTGAGCATGGGTGTGGGCACCCACAGACCGGTGCCTGGACTTCGGAGAACTGAGAGCAATGGCAGGAGCGCTAGGTTTGCATGGAGGCCGCCGAGATCAGCCGTCTTCCCTGTAGCCAACCAGCCAGAGGCTGGCGGTGGCCAGAGCGCCCCCAACTGCCTCTGGGGCCAAACTGCACCTCTGGGATTTTACATTGACCAGAGTATGGGAACCAGAAAGGGGGGGGAAAGACATCTTTGGAATCATGCCACTTGAGTTTTGAAAGAAACCTGACCTTCTTTGAACTCCAGCTGTTCAGGCAGCACACATCTGTTATTTAGTTCGTTTTGGTCATCTTTTGCATTGAAATTAGATTTCTTTTTTCCTGATCATATAAATAGTACGTGGTGATCTTTAATCACTAGAACTATTCATATAACTATCTGGGCAACAAATGCCACCTACAATCTCACCACTCTGAGCCAACCACCATAAAAGCTGGGCGTCAGCTTTTCTTGCACGTCTTTATGCACTCACATACACACGTGTACATGGACATGCTCAGAACTGAGAGGGGATCACTTTTTAAAAAATCATGGGCACCTTCCACCCTAGCCACGCCGCAGGCAATCCTTGTTCACCATCTGGTGCGTGCCCTTCCTTTTCTCCACCCCCAGACAAACGTACACAGTGTGTTGTCTGTAGCTTCATACTGCTGGTCTTTGTTTTAGAGAATGAGATCACCTGTTTCCAGCATCTTGCTTTTCTCTGTCAGCAGCACCTCACCTGGCAGGGCTCCAGCTCTTCTTAAATGGCTGAGGACTATGCTGTGGTCGTTCTGTTAAGTTGCAATTTCTGCACCCACTTTCTCCAGGGATGCAGACCCTTGAGGAGGCAGGGAATGGGCCATCGGCCCTGGGGAGCTGGGGGGTCAGGGGGAGACCAGGAAGTTTGGAGACAGAGGACCTGTTTCCTTAACACCTGCTTGTGCGTAAACTAGGGAGCCGACGGGAAAAGAGAGCCTTTTAAATAACGACGCTGGGGGTGCTGAGGGTGACTATTATTTGCATTTATTGGTTTTGTCCTTCTTGCTGGCTTTCTTGGTTTTTTGCTAAGTTTACTTGTTCATTAAGTCAGGCCTTCCCATTGAAAATATCAAAAGGTATCAAGGGTGCACGGTGAGAAGGCCCCTTGCCACTGCTCTGGCCCGGCCGCCAGCCCCTGGCCCACAGGAGACCACAGGGACTGTTCTTTGGTGTTGATACTTTATACATTACAAATAATTTTTATTTTCTTTACCCCACTTACTCCTCCTACCACAGTGAAGTGGGCTGTAGAGCAGATATACCGCCTGTGTTACAAAGGAGGAAGCTGAGATGCCAAGATTCGGACTCTCAGCACAGCCTGGACTGGGGCCCCCTCCACAGGGCATTCTGTTCACCGAAGGAGCCCTCCCGTGGGCTGCGGCTAAGGAAAGGGAGCAGAGCGAACACCTCCACACTGCCTTAGCGCTTCAGCAAGATGGGACTTTTCTCCCCAGAGGCCTTTTCTTTTCTTCCTTGCTTTTTTTTTTTTCAATTCCAGCAGTGGGATGTGACAGCCAAGGACTGTCCCACCTACATTCTTGCAGCATCTGGGAAACTTCTGGAGGCCAGTGCTTGTGCAGCTGGGCCTCTTCATGTGCCTTCTCCCTATCTGCCCGGTGTCTGCCCCCGGGGCCTCAGGACAGAGGCTGTCTGTTCCTTGTATCTGTTTTGCTACCTCTGCCAGGAAGCCTTCCTGGATGCCCCGGATAAGAATCCCCTGATGCTCAGTGGAGAAAGATCACCGGGGTGTTCATGGGCTTATTCACGGATCCTCACAATAGGAGCATGAGACAGGCACGAGGACACAGAGTGAGGCTCAGGCAGGCCAAGTGACCGCAATAGGACTTAAGCCAAAGTTTTTCTCATGGCAGGTCTCATGCTTGGCCTACTGCAGCAGACCACCTCTATGGACTGGCCACTCCCTTGGCTTCTGCCTCCAGCGTTCAGGCAGTATCCATGGAGGTTAAGGTCCTGGAGTTGGGGCTCAGTGGACTGGCACTGAGGCCTGACTTTGGCACTTATCAGCTCTATCGTTGAGGGTGCAATCCCAATCTCTCTAAACTTTGCCCAGCTGGACAGTAGAGACAATGAGATTTGACTCAGAGTGTCCGTGCTAGATCACAGCACGCAGTGAGCACATGAGACCACATGCATACAGCACAGCCATCTCGGGGCTTGTCTGGATGGGAGCAGTAAAGGCTGTCGATGATGACTTTAAAACTTACTTACTAGACCCCGTTCTCTTCTCCTGCTCCAGGCAGACAGAGCCTGGACTCACCAATGTTTGAGTTTGGGGCAGTGTTTTGCACAGAATGGTTGACATTTTGGGAGTTGGGGCTCGAAAGGTGTCTTATCAGACAAACAAGGAGAAGGTGCCAAAACCAGCAGGTGGGAGAGAGCTGGGGTTTCCCAGAATGATGGCTCTTCCCAGGTGCCTGGACCATGCAGGTGGCCTGAGGGGGTGTGGGAGAGATAAGCCTAAGAGGTAAAGAGGGACCAGACGTGCACAGGGGGAAATGGATAACAACATTGGCTCGTGATCCCCAAGATGGAGACTGGAGGCTGTTTTAGGCAGGATGAGAAGGAAACAGAATTCCCCACAGCTGATGGGCAGCAAGAACCACCTTTCTGTTATTGAAGGAACTCATCTGTTTCTTTTCCCAAATGAAAGTTTCTTGATGGATATTTTCCCTGAATTTACCAGTCTACCCCTTCCCACGGAGAGGATCATTTCAGAAAACGATAAAGTTGGGAGTAGCAACGATTAGGAACATTCAGTTGTAAAATCAGAAAGGTTTTGATTATTGGGAGGAAGGATCAGCTTAAAACAAGAAAAAAAACAAGGAAACAAACAAAAGCTGCCTCTTAGCTGGGCCCGTCTGCAACACAGCAAAATCAATTGATAAGACTACTAGGTGTACCAGTTAATAATGTGGATTTTTTTCAATAGATGGCGTTTCACATATGTTGATATATATGCGATTTGATATGTATGCTATTTTGTTGTATTGACAGCAAGCTACAAAACTTCATATGTCAAATTTTCTGAAGGTGTTAACATCATAGATATTTTTATGCTTAAAAATGTCAAATTTCGTGCCAAAAAAAGAGCATTTGCAGCAAGTTTTAATTCATTATTTTGAAGAAAAGTGCTGCTGAAAGTTATCGTATACTTCGGGACGCTTATGGTGAACATGCTCATATCAAGATACTTGTGAACGCCAGTTTAAACACTTTAAAAGTGATGATTTTGATGTGAAAGACAAAGAACGTCCAGGTCAACCAAAAAAGTTTGAAGACCAACAATTACAAGCATTATTGAATGAAGATGCGTGTCAAACTCAAAAACAACTTGCAGAAAGATTAAACGTAGCTCAGCAAACAATTTCCGATCGTTTACAAGCAATGGGAAAGATTTTAAAGGAAGGAAAATGGGTGCCACATCAATTGAATGAAAGACAAATGGAAAACTGAAAAGTCATCAGTAAAATGTTGCTTCAACAGCATGAAAGAAAGTCTCTTTTGCATTGAATTGTGACTGGCGATGAAAAGTGGATTTATTTTGAGAATTTCAAATGCACAAAATTATGGGTTGGATCCAGGTCAACCATCAACATCGACTGCAAGGCCAAATCGCTTCGGAAAGACAATGCTCTGTGTTTGGTGGGATCAGGAAGGTGTGGTGTATAATTAGCTTCTAAAACCAGGTGAAACCGTTAATACGGATCGCTACTGACAACAAATAATCAATTTGAACCACGCTTTGATCGGAAAATGACCAGAATGGGCCAGAAGACATGGCAAAGTAATTTTGCTTCATGATGACGCACCATCACACACTTCAAAACCAGTTAAAGACATGTTAAAAGATCTTGCCTGGGAAGTATTAACCCACCC
>NW_005354595.1:3748576-3761545 GCF_000412655.1 Myotis brandtii
TGGACATTACTTTGAATAAAGCACTTTTGATGTTTCTCTTGAAATTATCATGTTTTCTTTTATTAACTAATCTGCATTTTTAACCGGTTAATAGCTAATCTGCATTTTTAACCGGTTAATAGCTAATCTGCATTTTTAACCGGTATCCGCAGCCCTGCTGACACTTTGATTTTATCCTTGTGAGACCCTCTGACATCCATAACTATAAGATGATAAATCCGGGCTATTTTAAGCTGCTAATCTCGCAGTGATTTGTTGCAGCAGAAATGGGAAACTAACATAATGCCCTTACTTGCTGAGCCCTTCCACCCACCCCAAGTCTCAGTGTTTGTTCTGGACAGGCCTCCCGTGCTGACTCACGAGCTCTCACAAACACCGATCCACTCTCGTCCACTCCAGCTCCTTCCATGATGAGTGATGCCGACATTGCCTTTGGGTCATGCTTTGCTCTGAGAGCACCAGGCCCACCCGAGAGGACCACCTCACAGGACACACAGAGCATGAGCTGCTGCGTTCCCAAAGCGGCACTCTGCCCTCGCGCTGTCCAGGAAGGAGCTGAGAGAAGGCTTCTCCCACCTGGTGTCTCACTCGGGCATCTGGTCTCAAGGGAGTGTGGCTGTGTCCCTGTACACCTCCAGCCTGCATCCTGGTCCCCTCGGGGGGCAGTGTCCTGGCAGGACTGGGATCTGTGCCCCAGATGCCACCCTGACCACCTACCTGTCCCACCCTGGTTCTCCCCAAGGCTCTCGCTGCAACCTGCCCTGTTCCTTCAGCCAAAACCCCTCACTCCATGAATTTCCACACACGCACCCACTCTCACCAGACCGGCAGATGCCGTTACATCCTGTGAAGGCCACATGACCCCATCCTTGCCCACAGAAGAGCTTCCAAATTTGACCTGCCCCTGCTCCCTAGCCCATGTTTCCAGAATCTGGAGTTCCTCCACGGTGAACTCGGCCACCTCGGGAGTTTTCAGGACCTTGGCCTGACAGGAGGGAAGAGCCACTGAAATCCGCCCATCCCAATTCCCCGCCGCCCCATCTTCCGACCAGCCCACCATCCTCCTGCTGCTGGGCACGCTGAGCGGGAGAAGTCAGCAAGCACCCTGCCCTGGTTTGTGCCCTCAAAGACTTCATTGCCAAGGCAGCCTCTTTGGGGTGAGATGAGATGACAGGAACTAAATACTATTGCCCCCCAACTTCATCACTCCCCCAATTTCACCCACAAAGCTCAGCTGCTCACCCCTGATGGCCACCAGGAGTAGGGAGGGACGACCCTGCCTCAGCCCAGGCCCGGCCTCTCTGACACCCCGGGTGGCTGCCTCTGACTGACAGAGCAGTGAAGGGGAGGGGGCAGGGCCCCCTGCAAGCTGGGCCAGAGCCCACCAATCAGACCCTGCCTCTGCAGCTGTCTCTTGTGCGCTCATTTGCATAATTTGGTTCAATATTTAAGGAGCCAGCCTCATTTTCTGGGCCGCCTCCATGGCCGACAGCTGGGAAGGCTGCAATTACAGCATTACAGGCACGCAGGGAAGCCGCTGCGAACGCACACTGGGAGGCAGCTGCCAAAGGAGCGCAGCCCTGGGGGAGCCCCGCCCTGGTCTACCCCGGGGGTGGGCCCCTGCAGCTGGAGCTCCCCTGGGCCACATCTGCAAGCCAGCTACATGCAGACAGCCAACAACAACAACAACAACAACAACAACAACAACGCCAATGGGGACAATTACGGTTACTTTTCATTATGCTAATCACAACAGCTGACTTTGATTGGGTGTGTAAGTGCAGGCACCAGGCAGAGTTCTCTACATGAAATCTTTCACTTAACCCTCCCAGCAGCCCTGGGAAGGACTGAATCAGTTAGGACTGTCTCAAGCCACTATTTAGACAAAATGGTTTCCTATGGACTACTTGTGTCCCCCGATACAATAGTTTTAAAAAATAATAACTCAAATCATTTTTCAGCATGCTTTGCCATTTACAATGCACCTTGACAGTAATCTCATTTGTTCTCTAAACATCCATGTGAATTAGATGATAACTAAATATTTGCAGGGCTTATCCATGCCAGGCACAGATGCTCAGCACCTGTGAATTCCCTTCCTCTTCACCACAGCCCTATCCAGTGGGTGTTATGCTTCCCCATGTTACACATGAGGAAACTGAGGCACACAGACAGGGGTCACATAGCTGATACACAGCAGAGGCCCACATCATCTGGTTTCAGCCTGCCCTCTTTTACAAGATGCTGTTCTCGTGGGTTCCCTGAGAAAACTGGGGTAACACACAGGTCTCACCGATGGTGAGTAGGGGAGCTGGGAACGGAGTGTAATTATCTGCATCGTTCCCACATCCCAGCGGCCAAGCTCTTTCATTCCAAGTGTGAAGGTAGCGTGCTCCGAGCACCCCTGGGGCTCAGGCCCAGAGCACATGCACACGGCCATCTATGAGGTCTCTGAGGTCACCAAGTGGTGTGGGGGTGAGAACAGGAATCCCCTACTTAACTATCTTTGCTTCGGGGCACACCTGCAGGGCAGGGAGCCCTTGGGTTGGCATGTCAGACAGAGGGACATGCTAGCTGGTGCCCTGGCGCAGCACCCCCCCCCCCCCCCCCCACACACACACACAGGAGAGCACCAGGAAATGGCTGATGGGCCACATCAAAACAAGCACAGGACTGAGGTGGGTCCTGTGGGAGTTTTTTCCACGCCGGCAGCGAGGAGACACAGAGAAAACAGTGAGCAGTCAGATGCCACATTCTGGGGCTGCCCACACACACCTGCACAGCGAGCGGCACCTGAATGGTTTGGGGCCACAAAACCTACTTGTGGGAACAGCAGGCAGGAAGATCAAATGTGTACCCCTAAGAGTCCAAATCTCTGCGCAGCTAAATGCAAGGCAGGATCTTGGGTTTGACCTTGGAACAGTAAAAGGACATCAGTGGAAATCCACATAAAGTCTGCGGTTTGGTTAACAGTAAAGTACCAGCATTAATTTCTCAGCTGTGACAAATATCCCATTATTTAAAATGTCACCATCAGGGACACTGGGTGAAGGGTATACAGCTCTCTGCATTATCTTTTTCTGAAAGTTTAAAATTACTCCAAGAAGGTGTTATTTAAAAATATTTTAAATGCTCTGGGTGGGATCCCAACTCCAGCACATACTATGCAACCTTGACTGATTTCTTCACCTGGACACACAGACGTAGGGATAACAATGGTCCGTGCCTTAGAGTATGAATGGCGGTTAGCCTTGTCCAGCACTGTAAATACTCAAATGCTGGCTAGTACTGTTATCCACATAGTCTGCTCTCAGGGATTGTGGTAACCATGGGACTGCTCCCAGAACCCCCTTCATGGAAAGACTTACTGCCCAGCTACAGGGAGCAGCCTTGTCCAAGGTCATGCCCTTCCTGGGACAGCCACATCTGAGGCCGAGGAATAGGGTATGATTGACAGGGTCTAAAGGCCCAGCCACTTCAGCCGAGGGGCAGCTCTGCCCAGCAAGGCTTGCTCCAGGTCTGCTCCTTCCTCCACCCAGTTCCTCACAGGCGTTGATCCCTCATAAACATCTTGCCCCCTGAGCCCCATTTCCGTGTTTGCCTCCTGAGAGCCTTACCTGGGGCAGCTGGCTCTGGCCTAGTCCAAGAAAGCAGGTGGTTAGATAGGGCTCTGGAGCTGCAGTACTCCCCTCTCGACTGGCAAGGAGGCTCCCAGCACGGTGGTAGGTGAAGCACAGGCAGGCCCCGCACAAGGTGACTTCCAATTGTTAAACTTGCACAGGTGGTGAAGTGCATGGTGCATTAGGGGGCAGAGTGTGCTAGCCAGCGTGGCATGTATCAGACATTTGAGGCTGAGGTAACTCTAAAGGTCCTAGTATTAGCGGGGCACAGCTAAACATTATCAACATCCCTTTAAAAGATGATGAACAGCTAATGGAAAGCCAGGAGTGAAACCGCCGGGCCTCTTTAATTGCATATGAGGAAACATTCATCTTCTACCAAGGGAAGGGGGAATGAGCTCAGGACAAGCCTGAGATGTAATAGTCCAACGTGGCTAAGCTTCAAAGACAGTTAACTGCCCAACCAGGGCAAGTCCCTGAGGCCAAGGTAAAGTCCCTGGGACCCTGACCAATGGGATAGGGTCATCTGGGCAGGTGCCTCTGAATGTTTCAATACCCCAGACTCCTCTGCACCTTTAGGGCAGTGGCACGGTCCAACCTACCCCTCCCCCACGACAATACCGAGTCCTCTTCCTGAAAGGGGCCCACCTCTACCTCCTCTTCTCCATTTGGGATGTTCTTTAAGAAATCCTTTACCTTTAGCCACAGCAATCAGAACAGAAGAAATAAAAGGCATCCAAATAGAAAAGGAAGAAGTAAAACTGTCATTATTTGTAGATGACATGATAGTGTATATAGAGAACCCTAAAGATTCCACTAAAAACTACTACAACTGATCAATAAAATCAGTAAAGTAGCAGAATACAAAATTAATATCCAGAAATCAGTTGCATTTTTTTTACACCAATAATGAACTATCACAAAGGAAAACTAAGAAAACATCCTATTTACAATTTTGCATTAAAAAACAAACAAACCACCACCGCCCTAGCCAGTTTGGCTCAGTGGATAAAGCATTGGCCTGCAGGCTGAAAGGTCCCAGGTTGAATTCTAGTCAAGGGCACATTCCTGGATTTCGGGCTCAATCCCCTGAGTAGGGGATGTGAAGGAGACAGCTGATCAATGATTCTCTCTCACCATTGATGTTTCTCTCTCTCTCTCTCTCCCTTCCTCTCTGAAATCAATTAAAACACACACACACACACACACACACACACACACACACACACAAAACACCTACTGCCCTAGCCAGTTTTGCTCAGTGGGTAGAGCATCAGTCTGTGGACTGAAGGATCCTGGTTTCGGTCAAGGGCACGTACCTTGGTTGCAGGCTCCTCCCTGGCCCGAGCCCCTGTCAGGGCTCCTGAAGGAGGCAACCAAGCGATGTTTCTCTCACATTGATGTTTCTCTCTGTCTTTCCCTCTCTCTTCCACTCTCCCTAAAAATCAATGCAAAAATATCCTTGGGTGAGGATTAAAAACAAACAGACAAACTAACAAAAAAACACCTAGGAATAAATTTAGCCAAGGATATAAAAGACCTGTACTCGAAAAATTATGACACTGAGGAAAGAAACTGAAGAAGATACAAATAAGTGGAAGCATATACCATGTTCATGGATAGGAAGAATTAACATCATTAAGATGTCCATACTACCTAAAGCGATCTACAGATTCAGCGAAATTCCTATCAAGATACCAATGGCATATTTCACAGAATTAGAACAAATATTCCAAAAATTTATATGGAAACACAAAAGATCCCAAATAGCCTAGACCAGGAAAGGGACTCATGAACCACCTCTGGAGCACAGACTGGTTGAAGGTGGAGTTGCTTGTCTGGCCAGAAATCTGCAGAGCTTGAGGGACAGCCTTCAGCTAATGTCCTAGCTATTAGGCTCCTTATGCTGAACATTTTGGTCCTTGTGGTGGATGTGACTCCCATGATGATGCCTCCTACTCAACCAGGTCTGTAAAGTCCTTTCACTAGTTTTTATAGTGTTACCTTCCACACTTAGGTCTTTAATCAATCAAACATAACTGAAGACACACACACACACACACACACACACACACACACACACACACACACAAACGGTGACTTCATTTTTGTCCAGGTAGAAGCCAGTTTCCCCAACACCATTTGCTAATTAGTCCATCCTTTGTCATTGATTCTTCTTTTTTTTAAAATGTGTTTTTCTTGATTTCAGAGAGGAAGGGAGGAGAGATCGAATCAATGATGAGAGAGAATCATTGATTGGCTGCCTCCTGCATGCCACACATTGGGGATTGAGCCCGCAGCCTGGGTATGTGCCCTTGACTTAGAATCAAACCCAAGACCCTTCAGTCTACAGGCTGACACTCTGTCCACTGAGCTAAACCGGCTAAGGCTGTCCACTGATTCTTGATGCCACTCCTCTCACATGGCAAGCTCTCAGCTATTCCTAGATCTGTTTCAGGATGTTCCCTTTTCTTCCATGTGCCAGCTTTGTCCTGTGTGTCTTCTTCAGCTCTGGCTCTGTCATGTCTTAATAACTGGAAAGTGAGGTAGGTGTAAGTAATCATAATTATCATTACAGGTGAGGACGCTCAGGCCAGGAAAATATGAGTTGTCCAAAATCACATGGTTAAGAAGCAGCCAAATCAGGATTTGAACCACATTTGCATTATTTCAAAGACTGGGCTGTTTCCACTCCACCAGGCTGTCCTCCATGTTGTCTCTCTCATGGAAAGGGGTTGGGATGGTATTCTGATTGCTTTGGCTTCATGCTCTCAGCCTCAAAGGAGGTCTACTTCCTTCCAGAAGGAACGGACATTTCCTTTTGGCTCCTGGAGCCAGAGGGAGAAGCCTGATTATCTGCCACTATCTTCTCCTGGGAGCATCCAGCAGGCTCAGAGAACCAGTTCCGAGCTCAGAGACCAGAGAGCTCCCTTTATTGGGCTTCCTGCTTCCTGTACTGTGGCTGCAACAAAAGGCTAAGAAGCCACATAATTACCTTTATCTTTTTGAAAACAGATCCGACCACATCTGTCTCCCTTGTTGAAAACAAAATAAACAATGATATTACGGGCACCCCCCCTCTCCACCACCCACCAAGAAAAACAAAATGTGCAGTGACTCCCGATGAAGCAATAGGCTGCAGATTTGTTTTTGTTGCTTTTCAGCCAATAACCCTCGTTCTTCCTATAATGGAATCATATGCAGAAGCCTCAAATAGAAAACATTAACATGTAGCTTTAAAGGCAGGTGGCCTGTTCAGCCCCCTCCTTGTGCCTGGCAAACAGTAGGTACTCACTAAACATTTATAGATATGATGAAGCAGGCCTTGCAAGCTGTCCATGGAAGCCATTTGCCTGTCCACTGACTTTGAGCTCAAGTGTGAGGCTTCAAAATGGTATTTGAGTGCCTTATAAATTTGGCTTTATCCTAACTTAACCTCCCACTTCTTAGACCAGGGGTGGGCAAACTTTTTGACTCGAGGGCCACAATGGGTTCTTAAACTGGACCGGAGGGCCGGAACAAAAGCATGGATGGAGTGTTTGTGTGAACTAATATAAATTCAAAATAAACATCATTACATAAAAGGGTACGTCTTTTTTTTTTTTAGTTTTATTCATTTCAAACGGGCCGTAGTTTGCCCACGGCTGTCTTAGACCAACGCCTGAGCCACACTAACAGTTTCATCATTCCCAAAACTGCCTTTTTTCCTTGCTTTTGTGCCATTGCAAAAGCTGTCCCTTCATCCCGGAACACCCTCCCTCCCATTTTTCCTGCTGCGTACACTCCTACCAAACCTTCACAGCCCAGCTCCAGGAAGCTTTCCTGATTTCCTGCCAACTACTCTGTAGCCCCATCTTTGTGGTGATTATGCATCTGCTATCGTGCTTGGTATAGCAGAGCTGTCACAGAGCTCCTTGGGGCAGGGAATTGGCCCTTAGTTCACGTCCTCAGTCTAGTACTCAGCCTGGCTCTTAGTGCTCAACAAATACTACATGAATGAATGAATGAATGAATGAAATCAATAGCACAATCTCAGCACATGAATATGAAGATACTAGTCAATCCATTGGAAGCCTGTCATTGGAGGAGTCAGTCCAGGACAGACCTCCCAGACAGAGTAGCAATGGCAGATAACTGGCAATGTGGTCAAGCCCTAAGAACACGCTCTCTCTTTAAGTCTGGGAAGGGTAGTTACCATCTCCAGCTAAGAGGCAGCAACCAATCAAGAGTCAGCTCTTACAGGAAGGGGGAGGGCCTCTTCCCACCTTCAGACATCTCTTCTCCAGCACTGGATAGCCCTGGGGAAGATCCCTGAGAACCGGCCCAGGTCCCCTTCCTAAATGGTGATCCTTTGGAGGTCTGGGGCCCTGCCGCATTAATCGTTTTCTTTTTTGGCCCAAGGGGGTGCCTAGTGCTGGGCTTTGCCTTCGGGCTCAATGAATATCCTTTTCCCTGCACAGCTCAGGGCAATAGAGAACCAGGATGAGCTGGGTGTTTTTAGACCAGCATCTTCCCTCCCTCCCCCTGGCCTGCGTCCCCATAGGTTGCTTCAACTGGTCCATATACCAGGTGCTGGCTCTTCCTCACCTGCTTGGCTCTTCCCCACTTCATGCTCCCACCTGCTGCATGGCTCTCCCCCGCCACAAGGGGGCGTGTCGGGGCATGGTGGAGAGCATTTTCTTTGCACCTTTCCAGACTGTTAGCCAGGTCCTGGCATTTCCCCTTTACTCACTAGGGCTTTTCGTTTTACTTCCCCTCTGCAAAGCCAGACCAACCCTCCTTCCACCCCAGCCCTTAAGCCAGCATGTCAAAGCAATTCCTTCCAGTGCTGGTTAGCTGAGCTCCTACTGCTGCTGACTGATATGGCAAGTTTTGCTTTTGGCTTTGACACATCCATAATACAAATGTGCAAATAAACAATTATGGTCAGATATGCAGAATTTATGCATCACAAGTTCAGAGAGTAAACAAGAGAGTAGTCGTCTGCTGGCTTGGGTAGGAAAACCTTCACTGAAGTGGGTTTTAAAGGTTGGGTAGGAGTTCAGATTAGGAGAGAGGAACATGGGAGAATTTCTAGGCAGAGCGACCAGCCTTCCCACAGCTCCACACATTTACAGGAGGCAACACCTCAGCACCCTAGTCACCTTCCCAAGCAGGGCTTTCTGGGTCACTTCCCAAGTCTAAAGTTGAAAAACCATCACTAACGCAGCAGTTCCCAAATTTCTAGTGTCAGGGCCTCTTCCTCTCTTAAAAACTGAGAAACCAGTTTTTGTTCATGTGGTTTATATCTATCAATATTTACTTGATTAGAAATTAAAATGGAGAAATCTAAAAAATACCCTAATTCATTTAACCTGAAGTAATCGCATGACTACAGGTTAATTTTCATCTTTATGAAAAAAATTTAAAAAGCAGTGAAAGAATGGTGTTTGATTTTTGCAAATCTTTGTTGTCTGGCTTACTAGAAACCAGTGGACTCTCTCACACCTACTCCTTCATTCAATCTGCTGTGACAGCAGGTCATGTAGCCGCTGGGAAACTCCACTCTACCTAATAGAGCAGAGTCTTAGTGTTATGAAGATAGTGCTGGCCTTACAGAACCACCCCCCTCCCCAAGTAGTCCCTAAGCCACATTTTAAGAACTGCTGGTCTAATAATAGCCAGGTAGATCTGTCAAAACAGAAAGGATTTTAAAAAAATCACAGGAGGGAAAGACTTCACTCAGAGGAAGTGAAAAGGCAGGGATGAGAGCAAGAGGGTTACCAAGGTGTCCTTGGCGCCTGGCGGACACTTAATAGTATGTAACCTGGGCCTGGCTGATCTCAGTTAATCCATAAAACGGCAATAATGCTAGCATTTAACAGGGTGGGACACATGGACTTGTAAGTTCGCTCCCTTCTCTTGGGCCAGAAGAGGACTTTGTAAAAACAGCACTAGCTCATAGCTGGGAGGTACATGTGAGTCTGGGTTAGGCTGCTTTTGCTTCTGTAACATGGATCAGATGTGGACTCCAAATGCATGGACACCTAAAAACTCTGGTACATTAGCACAGCTGCCCAATCCACAGCCACAGGGTAATGTGGCTATCAAACAAGCAAGCTCAAATTTAGGCTGCACCAATAGAGGTATCAGGCACAGAACAAGGGAGCTGAGAGCTCCTATAGTTCATACTACTCAGACCCTCCCTTAAGTACTGTGTTCATCAGGATGGGGAAGGGACTTGACATAACTCATTCCAATTGAGAGATTTCTTTTTAGTATTGAGAAGACTTGGCCAGAGGAGGGGAGGTGGTCAGGGAGATATACAATCACTCTTCTTGAAGACCTTTCAGGTTGACAACTGGCTTAGACTGACCCCACAATGAATTAGGGTCTGAAGATGGCCTATGGAGAGGCAGAGGGGAGGAGAACTTGACCATCTCTGGAGTGTCTGAAATATAAGAAGCCTGAGCCGGCAGCAGTGAACACTACAAGTGTTCAAGTGGGGCTAGAGATCGGGCATTAGAGGACTGTTCTCCGTCACTGAAAGGCGCCCACAGCCCCTCCACAGCTGCGTTCCTGTGCCTCTGGCAGATGGGAACGACCGTCAGCAGAAAGAAAAAGCAGACATTGACAGTCCCGTGAGATGGGTGAAAGGAACAGTGGGCATTTTGAGGCCGGTCTGCTGGGACCTGACAGGAAAAGATTCAGCATTGCTCAGAAACAGTTCACAGAAATGAAAACCGGGTGCCTAAAATGTTAAGTGTTTGAGCTGTGCTGCCCAGCTGAGTGGGAGGCCCACCCGTTTCTTGGGAACACTGAGGTGGTGAGGCAGGGAGGACAAAGGCACTCAGAGATCAAGCGGGTGGACCCCGCGACCCCCAGTCCTCTAGTGGCAACCTTCTCATCCCTGGAGGGCAGAGCACTTCTGCGACTCACTTCCGGGCAGCAGTCAGCAGCCACAACAAAGCTGGCCTGGGCAGAGATGTTCTCCAAGCCACTCACCTGACCCCCATCAGCAGCCAAAGTTAAAGGCAGGCTCCACCTTACAGGGAAGAAAACCAGGTTGCTCACTACTTGCTGAATGTATGAACCAGGGAAGCAGCACGTGCATGGTTCTGGGGGAACCACAAATAGTCGAGTGTGTAGGCTGCATTCCTCCAGTCCGCTCCTCCTGCAAAACTCACCCAGCATTTTGACTCCACGTGCTGAGACTCCAGGACATCTAGAGAACGATCTGGCGGCTCAGCAACAGGGACAATATGTAAGGCCTTCTTCTCTCATGTACAGAGGTGCTGTTACTGGAGTGCTAAATTCAGAAGAAATCTCCACACATTTTCACCTCCATTTAAATCCAGTGAAAATAACATTTAAAACATTAATGCTCCAGCCGTGCGAAGACAGTGCCAAGAGGATAGCAACTCCGCACTCAAACAGGACAGGCAGCCGAGTGCCCAAGATCAGTGACAGAGGGGAGGTGACAAGTAAGGAAACGGACTGAGCACAATGGGAGCCAAGTTTCTCACTGCCCAAGAGAGGGGCTGGAAACATGGAAAGGGGCAGCAAGCAGGCACGCTGGTGTTGGATCAGAATTAAGGTGCCTGTGTGAACTCAAGTTTTCGACTATATAGATACAGAAATACAGATGTAAACGTGTGTGCGTTAGGTTCTATGAGCCTAGACAGATGGCTTGGGAGCAGTGAGACCCCACCAGCCATGAGCACAAGTAGCACAAAGTTTGGTTTCTAAACACAATCTCCATGAAAGGGAACCAGAGCCCCTTGAAGAAATGGTGACTTCCAGGGATGGGGCACAGAAAGAACAAGAGCCTGGGATATATTGTTGTGCCAGAAAGCAAGGAAGTACTCAAGGAGACTGGGAACTTGGTCTGAAAACTGACAGGAGAACACGCCAAACACAGAGCTGGCTTTAAGAATGCACACATCGGCAAAATCTGGAAAAATTTGAGCATCAAAATGGTCCTATTGGATTATGTAAGATTGAATAAAAGAGGAATCTGAATCCATAGAGAAGCAAATTATAATTGGGGGAGAGGGATGTCAGAATACAGAACATGAGCTAATAAATGTAGAAGTGGAAATTATGTAATCTGAAAATTACCACTTGGCAACCATCTTCATCATAACTCAGGCAAGAAATATTAGTGGACAGTAAATCTGATGGGCACAATTTTGATGAGAAGATACTTACAGTATAAGAATATCTCCCCATAGAGTAGGTATTACATACAAAGGGGCAGAAGTGACTGTCCAGTGTAGCTTGGCAGACACCACCCTCCTTCAACACTCAGTGAGCATTGTCCCCCTCGGGATGCAGTGAAAGAGCACAGCAGCACTTCCACGGCACTCCTTCCAAACACGTCTAACTTGAGTCACGAGGCAACACCAAGCAAACCGAGGGGCATCCTATAAGACAACTGTCTTGTAATCTTAGAAAAGCATCATGGTCCTAACACAGAGGGACTGAGAAAGAGTATGGGTTGAAGGAGACTAACTAAATGCAGCGTGTTAATCTGGATTGGACCCTTCTGCTATGAAGGGCATTACTGGGTCAACTGCAAAATTTAAATGGTTTTGGGGCAGGGGTGATGGTAAATGGGAGCTCTTTGTACTGTTCCGGCAACGTTTCTGTAAGTTTGACATTAAGAATGAAAAAGTTGTTAAGTGCTCTTTGCAAAAATGTTATAAAAATTGTAACACCAAAGTTAATGATATAAATATTTTACAATTAAAGCAGTAATAAATTTGTTAAAATATTTAACTTTCCTTTAGATAATTTGCTTAGAACTGGAGATAATATAAAAATTAGTCAAAATGCTATCAACAAGCAGGAGCAGGCCTGACCAAAAAGAAATATGTAAACAATCCAAAACAACAACAAAATCAGACTAAAATTCAAGGAAGTTGCAAAAACCACTCCAGGGTTCACAAAATCACTCAAAAACAAGAACCCTAACCCCAAGCTGTTCTAAGGCATTGTGTCACCAGCCCCACACATTCTCATCCAATTTTTAACCTATCAGTTTTGAATTAACATATCAGTGTTCTTCTAATCTGCTATTGCAGGCACATAAAACCCAGATTGGCTCCTATAATTTATAGCCAAACTTTAAGTACATTTTGAAATCATTTTGGACTTTGTTATAGGCCGTCAATAACCCAAACCCAGGAACCATACCAAACATTCTGTGCCTTAAAGTGGCTACTATGTGGGCAGTAACTAGCCATGGTAGATGTGTGCTTAAGTGTGGATGCACTAACAGGCAGGAGGCCTATCTAGAGAGTGTATGTGTAGGATAGGCTTCCCAGCATTTTCATCACAGCAAACATAGTACTTGTACAAAACACTG
>NW_005354595.1:3761584-3771954 GCF_000412655.1 Myotis brandtii
AAAGAAGGGCGGGGGGGGGGGGGGGGGGGGGGGGGGGGGGGGGGCAGAGAAGATATAATGCTGGTTGGGACTAGGGTTGAGGCCAGGTTCCTCAGGTGCCCTGAAGACCATCTCATGAACTGGAGAGGACTGTTATCCAATTCATCCCGAGTCAGATGGAAAGAGTAGGTGACAAGGACATAGATCAACAAGAGAAAACTGTGTGAGACATGAGGCTGGAGTCTAGGAGTCTATTTTTCTAATTTGTACTAGTAAAAGACAAGTTACACAGTTTCCATTAAAGGGTCCATTACTATTCAATGGTATTTTCAAGCTCCCTAGCAGAGACCATGTTCCCATTCATTTTGGAATCTGCAGGACACATAAGCAAGTTCGTCATCACTTATTTCTTTAGTGCCCCAGTGTTCTCTCCACAGTGAAAGCCCTACTTGAGGACCACAGTTTTCCAAATCTAACCTCATGACAGGGAAGGCCTTTTACAACCTATTACCACCACTGCAGCCCCTGTGGTTCCCAAAACATTGCAGTGCTGCATCTTTTTCCTAGCAGTCCAAGCCTTCCCTCCCTGCCCTTCCCCACGACCTACACAGTTCTGGAAACTAGTCTGCCACCCAAACAGGTCCAACTGCTACACTTATCCCTCTAGTGCTCCACCCACTCGTTTTCCAGCTGTTCAAACTGCCCCAACTCTGATCCAAGGCCCAAAGACTCATCTGGCTTTCTGTGTTCTGATTGATTCATCACTCTGCCAGGTGCTTTTACAGTCTGAATTTCATTATCTTCCGGTAAGAGCAAGAAAGTGTAATAACAGCAAATAATAATTTCAAGACACCACATACATGCTAGGCCAGCACACCAGGCACACAATGTTCCTTCCTTTGTCAGTGCAGATGCGGGGTGGTACCACTCCTCTGGAAAGAACCTATGACAGTAACTAACAAATCAAACTGAAGCCAAGACCGGAAGTCAAGAGGCCAAGAATGCCAAAAAGGATCAAAAAGCATCGCATAATTTAACATATGATGGGCTAGCTGCAGTTTAGAACAGGGATGGCAAGCTTTTTCTGTAAAGAGCTAGGCAATAGTTATTTAGGCTCTGCAGGCCTTAGCCTCTGTTGCCAACCATTCAACATCGAACCTCCATAGCACAAAAGTAGCTATAGACAATATATACAAATGAGCATGGTTATGTTTCAATCAAAGTATTTATGGCCCTGACCAGTTTAGCTCAGTGGCTAGAGTGTCGGCCTGTGGACTGAAGAGTCCCAGGTTCAATTCCAGTCAAGGGCATGTACCTTGATTGGGGGGTGCGCAGGAGGCAGCTGATCAATGTTTCTAGCTCTCTATCCCTCTCCCTTCCTCTCTGTAAAAAATCAATAAAATATATATAAAAAAACTATTTATGGACACTGAAATTTGAATAATTTTTATATCAAAGAAATTTTAAGCCATTTAAAAATGTAAAGACAGACCATTCTTAGCTTAAGGAACACTCAACAGGCAGTGAGCCATGAGCCAGGTTTGGCTCATGGGCTGTAGTTTGCCAGCCCACGGCTTAGAACTAAGTGAAACAAAATGGACAGGGGAGGCCAACTGACGAGACAAATGAGCCTGTGGTGGGGAACTCACCAAAGTACAGACTTGGTCAGGAAGCCCTTACTCCCTGAAGCTGCTGGCATTTGGTTGAATATTTTGTAGCAGTCTTAGGCTGGCTGCTTTAAGACATGAAGTATGGGGAAAATGGGGATAATGAAATCTCTTAAAGTCCTCATGAAATTTGACTGACACTCCATTAGGTATCCCATTTCTATACTGACGCTTTAGTTGAGAAAACAGACAGGAGACCCGATCTAGTGCCTGGCCTTCTACATGCTGCCTTCACCGTTCACTGAAGAAAACAGGATCGGTGACAGAGGCATTGGTAACTTTCAATCTTAGATTTTATGGCAAAATCACTTAAAAAATGAGAAATGCAATGTTGGATGTATTGAAAATATTTTATAATTGTCTAGAATCCTAGCCTTCTAGTACAGGAAAAAAATTATTTGATGGAACACTTCAGTATTTTTTAAACAATGTAAAGACAAGTTTGACTTGGGGATGGCAATTAGATTTTAACAAATATAAATGTAAGCTTCCTCACATTTTCCACAGAGCAACTAAACAATAAAAACATTTCAAGGAATAGATGACATACCTCAAATGCAAAATTCCAAAGTCAAATAGGTCACTTACATTAAGAGATTTACCAAAACTGTTTGCAAATTAAAAGACAAAAAAAAAAAAAAAAGTCACAAAAAGCCTATTTCTTTCATAGTGTCTTGTCTGGTTCTTTAAGCAGATAAACAAGGAATGGTCAAAACTTGGCCTGAACTGTCCTCTGGTAATCATTAATCCCACTATTTGTAGTTTTGTTGTCCAAGGACAAAAGCTCCATGTCACCAACTTCTGCTGTCACTTTCCAGAGTAAGGAAGAGGTTGCTGTTGTTTTTTAATCCTTTTTCCAGTTTTCGCTATCTGTGAGCAATCAGGTAGCAGATAAAATGTCATAAAATAAAGTATTCCATGATCCGACCAGAAATGCCATCCCTCTTCCCAACTCCTCTGCCTTGAAAGAGGAACATATTTACAAATTCTCATTTTATTCTCCTGAGATATTTTGCATGATTCAGTATAAAACATACAGGTAATACAAAGTCCAAAGGCCTGTTGAGTTTACGGAATAAACACATGAAGATTAAGTCACATGATTTAACATTGTGGGAAAAACCATGATTTCATTTACTTTCAAATGAGATAGGTTATGAGTGCATGATGTCAAAGCTTAAAAGTCATCACCAAACGATGCTAAGGATTATTGCAAGAGATTACGCAGGGAGAAATCTGTGCAAATTCATCTTCTTAACTCAGTATCAGATGGCGGAAAAAGAATTTCTTTAAAGTTTTGTTTATAGTCAGGAAAATAAATTTGGAAAACTGAACAAGTAGACATCTGCCCCCTCTTTATGATTAAATAACAATGCCAATGAAGAAGATTCCAAAGAAAAACTGAGATGAAAAAATCCAAATAAAAGCCAACATTGCTATTAAGAATTTTCCTTTAATATGCTACGAGATATCTTGATTGTATATTTTTCAAAGTACTTTTCCAGCCTCAACTCCCAACCCTTCCAAAAGATTTCCTCAGTTTTTCAAATAAAAGATGCTGGATTATAGTTCTGTCCACCTTCTCTTTTTGAAAGCAATTTAACGGCCATACATTCTTTTCTAATAAGGAAAAACACTTACAAATATCAGAAACCCAGATTTAAAACATTTGCATTAATTTTGAACTGAATCAGCCTTTGTGGGGTTAAGAAAGGCAGCAGTTTGAACTCACAACTTGGTGACAAGCATGGTTCTGCTGAGGGAAGGGACAAAGGAGAGTGGGCGCTGCATTTCTCCATTGGTCCCAAAGTGCTAATTCCACAAAGGGACACATCAAAAGCAAACATGCAATGGTGGTTTTAAAACTTTTACTGCAATATAACAAGGAAGTAAACAGTAATTAGACACCTACCAATTTCCCCCCAAACAAACCAAAAAAAAAAATGTAAACAGGAAATAACTCTGCCTATACTTGTACAGCTTCTCAAATCATGTCAGAAGGGTCTCACATTCAATGATCAAGAGATTTTAAAATAGCAGTATTTTCACTTTAAGAAAAGGTTCCCCTTCTTCTCCACCCCAACCCAAGTATTTAACATGAAAGAATGGGCTTTCTTGACATTAATTTTATACTTATTTGAAGCAGCAACAATAACCATCAATTATTTGGCATCTCTTTGCAGTTGTTCCAAATTTGTTTCAATTTCATAAAGCCATTATCCAGTGTTGCCATGAAATAGAGACTGTAGATTCTAGGTAGCAAAGATTCTTTCTGAAACCAATGTTAAGTCAAAGAAATATAAAGCAGGGCATTACACTAAATTTCTGGATCTAGTACACTAAAAAGAGTGAAACCTAGGAAGTTACCTACTGTTTTATACAAGAGATAGAGACCTGCAAAAGCTGCTTTTTGGTTGTCTATTTTACACACTGTGTGGATCTGCAGCATCTGCTAATTGAAGCAGACATGCATTGTATTTATCCTAGATCCCTCCCTCCCACCCCCAACAATCTACTACCTTATACAGGTATTGTGGATATGAGCCCAAGTCATCCCAGACAATCCAGTGAACAAAGTTAGTGTAATGCACTGGTGTGAAGTGTGAAATTAAAAAAAAAACAAAAAACAAGTCCCTTTCAATCTTCATCAAAGTTTTGCTGTAGAAGAAAATTGGCAGCCAAGTTCTCATTCTTCTCACAAGCAAAGTATGCTTGTATCACAAGTCCTTCAGGAAATCCTAATGCCTTTAACTGGAAGAAAAGAAAGAAAACATATCATTCCAGCACAGCACTACTGTAAAAGACATAAAAGCTCTTGAGAATTCTACATGAATCCATCCCTATCCAACCCAACGGATCAAATGGAACTTACACCCTTTAACAACCACCTACAAAATTAGTTGTTCCTAGTTAAAGCTATTTGACTAACAGATACTTTACTAACAACTACTGGCATTAACACTAAAAATTAGCTGCTTACTATGGCGATTTAAACATAAGAAATTTGTAAATTAAATGGCTTTTAGTATTTGAGGGGTGAAGATATGGATGAGAACAAATGGAAATAAGTTTAACTACTTCACCTAATTATTTGTAAAGAAAGTCATATCCTTCACTAGGGTCAAATACCATTCTCAATCTCCTTGCCTTATGAAACACTCCATACTAGAAAAATGGGTGACCAATTATTAGTAATATTACATAATATTTCTGAGATAAAGACATATGGTGTTCTATTCTTATCTGCTCAATTTTTAGAGCATTATAAGTGGTGACACAAGCCACTTTCGTTTTCCTAATCTATTAGAAATCACTTGTAACTCAGTAATCACTGCTTTAAAAGCCTTGAAAAACTAAGGTCAATGATCTCATTCACTAGATACTATAAGTTTGTCAGCCAATGTTAAGAACCCTCTTCTAAACTGCCTCAATCAATAAATGACCTTAAAAAACTGGGCACAAGTCCCAGTTCAGCATGAATATTCATCCGTGGAAGGAGAAGAACTTTAAATGATTGTTACCTAGATCTTATTCAGATTAAAGATGGGCTAGCTGAAATAAAAGGTAGAGAGGGCAACAATTCATAAGCTTCTATAAGATACACACTTTAGATTCAAAGACACAAATATACTGAAAGGAAAAGGATGAAAAAAGACATATACAATACACACAGTTACAAAAATGGAGCTGAAGTGGCTATATTAATACCAGACAAATAGACTTTACGATAAAAATTGCTACTAATAACAAAGGACATTTTAGTATGATAAAACATCAGAAATACTTCATTATACACATATATAAGCAAGTTCCAAAATTCATGAAACAAAAACTGACGGCATTGAAGGGACAGAGAAACAATTCAACAATAGTTGGAGACTTCAATATCCCCACGTTCAATAATGGATGCACCAACTAAAAAGAGGATCAAAAAGCAAACCGAGGACTTACCAACACAATAAACCAACTAGACCTAATGGACACTTACAGAACATTTAACACCAGAAGATTACACGTCTTTCTCAAGTACACATGAACATTCTCCACAAAGACCATGTTAGCTCATAAAAGAAACCTCAGTGAATTTTAAAGGATTAAAATCATACAAAATGTGCTCTGACCACGATGGAATGAACTTAGAAATCAATAATGGAAGGAAATTTGAAAAATTCATAAACATGTAGAAATTAAAACAAATCCCAAATAACCAATGGATCAAAGAAGAAATCACAAAGGAAATTAGAAAATACTTTTTAACTCTCCCTTCCTCTCTGTGAAATAAAAAAAATATTTAAAAAAGGAAGAAATTAATTGCAAAGCAAGCAGAGAAATAATAAAGATCACTGAGAAAATAAATAAAATGGAAACTTACAAAAACAACTGAGAGACTTAACAAATCCAAAAGTTAGTGTGTGTTTTTTCTTTAGATCAACAATACTGACAAAACTTTAGCTGACAGGAAAAAAAAAAAGAAATCTGAGGATTAAAATTACTAAAATCAAAAATAAATGTGAAAACATTTCTATTTTTTGAAAAATAAAAACTATTAATAAGGAAATATTATGAACAAATTAGATAACAGATTAAAATAGACAATTCCTAGAAAGACAACAGAAAAAAAACAACAAAAACACAACCACCAAAACTGGCTCAAGAAGAAACAGGAAATCCAAACAGGCCTGTAACAAGTAAAGAGATTTAATGAGTAATTTCCCAAAAAGAAAAGCTGGGCCCAGATTACTTTACTAGTGAATTCTATCAACCATTTAAAGAAAAATTAACACCAATTTTTCATAAACTCTTCTAAAGAGATGATAAGGGAACATTTCCCAAACTCATTTTATAAGAGCAGTATTATTACAATGATACCAAAACCAGACATAGACACAAGAAAACTATAGACCTATATTTCGTATGTAGATCCACAAATCCTCAACAAAGTACTAGCAGACCAAATCCAGCAACATAAAAAAGGATTGTACACCATAACTGAGTGGGATTTATCCCAGAGTTTATCCCAGAGTTACAAGGTTGTTCCAACATACAAAAATCAACCAACATAATAAAGCATATTAACAGGAAAAGGAACAAAATTACATGATGATCTTAATAAACACATAAAAAGCATTTGACAGAATCCAACACCATTTTCTGATAAAAATACACAACAAACTAGGAGCAGAAGGAAACTTCTTCAACCCAATAAAAGGAATTTAATAAAACCCATAGCTAACATCATACTTAATAATGAAAGACTGAAATGTTTTCCCTAAAGATGCAGATTAAGACAAGCAATGTTGGGTCTCGTCACTTCTCTTCAACAATGCACAGGAGGCTCTAGACAGAGCAATTAGTCACACAAAACAAATAAATAATGCATCTATATTAGAAAATAAGTAAAACCATGGCTACTTGCAAGTGATATCTTTCATACAGAAAATCCTACGGAACACACCCAAATGATCAGAATCAATACATGAGTTCAGGAAAGTTGGAAGATATAAAATTAAATAAACTGTATTTCTATATAATTAGCACTGAACAATTCAAAAATGAAATTAAGAAAATACTTACACTTATAATAGCATCACAAACAATAAAAATACTTAGGAATAAATTTAATACAAAAAGTACAAACTGAAGACTATAGAACATTTCTGAAAGATATTATAGAAAATCTAATAATAAATGAAAAGAAATCCCATGTTCATGGCTTGCTAAGACTTAATACTACTAACATGGCAATACTCCTCCAACTGATCTACACAAAAACACAGTATCTATCATAATCCCACCAAGTTTTGGGGGGAGAGGGAAGGCACAGAAATGAACAACTTGAGCCTAAAATTGATATGGAAATCTTAAGAAATACAAAATTGGAGCACTCACACTTCCTGATTTCAAAACTTACTACAAAGCAACAGAGTAAGTAATCAAGACAGTAAGGCCCTGGTTGGTGTCGCTCAGTTGGTTGGAACATCGTCTGCACACTGAAGGGTCATGGGTTTGATCCCCTGTAGTGTGCATATGGCACACAACCGTTCAATGTTTCTTTCTCTCTCTAACAATTAGTACAAACATATCCTCAGGTGAGGATTAAAAAAAGAGAAAGAGTGAGGTACTAACAGAATAAACATATAGATCAATGGAACAGAATTGAGAGCCCAGAAATAAACCCTCACATTTATTATCAATTAATGTTAATAAGAATGCCAAGACAACTTAGTGAGGAAAGAGTAGTATTTTTAATAAATGGTGCTGGGGCAACTGGATAGTCAGATGCAAAAAATGTAGCTAGCTACCATAAACAAAAATAACTCAAAATGGGTCACAAATCTCGACAAGTATAAACTCTTCAGAGAAAAGACAAAAGTAAATCTTTTAACTTTGTATTAGGAATGTTCTCTTAGTATGAATTAAAAGCACAAGCAACAAGAGAAAATTTCTCCAACACAGAAATCAAGAACTGATAACCCTAACCTCAAAAAAAAAGTTGCTATAGAACAATTGAGGCAAGTGTCATTTACTCAGAGGGGAAAATATCAGTCTGATATATAAAGTATCTTTTAGGAAATACCTAATTATAAACTTTAAACACTTGATATGTTTATATCATAAACAAGGACAAATTACTTTCCAGATGATTTTCTAAGTTAAAATGCACTATATTGAATTTCCATCTCAGAACACCTTGTGAAACAGGCAGGTACTAGGATTCCTTATTTATAAATGTTAACAATGGGGCCAGAGAATGAATGACTAGTCATAGTATCATAAAAACCAGGTTATTACAGTGCCATGACCTACATTGCTCACCCTGGTAAGATGAGAAGCGATTCAGGATAGCAGGGTCTGATATTTACTGTATGTCATTTTTTATAATATATATATATATATATATCCCTTAGATTTTAGTAACAGTAATGAAGTTAAGAAATCTGAAATATAAATCTAAAAATGAATCATCTTAAATTGGGCACATTCCTAAAGATCATTTTCTGCCTGAATTTTAAAACATCAATGAAATTTTTAGTTTCTTAATATATTTACAACTATTTCATGCTAGAATGGTATTCATTGCTGGTCCCTGGGCTTCACAAAGAACAAGATGGGAGAGCAGGCCTGAGAAGTCCGTCTTTCCTGCAATCCCCAGGGGCAACGCTCTATTCCGCTCTAAAAGAACTCCACCTGTGATGGAAATAGATCAGTGCTATTCAATGTAGTGGCCACTAGCCCCGTGTGAACACTGAGATTTGGAAAGGTGACTGTTTTGTCTGAAGAACGGAATTGTTAGTTTTACTTAAACTCACCCTTTCTATAGCTTCTTTTTCCTGAGGCGTTACTTGAATGTAGTTCATGTGACCACTTCCAGCTTCTGCAATTCCTCCACTGCCTCCTCCACCCCCTCCTCCTCCTCCTTGACCACCAGCTTCTTGAACTGGTTCATTTAACATTTGAATAAAATGCTCCTGGTGTTGGCTAATTTGCTGTGATTTGAAGGACAGAAAAAAATAATACATTGATATAAAGTATCTTCAGGAAAAAAAGAATTCTAAATACAAATAAGAGAGAAGCTATAACTTTTGCAACTGTAATATTTTAGATTGATTCTAGATTATTACGTTTTTATGGGGATATGATGATTCCTTGCACATTATTAAAGAAGCTCAGTTTTTTTGAGTGAGATAAACAGTTAAGAATTAAGAGAATTCAAATTCTCTTTCATAAATGTATGCTGTCAAAAAATAAAAGCAATACTAAAAAACCACTTGATGACTGTAAGAGGAAAGAGAACTTAATATATCTTCCACACTAGCAGGCAGTACAACGATGTACCAAACTCAAATACTTTGTGACCTAAGCATTAATTAAGCCCACAAGTATGTTTCCTAAGGGCGGAGCTCTACTAATAAGCTTGGGAAAAAAGACAAATTAAAAAGTTTCTTTGCTGAAGAGTTTCTCAGATTCTTTAATAAGGTGTTTCCCAAATTTATTATTTGAGCAACTAAAGTTAACCCAACCTCCATCCCCCAATTCTTTTTCTAGTACATCTATCTATGCAGCATATTCTACTGAAAGTAGCTTAGAATGGTTTAGATTTGGTGGAGGGGAAGGGGGTGTTCATGGTCTTTTCCAAAATGGGATACATAGTCACCTGCAGTAATTGAGGATTTTCTCGACCTATCTGTTGTAGCAATGCTGGAAGCAGGGAAGGATTCTGTTGAATAATTTGTCTCATCTGTTGAAACTGAGGTTGATTCCGTAAAAATTCAAGGGGATGTCCTAAAATACACATAAAACATTGTTAAACAAAAGTACTGATTACATATACAAAGAATTGGTTCAAACATAATTTAGACAGAGACACTGAAAGTAACAAATAATACCAAGGACTTGTGCTTTGTATGCTCCCTATCAAAAATAAAAAGTACTAAAAGCTGTTCCTGTTGCTCAAAAGTTATTAAGAAAAATATATAGCAGGACTAAGAAAAAAACCCCCAAAACAATCTGAGCTTGAATTCCTGGGAAATTTGTAACAGGGGTGGACAAAAGTATGTTTACAATCGTTTGTATGGAAAAATACAAATCCTATCTAATAAAAGAGAAACATGGTAATTAGCCGTACCTCCGCTACCCTTCCCATTGGCTAATCAGGGCGATATGCAAATTAACTGCCAGCCAAGATGGTGGCCGGCAGCCAGGCAGCTTGAAGTGAACATGAGG
>NW_005354595.1:3773360-3795142 GCF_000412655.1 Myotis brandtii
CCCCCCCCCCCGAGTGCACAAATTTTTGTGCACCGGGCCTCTAGTTAATAATAATACAAGAATAAACTGTGGCCTAGATGGTTTGGCTCAGTGCATAGAGCATTAGGGTTCCAAGTTTCGATTCCCGTCAAGGGCACATGCCCAGGTTGTGGGCTTGATCCCCAGTGGGGGGTATGCAGGAGGCAGATGATCAATGATTCTCTCTTCTCATTGATGATTCTATCTCCCTCCCCCTCTTCCTTCCTCTCTGAAATCAATAAAAATTTATTTTTAAAAAGAATAAGAGTATATTTCATATACTCACACTGTAAACCTACTTTTGCCAACCCCTGTATTTAATAATTAAAAGTTAAGAAAGTTCAGGTTTGCAGATCAGATGGAGTTTTATTAACACAAACTGAATTATTGTTGGAAGATTTTTTTACTGCCATCAAATTTTAAATATTTATAATCTATAAAAACTTGAGATAAGCCACAAGACAATCTAGTAATAATATTTAGAACTCTTTCGTCCAAGATACCTTTATAATAATAAATATTAATAATGCCAAATAAGGTATAAGATCTAGAACTTGTGACTTTTGTGTGTATGTGGGGGATGGTATTTGTCTGGTTATACTATACAAAATAAAGAATTGTTTTTGAGGTTACTAATGAATAATGAGAATATTTTGTATGTTATTTCCTAAATTTTAATTCAAGATAATCATTCAAATTAAAGTGACCACATAACACAGATATTTATTCTTCTTTGTGTAAGACCAGTTTTATAGATGAAGAAAATGAGACGCAGAAACTAAGTTATTTAATAATTGCTGGTGAATGGACAGCACCCTCAATCTGAATCAAAGCCGTGCCTCCTCTTTCCATTCCCATGCTGATTCTCCAGAAACGACAAGTCTGTCCTATCCTCTGGGAGACTGTACCCAAAGTGCTTAGAAATTTTTATCAACCAGAACTGACTGCCATAATTAGAGCTAGAATATGCATTAAAGAATGGCCTCTTCAAAATTAACAGTTTGAATACTTTCTCAATACACAGAAGAAAGAATGAAGGAGAACACTAATTCCTGGGCCTACCAAAGGCTCCAGGCCTTGCTTTGTAGTCAAACTTTTGGCAATGGAAATGTGGGTGTTGGCCAGTAGACACTTGAATTCAAGTTTGCTTTCACCTCGAGACACAAGATTTTAAACCTTTCGAGGTTTTAATTCCTTGGTTGTATAATAACCACCAAGCTACCACTGGTTTTGGAATTATACATACTCGATGACATTTATAAGGACAGAAAGAGACATGGTGAGTAAACCATTCGCAATGGCTTCAGAATATAACAAGGAATGCAAACTGGCAAGTATCTCTTCCTTAGAATATGCTCTCTACCAAAACGGCAGCAATGATGAGGAATATAAGCAAGAATATCTTAGGCCCTAACCGGTTTGGCTCAGTGGATAGAGCATCGGCCTGCGGACTCAAGGGTCCCAGGTTCGATTCCGGTCAAGGGCATGTACCTTGGTTTTGGGCACATACCCAGTAGGGAGTGTGCAGGAGGCAGCTGATCGATGTTTCTCTCTCATCGGTGTTTCTAACTCTCTATCCCTCTCCCTTCTTCTCTGTAAAAAAAAAAAATTAATTAAATATATTATTAAAAAAAAAGAATCTTAGGATTTATCCAAATGCTCTGGGAATAAAACTCACCTCAAAATACTTTATTTTACAGTACAAATTTAGAACCATTTCCTCCCCATCCAAAAGTTTCCACTTTACCTCCAGAACTTGTCGTTGTAGTTGTTGCTGTCGTAGTTGCTGCAGCTGCAGCCACTGAAGACTGAGGAGGCCCAGTAGTAGCTACCGGAGGGGGATCAACCACAGCCTGACTTTCTCTGTCTCCAGGAATTCCCTAAAATACAATTTCCAAGCTTTAAAATATGCTGTCATTTAAAATATTATACATACAGAGTAAAAGACTTACTAATATATTTAATATCCTTGTCTAATTTCCAAAAGCATCAAAGAATTGTATGCTTCAATTAAAAGTAAAGGCTCAAGCCCTAGCTAGGTAGCTCAGTTGGTTAGACTGTAACGGTCGACAACCGGTGGCCCTCGGACCACTGGTGGTCCATGAGGTCCGAAAGGTTGGCGACCCCTGGGTTAGAGCATCCAGTATCACAAGGTTGCAGGTTTAATCCCCAGGCAGGGCACATACAAGGAGCAATCAATAAATGCATATATAAATGGAATGACAAATCGATGTCTCTCTCACCCCCCCTTCCTCTCTATAGAAAAATAAAATAAAATAAATAAGTAAATGGGGGTGGGAGGGAGCAAAGGATCAAGATTTACCTGAAAACTACATATATTTAAATTAGGTTAGAAATGACCTGAGTGTGGTGCGGAACAGCGGTCGCCAACCTTTCGGACCTCGCGGACCACAGGTTGGCAACCCCTGTGTAGAAGAACCTACATTTCTGTAATATAAGGCAGCAGTGGCACTGTCCAACAGAACTTTCCATGATAATGGAAATATTTTCTATAGCTCTGCTGTCCAATAAAATACCCATTAGCCAGCCATATGTAGCTACTGAGAACTTGAAATGTAGTTAATGTTACTCCTCCACCCCGTGGTGATTATCAATACGATTCCTCAATTCCAAACTAATTAATAAAATGAACTGCTAGCATTTTAAAGACTCTCATCAAGAGGACAATGGAAAAGAGCATTCAAAAGATTAAATGATATGCTAAGAAAGGGTTTGGTGAATCTCACATGCAAATGAGTATGCAAATAACTGGTGGAGGCAGAGCATTTGTTGGCTCATGACTCTCCTGAGGAAACTACTATCTGAACAGGAGTTTCTAACAGAAGTACAAGCTGGAAACAAAGGAATGGGTTAAACTGTGGACTGTATTTCCCATAGTTAGTTTAGGATCATGAATGATATTTAGGGCAAATTAATACTTTGATGATACTTCAAAACACCAGACAATTCTAACATAAAATGCTAAGACTAAAAAAAAAAAAAAAAAATCTAATGTTATTCCAAAATTATATGCTGTTACTTTAGTCTATGCCACATCTATAAAACTAACAGACATTCATTGTCATAAAATATCAAGGGTGTCAGTCCATGTTCACAACAATCTATTTCTCAAAAACCTTTATGCTAGTAACAGACAATAACTTACTTGAAATTCCCTCAGTTGCTACCAACTAGAAACAAGCTAACAATTCAAATGTCAATAGAACCAGGTAAGCAACATGTTATGTTAAATTAAATGCACAACATTATGTCCGGTAACAGTGAATGAAAGGGGAAGATAGTGAATTAAAAATTAATTAAATATATTATTAAAAAAAAAGAATCTTAGGATTTATCCAAATGCTCTGGGAATAAAACTCACCTCAAAATACTTTATTTTACAGTACAAATTTAGAACCATTTCCTCCCCATCCAAAAGTTTCCACTTTACCTCCAGAACTTGTCGTTGTAGTTGTTGCTGTCGTAGTTGCTGCAGCTGCAGCCACTGAAGACTGAGGAGGCCCAGTAGTAGCTACCGGAGGGGGATCAACCACAGCCTGACTTTCTCTGTCTCCAGGAATTCCCTAAAATACAATTTCCAAGCTTTAAAATATGCTGTCATTTAAAATATTATACATACAGAGTAAAAGACTTACTAATATATTTAATATCCTTGTCTAATTTCCAAAAGCATCAAAGAATTGTATGCTTCAATTAAAAGTAAAGGCTCAAGCCCTAGCTAGGTAGCTCAGTTGGTTAGACTGTAACGGTCGACAACCGGTGGCCCTCGGACCACTGGTGGTCCATGAGGTCCGAAAGGTTGGCGACCCCTGGGTTAGAGCATCCAGTATCACAAGGTTGCAGGTTTAATCCCCAGGCAGGGCACATACAAGGAGCAATCAATAAATGCATATATAAATGGAATGACAAATCGATGTCTCTCTCACCCCCCCTTCCTCTCTATAGAAAAATAAAATAAAATAAATAAGTAAATGGGGGTGGGAGGGAGCAAAGGATCAAGATTTACCTGAAAACTACATATATTTAAATTAGGTTAGAAATGACCTGAGTGTGGTGCGGAACAGCGGTCGCCAACCTTTCGGACCTCGCGGACCACAGGTTGGCAACCCCTGTGTAGAAGAACCTACATTTCTGTAATATAAGGCAGCAGTGGCACTGTCCAACAGAACTTTCCATGATAATGGAAATATTTTCTATAGCTCTGCTGTCCAATAAAATACCCATTAGCCAGCCATATGTAGCTACTGAGAACTTGAAATGTAGTTAATGTTACTCCTCCACCCCGTGGTGATTATCAATACGATTCCTCAATTCCAAACTAATTAATAAAATGAACTGCTAGCATTTTAAAGACTCTCATCAAGAGGACAATGGAAAAGAGCATTCAAAAGATTAAATGATATGCTAAGAAAGGGTTTGGTGAATCTCACATGCAAATGAGTATGCAAATAACTGGTGGAGGCAGAGCATTTGTTGGCTCATGACTCTCCTGAGGAAACTACTATCTGAACAGGAGTTTCTAACAGAAGTACAAGCTGGAAACAAAGGAATGGGTTAAACTGTGGACTGTATTTCCCATAGTTAGTTTAGGATCATGAATGATATTTAGGGCAAATTAATACTTTGATGATACTTCAAAACACCAGACAATTCTAACATAAAATGCTAAGACTAAAAAAAAAAAAAAAAAAATCTAATGTTATTCCAAAATTATATGCTGTTACTTTAGTCTATGCCACATCTATAAAACTAACAGACATTCATTGTCATAAAATATCAAGGGTGTCAGTCCATGTTCACAACAATCTATTTCTCAAAAACCTTTATGCTAGTAACAGACAATAACTTACTTGAAATTCCCTCAGTTGCTACCAACTAGAAACAAGCTAACAATTCAAATGTCAATAGAACCAGGTAAGCAACATGTTATGTTAAATTAAATGCACAACATTATGTCCGGTAACAGTGAATGAAAGGGGAAGATAGTGAATTAAAGATCTATGATCGAAAACTTTTCCTAATCTCTTGCAAAAATCTGTGATTCAACATGTCCAGGTAAATCAGATTATCTGAATGTTTTAAGTGAAATCTCCTAATTTCTAAAATTTCTACATATTTATTTCACACAGTAATAAAAAATTATATAAGCAATTAATTATAAAGTTAGTGATAAATAAAATTTGGGTTGGGCTTCTAACAACTTAAAACTCCTGCTTTAAATAGTACATCTAGGATTACATTGGCAGTAAAAAAAGCTACTAAAATGTTAGATTAGATTACATAAAAAAGAAATCTTCCTCTATATCCCCAAACACAACTATCAGCCTTTGAGGATGACATAATTGGGGTAGAATGATCTACTCCAAATGGATGGTTAACTTTACAACTCGGCCATTTAGTAACTAAAAATCCTTTCAAAATCTTTTGAAGCGGTCATTTTATCAACACAAAACTTTAACATACGAAGAAAAAGCATGGTGTAAATTATCTAGCATATATTATTATTCTCCTGTGAATTGTTACTGTTCCTTCAAATCTTTGTTTCTTTGAGATTTTGGTCTTAAACTAGAATGAAGAAGTAAAATGTTTCTCACCATTAAAAGATACTCCACTGCTCGGTCAGGGTTGTTGAAACTGGCTCTCAGGGCTGCAATTACTTGCTCTCGTTCATAGCCCATTGACATGATCTCAGTTACCATATTCTCGTAAGACTGACCTGTCACTACAAAAAGTTGAGAGCAAAGTTGGAGGAGGGAAAAGAAAGAGAATATTTAATGCCAAACACTCTCCATACTTCTTGAATGCATACAATGTTTAGGCACTAAAGTGCTAGGAATACAAAGATGAATAACAGTATGAACTACAACATGTATGTGCTAGGTCAGTGGTCGGCAAACCGCGGCTCGCGAGCCACATGCGGCTCTTTGGCCCCTTGAGTGTGGTACTTCCACAAAATACCACGTGCAGGCGCGAACGTACAGTGCGATGGAAACTTCGTGGCCCATGCGCATAAGTCAGTTTTCGGCCTGGGTGAGTCTATTTTGAAGAAGTGGTGTTAGAAGAAGTGGGGGGTGTCGGTTGGTCGGACGACGGGAGACGCAGCGCAGGCGGGCCGAGGGATACGCAACGCGGGGGAGGCGCGCGCGATTCATGCACGAGTTGAGTGAGCCAGTCAGTCAGGAGTACCCTAATTAAGTTAATAACAATGTACCTACCTATACAGTTTAAGTTTAAAAAATTTGGCTCTCAAAAGAAATTTCAATCGTTGTACTGTTGATATTTGGCTCTGTTGACTAATGAGTTTGCCGACCACTGTGCTAGGTGAATAATGCCTCTCCACCCATGTCAATGCCCGGAACCTATGGATATGTTAGATGACCTGTCAAAAGGGAAGAAAGGTTGCTTATCAGCTAAATAGGGAAATTAACCTGGATTATGTGAGTGGGCCCAACACAAGGGTCCTTAAAAATAGAAGGTAAGCAGGTAAGAGGATCAGAGAAACAGATGTAAAGAAAAGGAGAGAAAGGCAGAATGAGATGCTATGCTGCTTTGATGATGATGGGCAAAGGGGCTATGAGCTAAGGAATGTGGACAACCTCTAGAAGCTGAAAGGACATAGAATAAATCCTCCCCTGGAGTCTCCAGAAAATAATGCAGCCCTGATTTTAGCCCCGTAATTTAGTCCTTTGGTTTTTGTCCAGTGAGCCCCATGTCAGACTTCTAACCTATAGTACTATAAAGTAATAATAAATCTGTTGTTTTATACCACTAAGTTTGTGGTAACTTATTACAGTAGCAATAGGAAACTAATATAATGTTTAATAAGTACAATAAAAATATAGGGTATTAATGTAGCACAAATATAGGATAGAATTAGCAGATCGCACAGGACAGCGATGTGACTTTGAAAATAAGAGGAGCATTTCAAGCAATTAGCTCTGCCATAAGAAGTTCAGTTTTCCTCTGACACCTTTTATTATCAAAGCAGAGGGGGAAAGGAGGTTAAAAGCTAGAAAGTTAGAATTCCAAGCACCACAGAAAGCTGGTACAATGAATCAATCCCTATCATTCAGTATGTCACTTTTACCTCACTTAAGCCACCTTTTCTTCCACTCATGTTCTGGGTACCATTCCCTTTCTTGTCTCCTCAAAGAACGGGTCTTTTGGTTATTTTCTCTTGTCCATCTTCCACCCTTCTCTCTCCACTTAAATATCCTGACCAGAAGTTAACTATACCCTTGAATGTCATTCTAAAAACAAAAACATGCCTCCCTTCATCATATCCCAATTCCTCTTTCAAGAACTGGCCCATTTGTCTGTTCTCTCCCATTCACAGCCATAGCTGTCTGCACATACTGTGTCCATTTCCTCACATTCCACTCACTCCTAAACCAATACCAACACAGGACTTAGATTATCCCTCAGTGTGTCCCATTATCTGCGATCTCCATTTCAATGAATAGCACCGCTATCCATCCAAATACTTGAATCAAAAACCTCAGTGGTTTCAATTCCCTTTCCCCTGTTTTCACATCTAATCTATTAGCACATCTGGTAGGTCCCATTGTGGCAGGATATTAAGAAGCTAGGAAAATCCCAGGGCAAGTGCAATGGGGAAACTGAGATAATAAAATTAAACAAGGCCAAACAGTTTGGGCAGGCTTGCAGTCAGCTTGTGAATTGCAAGACCTTATCTTACCTAACTAAGGACACTTGAGAGCAAATGGTTTATACACTCCTCCCTAACCAGAAAATACGTAGTTTAAATCATCCTGGCCTGGGAAAATAAAGAACAAAAACCCCATTAATGCCATTCGGGACAGCTGATAAGTCATGGTGCAGAGACACAAACACAGGCTGTCAGACTCTAGAGACCCTACACCTAATCATGCTGTGTCTCTTAAAATTATGCTTCCTAATTAATCAAGTTGCATTTTGATACTTTTTAGATATTAAAAGTACAAAGGCTGCCCTAGCTGGTTTGGCTCAGTGGATAGAGCATTGGCCTGTGGACTGAAGGGTCCTGGGTTTGATTCTGGTCAAGGGCACATGCATGGGTTGCAGACCCGATCCCTGGTAGGGGCATGTAGGAGGCAGCTGATCAACGATTCTCTGTCATCATTGATGTTTCTATTTTTCTCCCTCTCCCTTCCTCTCTGAAATCAATAAAAGAAAAAAAGTACAAAGGCTAATAACTCATAAAAAAAATTAGGAACAATGGATAACACAAGACAAGAGCTAAAGTAGTAGTGATGGCCCAGCCAGGGTAGTTAAGTGGTTGGGCACATGCCCAGGTGCAGGTTGTGGGCTCGATCCCCAGTAGGGAATGTGCAGGAGGCAGTCAATCAATGATTCTCTCTCATCACTGATGTTTCTCGCTCTCTGACTCTCTCTCTCTCAAATCAATAAAAATATATTTAATTAAAAATAAAAAGAAGTAATGATGAAAAACCTTTGGATTTATCTTCTAGGTCACTATGAGCTGTGAAATGAACTAACAATGACATTACTAGATTTACCTTTTAGAAAGTCCACTATGGCAGAGAACAGGCCAGTTAGAAGCAGATAATTCAAGAATATCAGTAAGGAAAGGACATAAACGAAGGCAAATAAATGGCAGCAGAGACTTGGGAAGAAGACTCCTGGTCTCATTAGGCCAAAAGGCAGAGGGCCAAGGATGTGGATGATAATACAAGCAAGGAAGGGAACAAAGAGGAATCAGATGGCAGAATAAAACATGAGTCAACTGGAAATTAAGGAGTTGGTGGAGATTACAGTTTTTCTAGTTGGCAGTTTAAAGAATGGAAAAATAAAGGGAAAAACAAAATTGATTTTGATAGAATGGGTATGGAGACAAGATGGAAAGACATTATTCAGTAGGTAAAATTAAAAGTTGGAATAAGAAGGCATTTCCACTGCAAGTACAATATAAGCAACAAGATATACTAGTAAATGGGAACCTACAAGGCTATAAGCTGAAATAAAGGCTAGAAGAGAATAAATATGAAGTGTGAGACAGATTTTAGTAACATTTAATACCCATTTCAAAGACATTTTATAATACACAGGTCAACCTTTTTAAAAATAACATTTAAAGTTCATTTGGAAAATAAAATGTATGTGCTTTAAGGAAAAAAGTACACTTGACTCTAACAGTACAATTTAAAGGATTCAATGTATACTTCTGACAACATGAATGGATCTAGAATGTATTGTGCTAAGTGAAATAGGTTGAACAGAAAAAGATAAATTCCATATGATTTCACTTAGATATGAAATCTGAAAAACAAAATAAAAGAACAAGCAAGACAGAAACAAGCTCATAGATCCAGAGAATAAATGGATGGTTGTCAGATGGGATGGGTATTGAAGGGTTGGGTCAAAAGGTGAAGGTGTTAAGAAGTACAATTGGCAGTTACAAAATAGTCATGGGGATGTGAGTGGACATCCTATATAATAAAAGTGTAATGTGCTAAGTGACTGTTCATTTGACCATTCCACCAGTCGCTATGACACCCAATGACCACCAGGGGGCAGGGATCAGGCCGAAACCAGCAGTCTGACATCCCCTGAGGGATATAGTAGTGCGTGAAGTGGGAGGTGGCCAGGGAGGAGCCGGAGTGGGCGCCATGCTGCTCCTGCCCATCCCCCCCCCCCAATCCTGGCCCAGCTGCTGTGGGAGTGCACTGACCACTAGGGGGCAGCTCCTGCATTTAGCGTCTGCCCCCTGGTGGTCAGTGCGCTGGTCAAATAGTCGACTGGTCAAGCAGTCTAATGGTCACTTAGGTGGGTACAAGACTTACTGGGGGGAGATCACTTTTTAAATTATATAAATGCCTAACGACTATGCTGTACACCTGAAACTAACATAATATTGAATGTCAAATCTGACTGAACAATTTAAAAACAAGCCATCTTGAAAAAAAAGGAGTCAATGTATGAAACAATTTACAAAGCTATTAGTAACTATTAATAATCTAAATCAACTATTTAGCAACTTTATTATAAGCAACCATAACAAACACATTACCATGATCCAGAGAAATAAAAATTAAACCTCTTCCCTATCTCTTATATGGTTACTTACAACGTAGATACTTACCAAGTGCACTTGTTGCATCTTCAAAAAGATTTGACCGAGAAGAATCTCCTGATGTACTGTAAAAGGTTTTAGAAAATCATATCAGAAAGTATGTAAAATTTATATTAAAGTTTAGTAACTGTCTAATTTGTAGAGATTCTTTGATTTTTAATTAAACTTAAAAGTCTGGCTAAACCCCAAAGCTTTATCCATAACATGTATGGCTTGGGAGAACTTTCGATCTTAATACTCATTCTGTTTTGCAAATCCATCATTTTAAAAGTCCAAAGATTTAAGTTAACATCCTCACGGATAGCTTACTATTTAAGGAATACAAAAAAAAGATAATGAAGAACTATTCCCTGAAAGAATTCACATAAGTTAAATAATCTGTAAGTCAAATCACAGTAGAAATACCAAAAGAAGTACAAGATAACTAGCACATATAGAAACTACATTAAGCTAGAAAGACCTGGAAAAGTCTTTAGTAGCGGAATTTAGTTAGCTCTTAAAGGTAAGTTTTGAACACAAAAACTGGAAAAAGAAGGCATCTAAATCAAGGAACACAGCATAGCATAACCAAAAAATGCAGAAGAGAGTTAAATCCAAGTTGTAACTGAAAGTAAACCAGTTTAAAGGAACTAAGTTTCTGTTGGGCAATTGCTGATGAGTCTGAAAAACAAAGTAGACAAAAAAAAAAAAGATTATAAAAGACCATGAAGAGTAGGCTGAAGAAAAATAAACCTAAGTTTACAAAAGCGGTAAAGGTAGCTGTTAGCAATTTAGATAAAACATACATATAAGACGACACACACTTATGCCTCTGTCCCAATTTTAAAAACAAACACAATATACTTCAGCTCTGTATGTAGCATAACAAAAGTAAGGGAACTACTTAAGTTTGAATTCAACTTTCTAAGCCTTGGTTTATCAATACAATGAGGTCAACAATAGTACCTATATATCCCAAAATGTTGTGTATAGGGTTATTGCTGGTAAAGTGCTTAGCAGAGTGCCTGGTATGGTAATACCCAATAAGATTATTATAATTCTTTGGTATAATTTCTAAAGTATCTTCATTCACTAGACAGTGAAACTAACGTAGAAGGCAAAACTTCCCAAAGAAATATATACCTAGAAACTAATTCTTCTGCACAAGACCCCTGCCCAGAGACAACCATCACTACCAAGTTTCTATATAACAATCACCTGTGTCCTCTTTTGTGTGTGTTTTCATTTAACTTAACAATTATTCCATGTCAGCACAATCACAACTATGGCAGGTTTTTCCAACAGATGCAGTATTCCATTTACTTGATCAAATCAAGCTTTTATTAAGGAAGTTTTAGTTTG
Organism: Myotis brandtii; assembly: GCF_000412655.1. Classification (NCBI taxonomy): domain Eukaryota; kingdom Metazoa; phylum Chordata; class Mammalia; order Chiroptera; family Vespertilionidae; genus Myotis; species Myotis brandtii. The sequence continues at coordinate 3,784,834 of NW_005354595.1, forward strand.
GTTGCCAACATTTAAATTCTTTCTGTAGTCAAATTTATTAAATGCTCCCCCTTTATGACTTTTTAAGGTTATTTTTATTTTTCCTATGTTCTCTTCTAGTTTATGGTTTCACCTTTACATTCAATCTTTATCCATCTAGAATTTATTTTTGTGAATGTAAGGTCTGTAATCCATCCTCCAGAAGACTAGGCATTTATTCCAACAGCCTTTTTCCCACAGTCGTCTGAAATTACATCTTTATGGTATATTGAGCCCCTATGTATTTTAGTCTGTTTCAAGACTACTGTCTATTTCACTGAGCAGTCTTTTTAGTAAGAGCCATTCTAAATTGTTGTAATCGTTACTGTGCATAATACATTTTACTATCTGGTAGGGTCAGCTTCCTTCATTATTGTTCTTTTACAGAATAATGTGTGCTGCCCTGGCTGGTTTTGCTCAATGGCTAGCACGTCAGCGGGCCAATGGGTCCAGGGACCTGGTCGGAGCTCGTGTAGGAGGCAACCAATTAATGTGTTTCTCTGTCTTTCCCTCTCTCTAAAAATCAATGGAAAAATATCCTTGGGTGAAGATTTAAATAAACAATTTTTTAAAAAGGAATAATGTGCACTATTTTTTTGCACATTGTTCCATTTTTTAAAAAAATATTTTTATTGATTTCAGAGAGGAAGGGAGAGGGAGAGATGCAAACATCAATGATGAGAGAGAATCACTGATTGGCTGCTTCCAACCACTGAAGATTGAGCTGCTACCAGAGCATGGGCGCTGACCAAGAATCGAACTGTGACCTCCTGGTTCATAGGTCAACATCACTGAGCAACACCAGTCAGGCTGCACCTTGTTTTAAAATTTATTTTAAAACATTATAGTTAAGATTGAGGTATCATTTAACCTCCTTTTTTCATTCTTGATTTCGCCTCACCAATTCTTTCCTCCCTATCCACAGAGGAAACCACTTATCTGTCAGTCAATGTATTATCCCTTTGGTTCTGTTTTTCTACACATTAATATGCACTTCCATAGAAATACATAATGTCACTTGTGGCTTATGTTTGGTTAATGGTTATTATCTGTATTATTTTGCAATCTGCTTTTTATATTTGAAACCATATTCATTTAATACAAATATATACTGCATATTTTCACTGGCCTGTGGTACTGGATATCAGAGCTTCCCGAACTTTAGGAAGCCTAAGAATTCACCAGGCTTGATAAAATACTGACTTCTGGGACCATCCCCAGATAATTTTGAGTTAGAGATCTGAGGTGAAGCCTAAGAATTAAATTTAAACAAACTCCCAGTGATGCCGATGCTGCGTACTGACCGCTGCATTTTGAGTAGCGCTGTTCTCTAATATGAACAGGTCACAAATCAAGTCATCTCCTTACTAATGAACATTTAGTGTGGTCAAATTTGTCCTCAATTAAAAACAATACAGTTCTTGTGTACAAGTGCAGTTTCTCTAAGTCAGCTATCAACATTAGAGAATGAATTAAGAGTGGAATTTGCATTTTAATAGTTTTAGAAGAACAAAGATGACCTAAGAAACAAATTCCTATTAATAAAATGTCAGGCCAGTGGTGATGAAAAAACTTTCTTATACCCTTCAAATTCATACCAGAATACCTCCTGAGAATCATCTCACTAAGTTTTGTGCTTTACAGGCCCACCCACTAAATGTTTTACGGCACAGATGAAGGGACTAAAGCACAGCTAAGTAGCTTGATTTCTGAGTTTCTCTCACTCTTCCCCTTCCTGTATTATCCTTCTCTGAGGTGCGTAATTTGGGGAAATAAGAGTAAATTGCTGCAGTTTTCCATTGTGACTGGTTCTGATTCCAAGGACTCTAGCAACTGCCATTGAGGTCCTGAGTTGCACTAAAGCCACAAAATAGAAACAACTCCAAAGACCACACTGGACATAATACTACTCATGCAAGTTATTTATAATATGTCAAGCTATAATATATTTTTATTTTATAGTTCTTCTTTTTGGTCATTTGTATTTCCAAACTTTTCTACACAAAATAATGACTTTGATCCTTTTTCCTTTTCCCTCTGGAAAAATAAAGCAGAGCATACAAAAATTTGGAATATGGAAAGTTAGACAGAAGTGATACCGTTTTTATCAGAGTTCAGAGTTTAGAAAAAGCTTAACATAGTAAAAAGTTAATTTGAACAGAATAAAAATAAATACATGCATGAAGACCTTGTTATGAACATATTTTAAGATACAATTTTCTAGCAACCCTTACCTGTCAGTTGATGTCGGGCTAGTAGCCACTGGTGTTTCTGCTGGCTGTTCTGCAGGGTTCTCCTGTTTTGTGGCACTAACAGGTGCAGGTTCAGAAGATGCTGTCGCTGATGCTGGAGTGATAGATGTAGGTGTGGGAGTGGGAGTGGGAGTGGGAGTGGGAGTGGGAGTAGGAGTAGGAGTAGGAGTAAGAGTGGGAGTGGGAGTAGGAGTAGGAGTAGGAGCCAAAGCAGGGGTGGGGGTTGGGACCTGAGCCACAGCTGGTGCTGTGGAGGAACTAACTGTGGTAGTGGTGGTAAGATTTGATTGCTGCGTCGTTGTTGGTGCTGGTGTTGTCACTGCTTTGGGCTAAACATATTAAAAAGCAAAACAATGAATGATGATAAAATACAACATTATTACCTGATCTCTAATTAGACTGTATTGTTACAGGATGCTACAAACTCAATACTAATAACAAACTTGTAACTTGAAAATAACTTTGTAAAGTGACATAATAGTCAACATTAAGACTCTGAATCACTGTTACTCTTTCAAAGCTGATGACAGCATATATATTATCTTAACTATCAATCTCAATTAGCTTTAGCCAACAGTTTCAGCCTTTATATTAAGTTAATATGAAAAAAAAAGTCAGCATTAAAACGGACAGGTATAAGCACAAAGAGGTTAACATAACTTCTGAGATCTGTATGTAGTTAAACAGAAAATGAAGGCCAGCCCGGACAACATGGCTCCGTGGTTGAGCACTGATCTATGAACCAGGAGGTCATGGTTCGATTCCTGGTCAGGGCACATGCCTAGTTTGTGGGCTTGATCCCCAGTGTGGGGCCGTGCAGGAGGCAGCCAATCAATGATTTTCTCTCATCATTGATGTTTCTATCTCTCTCTCTCCCTCTCCCTTCCTCTCTGAAACCAATAAAAATATATTAAGAAGAGGAGAAAAATAAAGGCCAAATAAAGTTATATAACCACATGTTCCGAACTTTCTGAACTAGAAACAGAGCCATGATTCCCACAAAACAAAAAGCAATTATATGTGGGTAGAAATCATACTGTTACAAGCCTTTTTATTCTCCTAAAGGCCTATCAATGTTCACTACCTATTTTGCTCATAACTTTCCTAATGACAAAAGGTAACTGTTTTAATGGAAGATGGTAAAATTCAACACAATTTGCTTCAAGTATAAAATAACAAATTGTAAAGCAACTAGCTGACTTACGTCTTGTTCAATTTGAGCCAGTACAGAGTGCATTAGAAAAAAGGTGTCTAGGGGAATCTTGGAGGGAAGGAGAGGGAGGGTGGTAATCAACCAAGGTCCTTGTATGCATATATGCATGGCCCACAGACACAGATGAGGCCATGCATATATGGGGTGGTGAGGGCCTGGGGCAGGGAGTGGGCTGGAGGGGTCAATGAGGGGATAAGAAGGAATATGTAATACTTTCAACAATAAAGAATTATTTTTTAAAAAGTGGCTAGTGCAAAATAGGGAACTTGAAAAAATAGTAATAGCATTCATCACCTCCTTTTCCTATTCTAAGAGTCTTGTATTTTGCTCTGTAATTTTTTAAACTGCCGATTTAACATTGCAGATCATTAATGTTCTAAAACTCCAATCTAGATTAAAATGTAGTTTAAATAAATGCATTTTGGCCATTTAATATTTCCCTTAAGACCATTTGTTATCACTACAATGTTTTTACATACCATGCCCTCAAGGTCAGTATTGCCACAAACAGCAATTTAAGCTTCCTTCTAAACTAAACAGTACCAAACCAACCTTCCTGAAGCTTTTCTGCTTACTTTTTAAAAAAAAATATATTTTATTGATTTTTTACAGAGAGGAAGGGAGAGGGATAGAGAGCTAGAAACATCGATGAGAGAGAAACGTCAATCAGCTGCCTCCTGCACACTCCCCACTGGGTATGTGCCCGCAACCAAGGTACATGCCCTTGACCGGAATCGAACCCGGGACCCTTGAGTCCGCAGGCCGATGCTCTATCCACTGAGCCAAACCAGTCAGGGCTTCTGCTTACTTTTTACCTTAATTGCTTTTTCCTGTCTCTTCTTGGTAATGAGATCATTTCTCATTGCTTCCATAATGCCTAATTATATCAGTCTTTGACTTCTCATAGCTAGCCTCTACTATTAACTTGAAAATAAAGCAACCACAAATATCATTGGAATCCTATGTAAAACTAGAGGCCCGATGCACACAATTTGTGCACGGTGGGGTGGTGGAGGAGGGTTGAGGGTGTTCCTCAGCCCAGCCTGCACCCTCTCACAATCCGGGACATCCCTCTTGCAATCCAGGACTACTGGCTCCTAACCGCTGGCCTGCCTGATCGCCCCTAACCACTCTGCCTGCCTGATACCCCTAACCGCCTCTGCCTGCCTGCCTGCCTGATCGCCCCTAACCACTCTGCCTGCCTGATACTCCTAATTGCTTGCCTGCCTGCCTAATCACCCCTAACAGCCTCTGTCTTGGCCCCCACGGCTTCATCCAGAAGGTCATTCAGCAGTCCGGTTTAATTACGCTTTTATTATCCTATACTAAAGGCCCTATGCACAAAATTCGTGCAAGAGTAGGCCCTAGCAGCCCTGGCTGTGTCTGGAAGGACTTCCGATGGTCGTTCTGCTGTTCAGTCAATTTGCATATTACACTTTTATTATTATAGATAATAAAAGGCCAGAGGCGTCATGACCAAAACGACCAGAGATCAGACCACCACGCCCCTTGTGGGCTGGCCACACCCCCAAGCAAGTGGTCAGGGGCAATCAGGCAGGCAGACAGAGTGGTTAGGGGTGATCAGGTAGGCAGGCGAGCAGTTAGGGGTAATCAGGTAGGCAGATAGGCCCTCGCAGGGCTAGCCCTGACCCCCAGCAAAGAAAGAGGGAGGTCCAGGCTAGCCAAGCCATTGCACCCCAGTCTGTCGCCTGCAGAGGGAGGCCACTGGTGGCAGGGAAGGGGGGGCAGCACTGCACAGATGGCAAGCAATGGCAGCGGCGGGGGTGGGGCCAGCTGCCTGCAGCCTGGGGAAGGAAAGCCCCAATAGGCCCTGATCTCAGGCCAGGCCTACGGACCCTATCTGAGGGGTCCTGGATTGTGAGAGGGTGCAGGCTGGGCTGAGGGACCCCGCCGAGTGCAAGAATTTTCGTGCACCGGGCCTCTAATTATAGATAAGAACAGGCTAGGCTCCAAATGCATGCACGTATTCTGAACCTATCCTGCTAATCCTTAATTATGTTCTAATAGTCAAGGTTACTATAATACTAACGGTAATAAGACCGATAACAAATACATATCCAAATGTATTTTCCATATGGACTATGTGTGATAAAACTAGGTGAGATAATGGAATATTATTCAGCCCTAAAAAGGATGGCAAAGCTACAACATGAACTGAAATAAGTCAGTCACAAAAAGAACAATACTGTATGATTCCACTTACATTAAGTATGTAGAGGTGGAGGGCAGGTATGGATGGAAAGTTACTATTTAATGGGTACAGTTTCAGCTTGGGAAGATGAAAAAAGTTCTGGAAACTGATGGTGGTGATGGTTGCACAACATGAAAGTACTTAATGATACTGGACCATACACTTAAAAATGGTTAAATTGGTAAATTTTGGGCTATGTATATTTTATCATATTTTTTTAAACACTAGATGAGACAAAGTTTCCTCATGTGATTTCTTTCTTTGTATTTAAAGTTTAACATTTAATGAATAAGTACTTGAACACTGCAAAATTAATATGGTTCTTAATGGTTTAAAAAATTTTCTAAGTCCAATTGATATAAACTGTTACTTAGTACAAAAGTATTTAGTAGTCAAATTTTAGTTGTTGAACTCTATTTCCTAGTGTATATATCAATTATTTTGTGACTTTAAAACCCATATTTAGGCCTGGCTGGATGACCTAGTTGGTTGGAGCATTATCTCATACACCAAAAAGGTTGTGGGTTCTGCCCTAGCTGGTTTGGCTCAGTGGATAGAGCATCGGCCTGCGGAATGAAGGGTCCCGGGTTTGATTCCAGTCAAGGGCATATGCCTGGGTTGTGGGCTCACTCCCCAGTAGGGGGCGTGCAGGAGGCAACCAATCAATGATTCTCTCTCATCATTGATGTTTCTATCTCTCTCTCCCTCTCACTTCCTCTCTGAAATCAATAAAAATATATTTAAAAAAAAAAAAAGGTTGTGGGTTCAATCCCCAGCTAGGGCATGTACAGGAGGCAACCGATCAATGTTCCTCTCCCATATTGATGTTTCTCTCTCTCTCTCCCCACTCCTCCCTCCCTTCCACTCTCTCTAAAATAATAATCAAGTTAAAAAAAAAAACATAGTTAAGTGCACACTACTATGGATGTGCATAACTGTATTCACTCAAAGGTATAATGGCTGCACTTGGCATCATCATTATTTAAAAACTCACATACACGAAGATATACAGAATAAGGCTTAAACTTACTTTTGTCACCATAACCACCACAAAGTTTTTCTCATCAATTTTATATTCTTTTAGAGCAGTATCATCATTGAGGATTTTACCTGGTATATTAAAAAAAAAAGTTATTTAAGGCACAGTAACCTTTGTCATAGAGATAACTGAAGTTAAAACAATCATCAACATCAATTCTATTAATTAAAATACTTTCCCACGGAAGCAGAGTGGTGCAGCAGAAGTGTGCTGGGCCCATAAAATACTTTCCCAAAAGAAAAACATTAACCAATCAGCCAAGATGAGGATAAATATAAATGGAAACACAATTAAACACAGTTAAGAAGGCATAAGCATTTGACTAAAAGATATCAAACACATATATATATAGATATCCCAAGCAATTCTTAAAAATTACTTATAATAAAAATACTTGATGGTTAAGGAAATATTAACAAGGTCCCAAGAAAAACAATTATAAAGACAAGTAAAATTTAATATTCAGATTGCACAAGGATTCCTCCTGGGGAACAACTTATAATCCTTCTTCATGGAGGAAGGAGAAAAGAACAAACTTCCTGATCCCACAAATACTAGATGCCTGGCAAGACAGAAATGTTCCAATGCTATAAAAGTGATACTCATAATAAAAAATACTTCAGCTCTAGCCGGTTTGGCTCAATGGACAGAGCATCGGCCTGCGGACTGAAGGGATCGGAGTTCAATTCCAGTCAAGGGCACATGCCCGGGTTGCGGGCTCGATTCCTGGTCGGGACATGTAGGAGGCAGCCAATCAATGATTCTCTCTCATCATTGATGTTTCTATCTCTCTCCCTTCCTCTCTGAAATCAATCAATCTATCTATCTATCATCTATCTATCTATCTATCTATCTATCTATCTATCTATCATCTATCTATCTATCTATCTATATTTTTTTAAAGTACTTCATAAAATGATTTAGTATACAGAAATGACAGGATGATATAGAGCTGGGTAAGACACAAAGAAGTACATAAGACTTCGATGGGCAAGAGTGGCGGGGGCGGGGAGTCAATTGGGGAAAAAGAAGACATATTAAATACTTAAAAAAAAAAAAGACTTCAGTAATGCTAAAGGTCAAATGTTAGGTCAAGACTCCTTCAGGTTTCCTTTTCCTTGAACTTATTTTCCGTTTTTAAAAAGTTATTGAATAAAAGGCTACAGATATTAAAACCAAAAAGAATAATCTCTCTACTCTATGGAACTGAGAAAACAGACCAAGACTAGGAACCAGAAATTATAGTTTTATGTCTGCCATCAACAACCTGCCTCTTTAGGCTGCTGTTTCCTAATTTTGGGGTTAGTGTTTTTTTTTAAACTATCTCAGTTAAGAAAATACTACGAAATCCCTATCTAGAAAGAGATAAGAATCCATGGGCATCTAAGACCTACCTTACTGAAATCTACAATGATGATGTTATGCTAATTTTGAAGAATAAGGAAAAGCATTTTCTCCACAAAAGTCAAATATCAAGTCTATTTTTAAAATACACTTTCCTGGTTACTATAAGGCTAGTAGTGCAATTTCTTTTCTAAAATTAAGAGAATATCACAGGAGGAAGAAAATAGCACATTAATTTCAATGTTCAATCCATACCTGCATAAATTAACTTCTGACCAGCTACAGGAAAGGCATCTTTCCCCTTTTCAGATTCAATCTTCTCTTTCAGTGCTTTCACCTGTAGGAAAAATAAAGATTTTTGTTTTGGAAAGTCTAAACAACAAATGACAACCCAGAATCTGAATAAGTGATGCAAGAAAAAATTTGTATATACATTATTGCTTCAAAAAAACTTAATGATCATACCTTTACAATATTTTATCAAATATTTTATATTTTCCTTCACCTGGGAAGGACAGCACAGTTATCCCAAGGTCAGAGGGTTCTAGACCCAAAACTGTAATTTAGATAACATGCCTAAGTTTAACCCAGGTTACCCAAGGGCTCTAGATAATGTGTTTATAACATGCTGTTTCTGCTTCTGTAAACTGCTTTTTGCAAACTAGGTTCCTCATTCCAGACTCGAGGGCTCTAGATAATGTATTTCTGTCACTTCAGTGACCTCGAGACCCAAAACTATAATTAACATGCTTAATTCTGCTTCTGTAAACTGATTTTTGCGAGCCAGGTTCCTCATTCCAAACCCTGGGATATAATCAATACCTTTGTGATTTTTTGCCTATATAACCTTGGAGCTGCGACCATCTTGTTACTATGAGATTTGGGGAATGGCCCCTTATAGTCCCAGATTGCAATAAATGTGACTCTTTAATTCGAAAAAAAAAAAAAAAAAGACCGATTAAGTTAAATAACACATATTTGTTTCCACACTTTTTTCTAGAAAGAAGTGATGCAACATTTGCAACTATGACTGTTTGGTGAAAGTCATGAATTACAGACCACACATGTCACTATGAGTGACTCCAGTACGCAGAACAGTACACAGTGGTTAAGCACATAGTAGGTGTTCAGTTATTACTTGCTGAATGGGTAAATTAATGTAGCATAAAAATGTTTAGGAAAAAAAATAAAAAATAAATGTATGAAACAAAAAATAAAATAAACAAGCAGGAATCTCATTCTTTGACAAGTCAGGATGAGTAGGCAACTAAGATTTAATGGAGATATATATAGTTTCTACCCAATAAAAACTGTACTTTCATTTCTAGGACCCATATAGAATATATCTTTTAGAAATTTGTTTTTTTTTAAAATATTTTTGTTGATTTCAGAGAGGAAAGGAGAGGGAGAGAGAGATAGAAACATCAATGATGACAGAGAATCAGTAATTGGCTACCTTCTGCTGGGGATTGTGCTGGCAACCAGGGGCATATGCCCTGACCTGGATCAAACCATGACCTCCTGTATCATAGGTTGATGCTCAACCACTGAGTGACAATGGTTGGGCTCTTTTAACAGTTTAGGCCACAAAGACTATTTCACTGTTTTCAAAAGCCTAAATAAGTAATGACCACTCTCTAGCTTTGCTTATTTAAAAAAAGGATTAGGAAGAGAGAGGAAAAAAAACACAAACCTTGCAAATAAAGCAGGACAAAAACAACAAAACAATTTCAACCATTTACTAATAAGTGACATTTGTTGCAAAGAAATAAAAATTGTGATTAAAGAATATTAAGAAGATAACAATGAAAACTCTATACACATCAATACCTATATGATTTGGCTAAGAAGGTAATCAGACTAATACTTAAAAGTGTTTATTATTAAACAGAGAAGGAAAATTAATAAGCTAAGCACACAATTCAAATAGAGTAAGATAAATACTAAAAGGAAAAATGCAAGTCAAAGAAATTAAGAAAAGTGAAATGGCAGAAAAAGGTTCTTGTGCCAACAGAAAAATAAACAAATGACAGGGGCAAGCAAATCACAATTACAGTAAAAAAAAAAAAAAAAGTTCAATGCCTTCACTAACCAAAGCATATATCAGGTGTCCCCCAAAAATGTAGACACACTTTAACAAGCTGATAGTTCAATTTTGAAAATGTAATGTATTTTAATAAACACTGCCTTTATAATTATTCAAAGTGTGTATATACATTTTTTGGGAATAT
>NW_005354595.1:3795218-3799803 GCF_000412655.1 Myotis brandtii
GCCTTGATATCACAGTTGCAGCACATAGCTTCATCTGTGGTACCAGCAAGTCCAGCACCTACAGGGCAGCCAAAAGCGTATCTTTCTTCTTTTTCTTTTTAATATATGAACCTGGGCATGTGCCCTGACTGGGAATCAAACCAGTGACCTCTTGGTTCCTGGGTCAAGGCTCAACCACTGAGCAACACAAGCTGTGACAAAAACATGGATTTTAATGTCAGACCTATTGAACAATTCTTGGTATTAAGTGTGAAGAGATATTCTCAGAATGAGAGTATCAAATGATAAAGGGCAATATGCCAAAATGCCTCAACTCTTTTTATGGGGGGGGGGGGGGGGGGGGGAATGTAAAATCACTTTAGGTAATGCATCAAAGAAAATAATTAAACTATGACTTTGGAACCAGGTTCACTGACCTGTCCAAAATTCTGGCATTGTTCCTTAACCTCAACACAATCTTTACTTTTAATCCACTTAAGTCATCTAGTAGTCACAGGACACAGGCTGAATCTTGTTATCCCCAAACTTTTCCATTTTTGAAATTTTAAGTACCAATGCCATATTCCTACTAGCTCTCTCAGAACTGTTCACTATACCTGGTCTTGTACCTCATTAGGACTTTGGTCCCTAGATCCTCTACTTCCATTTTTATCTTTACTGTTAGCTCTACTCAGCTTAGACAACAATGCCACTGCTTCTATCACCTTCTTCTCTATCACACACTTTCTTGTCTTTCTGCTGCTCCTGCAAGGCAAAATTTCCTATTTGGATTGACACAATTAAATCATCTGTACTCAACATAAAATTATTTCAACCACTCTATGGTGTCACAGTCTCCTCTCTCTCACTTAGGTAACGAATCTTACCATTAACTACCTGACTGCCAATCCACATTTCTATCCAGTCTTCTAAATGCCACTGGTGAAAATGAACGATATCCTCCCTCCTTCTATTCTCCTAGTTAGCCCTCTCTTCCATTCTCCAAGAGGTATTTCAAAGCTGTAGTCTCCTCTAAATCTGATTCCCAACACAACCCACCCCATGAGCATCTTCTACTTCATTCAAAACATAGAGATATCAGAGGAACTCACCCTCAACTTTCTGCCACCACATGACACTTTTTTTTGCATCTCTAATCTCCTTCCCACCTAGTGTTCCTGGGTTCTTCTTCCTATGTTCCCCAGTACCTTGCTAAAGTCATTATGTTTCCTACCCTCCCCCACCTTGATTTTCAACTTCTCCATCAAAGCCAGTTCATTTCCATTCACATTTATTTATTTTTTAATATATTTTTTATTGATTTCAGATAGGGAGAGGGAGAGATAGAAACTCCATGATGAGAGAGAATCATGGATCGGCTGCCTCCTGCACGCCCCCCACTAGAGAGGGAGCCCGCAACCCAGGCATGTGCCCTTTACTGGAATTGAACCTGGGACCCTTCAGTCCGCAGGCCAACGCTCTATCCGCTCTATCCGCTGAGCCAAACTGGGTAGGTCTCCATTCACATTTAAACAGACCCAAATCTCTTTCATCTTAAAAACGAAACAAGCAAACAATAAATTCACAACCCCTTGTCTCTGTTAGCTATACTCTCCTTCCCTTAGTCTCAAGCATGTTTCAAAAATTTAACTACATGCATTGTCTTCACTTATGGTAACTCCACACCTGTTTCTCCTGTGCAATACAGTGCTGATAAACAGATGCATGAACTTTGTTCTCATTTTGTTGCTTATTTTCTCTAGTAGTGCCTACTCCCACAATTCCGTTTAGACTGTGCTTACCAGTATCACTGATTTCAGCAATCATAATCAGACATTTCTTAGTCCTTCCCTATTTTACTTGATCTTCTGTCACATTTGACATTAACCATCTCCTTTCACACTGTCTTCCTTGGCTTCCACAGCACCATACTCTTCTGGTTTTCCTCCTATCTATTTACTCCTTTGTGAAATCCTCTTCCTTAGCCAGCCCTTTAAGGCTGCCTTTTCTCTTATTCCAGGATAATCTATCTCATCTACTCCTAGTTTTAACAACCATCCAGAGATTAGCTGTATCTTGCCTAAGTCTTCCCTAACCCAATAAAATTGAGCACACTTTGGAACCACTTATAAAAGTCTTCTTTCTAGATGTTGCAAAGGGATAGGTAGCAACTGTGCACATGGTTTCTCTTGGGAAGGTTATGGCCAGCAACATATGCAGTTATGACTACTGTAACTGTGTTGAGCCGGTGTCAATGCTCCTCTTCCAGTAAGTCATCTCAATGGATGGATCAAAAACTGAGCTCCACATTCCCAGTAAATAACCAGGGCTACTTTATCAAAGGTTAATAAGAAAGCAGGGACTAAACTTTCATTTTGCTACTTATCCCCTCCTAAAGAATGGGAGTTTATCACTAACTCAACTAGAAACAAAGCATGGTTAACACTCAAGAAATCAAAAATTTTTTTTCTAGCCACATACTTCTCTTATGAAATTGTGCACTCTGAAAGAAAAGCATACTTGATATCTAATATTAAACATAGTTGACATGGCTCCCCCCACCTCGCCCAAGAGGGAGACAATTATAATACAGGCAAACATCATTTCCATGTGCTTTTACTTTATTGTGCTTCATAGATGTTGCATTTTTTAATGAACTGAAGGCAAGATTCCCCCCCACCCCCGCCCAAATATTACAACTCACTTTATTGTGGTGGTCTGGAACCGAATCAGTAGTATCTCTGAGTTATGCCTGTAGTCTATTAAGAAGTGCTAGTGCAAAAGCTGGTAGGCTGTCTTTTTTTATCCCATTCCCTTGTGAGGTATTTTTCTCTTGCTTCTTCCATACTCCTCACATTAAATAATTTACCCAGTGGTTCCAACTTACCATATAACTATTTTCCAATGTGAACACTACATTGCATCCCATGGCACTACCCTAGTTCAGGCCAACAACCATTCAAAGTAGTCATTTTCATTGAACAAATTTAAATTTTATGTTTCAGATATCAAAATGTCTTATAGTAGTATGACGTTTTGCATGTCTGTCTTCTTACACAGTTTTGCATAAGATTTCTAAGACTATTGCTTATTGATTAGGTCAACAATTAAATATTTATAATAATTCATGTTCCTCAATATTATTTTCTTTATTACTGTTATAACTATGTTGTTTCTTATTACTGTTATAACTGTACACAGGAAAAAGAGTTATGCAAGCTGCCCCAAAACATCCCAGCTAAATGACTAACAGCTCATAGGTGTTATGTGCTTACCATATGCCAAGCAGTATACAAAGAGCTTCACAATATTTAACTCATTTAACCTGTGGTACATCTCTATTTGAATCCTAGCTAGTTACTCATGTGGAAGTTGGTATTTGTAAACAAATACCATTGAATACTGCTACAGGCATTTTTGAGGCAATATGCAAGTTTTTGATCCAATAATTCCCTACCTAGAAATCAATGCTAGAGATGCTCACACAAGTATTTCAAAGATATATGAACAAAATATGGCACTACATTTCTGTAGGTAATACTGAAAATAACCCAAATATCTATCAATTGTGAAATGATAAAATACACTATTGCACATGCATTCATCTGAATACTATGCAATACAAGAATGATGACTATATATGTAAGGCATTCAGTGAATGCATGTATATATGAATGAGTGAATGAAAAATCTGCAATTATCTTTAAAAGACAAAAGCTAGTTGCCAAGCAATTTGTTTTCTTTAAATACAGTGTAGCTGTGTTTATATATTACATGTAGGTATAAAAATATGACTAGTAGCATACAGAGTCTAGTGGTTTCTTAGACCAGTGGCGCAAAGCCTATCACTTTTTACTTTATATACTTTACTTACTATAAAAGCCTGAATTATTTTAGTAATGTAAGAGAAAACTTAGAGCTTAAAAGAAAAGAACTCCACCTCATTGCACTCCCTCAACCATTGCTTATTAGTATCACACAAGAATATACTGCAATTTGGGGAGCAGATTCCATTATAAAAGAAAAGTCTGAGGCAGTAGTTCTAGTATTACATAGCTTAGCAAATTAAAAAAATAAGAGCAACTAAATTAACCAATTTACTAATGGTTAATTGCCAAAATGTTTCCTGAATCTCTCTCCCAAAGTTGGTTCCTGTTAATTCTGAGAATAGAATTGATTATAAATATGTTAGCTGGCTTCGGTGCAAGTGGAAAAATCTCCCCACGGGACCCAAGGAATGAAAAAATATAGTACAAGAAAAGTGATTTTTAAAAAATGAAACAGTAACTGAGACTACAATATTAATAATGTGCAAACAGACAGTAAACAAAGGAATTAATTCTTTTTGCCCCTCAAAGGCAATTAATTCTTAAAGTAGGGTCAAGAATTTAAGAGGAGAACCAAGATGGCGGCATAGGTAAACACCGGAGTTTGCTGCCTCGAACAACCACTTCAAAAATACAACTAAAAGACGGAAAGGACATCACCCAGAACCACAGGAAGGCTGGCTGAGTGGAAATTCTACAACTAGAAGGAAAGAGAACAGCATACCGAGGCTCAGAGGAGGCGCAGTGTGGAAAATACAAAGGTACGGAGGTGCGCGTGG
>NW_005354595.1:3801665-3809636 GCF_000412655.1 Myotis brandtii
ATGGTGGGAAAAAAGAGGAACCAATGTAATAATCTGAACAATAAAGATTTAATTTAAAAAAAAAAAGAATGTAAGAGGTATGCCTGTGGTCCCAAAATCCTACTTTAAATATAATATCCAGGTATTTAGGGTCCTAAGCCAACCTAGTCATGCCAATTTAATATATTCTATTATAAAAATATATTCCTAATAGTATGATTTCAACAAGATCAAAAGATGTACAGAGTTTGAAGACTAAGTAGAAATGTAGAAAATCCCAAGATACTGTAACTTTTAAAGTTTTTATGCAGGCAGAGAATGTGCACCGGGCCACTAGTCCACAATAAAAGGAGGCTAACAGGTAGGTAGCTCTGGCAGGCCCTTGTAAAAGTTGTCTCAATTGTTTCTATATTCTCAATAAAATATAAAATCTGGGGTCATCAGCTGAACATAAGGAGAGAAGATATGAAATCTGCTTAGGGCAGTGGAAGAGTGAATGCAATAGGGAAATGTGTGCCTATCAGGAAATACATAGGGCCTAGTTAAGGCTGATGTTCATGAATTTATTTTTATCTTTTTCTAGGTTGAGAAGTAGTATCTTTAATGAAGAAAATCTGGACAGCACAGAAAAGTCAAAAGAAGAAAATAAAATTTATCCCAATTTCCACCATCCAGAGATAGCTGTTGGCTGTGAAAACGGCACGAGGTGTTAGAGCGGTGGAGTCAAACCGGACATCTGTTCAACAACCTTGGTACTTGAGTTTTGGCTAAGAAAGAATTCAGAGCTAAGACTTGGCTACAAGAGAAAGTTTATTTAGAAAGCCACAGAGGTAGAAGTGACCCAGCTGAGCTGCATGGGCTCAGGGAGCAAGTTACAAAGGCCAATGTTCATGAATTTAAGTGAGACAAGACAATGTGGCTATGTGTTCATCTTCCAGCTGCACAGGTACAAGCACATAGGGCTGAATTTAATCATCACACTTGGAGTTTTACAAGCAAGAACAATGGAGTGTGAGTGGGATCATATTGCCAAGCACTGTCACAGTTCTAAGCACTTGATGTATATTACCTCAAACTCATATAACCTTCAAAACAACCCTATGAAGTTAGTACTTCCAGTGGCAGTGCTCTCATTTTACAGATATGGAAACAGGCACATAATTGAGTAACTTGCCCAAGGTCACATAGGAAATGCTACAGCCAGGACCAAAACTCTGGCAGCTTGGCTCAAGAGAGATGCTATGCTGACCCTTGCATGTCGATGATTTTAATCACCAGCCCTATTTGTGGCTGGGCACGGGTGGAAGCAGTAACATGATGGAAGGAGTGAAAAGAAATATGGATAAGATGGATTATAGGTCTCACTAGAACTGGAATCAGAGAGAAGGTAAAGTGAGATACCAAAACCAGATATACTGGAAATGGGAAAAGAGCTACAGCCAACAATAATGGTAAGTGTTAGTTGTTAATCAATGGGATTGAAGGAGTGGAAGGAAAGTTCACTGGATGAGAATTTAAGGAATAGAAGGCCAGGGTATGGGCAGGACCATCTCTCATGCGTATTGAAACTACATACCAAGGTCATTGACTATGTGACCCCAGGCGAGTTACTAATCATGCTAGGCGTGATTTCTTCCTTTTAAAACATACAATACATATTTTTCATTATTCTTGCGTGGATTTCTTTTTAAAATAACGCCTTCCGCAAGCTGTGAAGCTCAGCACATTGTAATCATTTTCATGTTTTTAACCCACTGATAAAAATAGCTCTACCAAGAAAAGGGGGAATGTCATGGATAATTACTAATATATGTCCATAGGCACTATCTCCACTTCCTCATCTCCCAAGCATTCCTCAACCCACCCAAATCTAACTCTGGTCCCAACACTCTATGGAGACTACTCATCATGGTCAATGATGATCCCCAAGTTGCCAAAACCAAATGTCATGTCGTTTTAAATCTTACTTTTGATTTCTCAATTATTAGACACATTTGACCTTTTCCTCCTTCTTGAAACATTTTTTCTTGGATTCTTCCTACCTTAAAGATTTGTTTTTTGATTGACCTCATCACTATTCAATCTTCACATGTTAGGGCATCCCAGGATTAAGCCATAGGCCCTATCCTATTACCCAGCAATACTCTCACCAAGGTTCCTCAATTCTAATACCATAGATGTTAGTTAAATTCATACAATGAATACTTTAGGCATTAAGGCTCAAAAAAGACTAGGCATTAAAAAATACTGGGTGATTCCTCATCTAGTCCCATGGACTGAAGTCAACCATCTATGCTGTCTATTGTCAGTATCTATCTCCAGCCCAAACTTCTCTCTGGAATCGAGATTCATACCAAATCTCCTTATCCCCACTTAAATGTTTAATAGGCATCTTAAACTAAGTCTTGTGGACCCATCCCAACTCCCAAACCTGTTCCTCTCCCAGCCCTTCACAGGAAAAGAATTTAAGTATTCGCATAATTTATACAACCAAAATCTAGGTTTAATCTTTGATTTCTTAATTTTTCCCATGCCAACCTATCAAAAAAGTCTCAACTCTACACTCCCAAGCTATCTCAAATCCATCCACTTCTACTTCCTTGGCCAAAAAATCCACTGCTTAAGACAACTGTGCAAGCCTCCTAACTGGTCTCCCTGCTTTCACTCCTGCTCATTCTATCTATTCTCCATATAGCAGTCCAAGTAACTCTTTAAAATCATACAAGAAATTATTTTCAACCTCTGTTTAAAATTCCCCAAAGGTTTCCTATTCTACCTTGAAAACCCCCAGATGATTAGAGAGCCCTATAGATTCTGGCCCCTAACCTAACCCTCCATCCAATCTCTAATCTCTCTGCCCACCCCTACCAGATCAGCAATACAGGCTTTTTGGTTCCCTAAATACACTCCTTTAAAGGTCTTAAAAAAACCAAAAAACTATTCTCTTTTTCCTAAATTTATGGTTTTTTAAAAATTATTTATTTATTTTTTAATTTTCTTTTTTGTTTTTGTTCATCCTCACCTGTGGATATTTTTCCATTGATTTTTAGAGAGAATGGGAGGGTGGAGGAGGAGGAGGAGGAGGAGGAGGGAAGGAGGGAGGGACAGAGAGAGAGAGAGAGAGAGACAGAGACAGAGACAGAGAAACATGGATCGACTATCTCCTGGGAATCGAGCCCAAAACCCAGGCATGTGTCCTGACGGAATCAAACCAGTGACCTCTTGGTGCATGGGACTACTCTCAACCCACTGAGTCACAATGGCTGGGCCACTGGTTGCTTCTATTTTGGCCCTGACTGGGGATCAAACCCACAACCTTGGCATATAGGGATGATGCTCTTACCAACTAAGTTCCCTGCCAGGGCTTAAGGATCTTTACCTATAGAAAATACTCTCCCCATCTGAGTGCTTATTACTACTCATATCTCAGTTTAAATGTCACCTTATTCAAAAAGGCTTTTTGTGACCAATTTAAAAGTAGCCACCCTGACATGCACTAACGCATTACCTCACCCTATTTCAATTCTCTACATAACCATTATCTGGTTTTAAAAATTTGAATTTTGACTGATTTATTCCACTGTAATGTATGCACCATGACAGCAGGCCGTGACATTTAATAAGTACTCAACAAATAGTAAATAAATGAATCAACAAGCAAACATGAGGGATCACTGACTTGATAGTTCACCAAAAGAATGCATCGAACTCATTCAAAAGATCTTTATAAAATGCTTACTGTGTGCCAGGTATAGAATGGCAGAAACCATACCAGATTTCCCAGGTCCTCTCCATATTTTGTTTTACCAATATGCCAAGAAACCTTAGTTTCATCTCTGCAATTTAGGTTTTAATATACTTACTACTTGATGTTTTAATAATCTAAGAAACATTTACAATAAGGCACTATCTCCATCACAACTCTATTAAAATACAATAAACCACAATAGGAAAAGTCACTAATGAAAAATGGCTAGCAAACACCACATACAGGACAAGTACTAGAGCAAGAGCATAATCAACATTATGTGGACGAAAGGGGCCAAATGCTAACCTGACAAGCTCAGGGAAGGCCTGCATGACAGTCTTGCAAACTCTTAAGACCTAAAGTAACCCCAAAGATGGTCTGAAATTAAAACTTTAAAAGCAGTTATGGTGGGTAGTCATGTCCTAGGCCAGTGGTTCTCAACCTTCTGGCCCTTTAAATACAGTTCCTCATGTTGTGACCCAACCATAAAATTATTTTCGTTGCTACTTCATAACTGTAATGTTGCTACTGTTATGAATCGTAATGTAAATATCTGATATGCAGGATGGTCTTAGGCGACCCCTATGAAAGGGTCGTTCGACCGCTAAAGGGGACGCGACCCACAGGTTGAGAACCGCTGTCCTAGGCCAATATCTCCCCTGATAAGGTCAATCTTTACCTTAACTGAGCCTATTCTCTTTTTGGATCTATGATAGCATATCCTTGAAATGTCAGGGTAACTTGTAACTTCCCTTTTTCTGGACCCCTCAGGACACAACCAAATGCCCTGGGTGCGAGGACAGATCCACAAATTCCTTCATTACTGTTATCATCTTAACTGTTGACTTAAATATCTTGTACCCACCTAAGTAAAAGAAGTATGTGTCGATCATTGTACTTTTTATCCAAATCCCAGAGATTTCCCCTGCTTTGCTTTCTTCCGCCTCTCTCATTTATCACAAATAGATTTCATGTAACCCACTTACATCTCCTCCTTTGATTGTAATGTATAAAAATAGGTGAAAAACCGCCATTCTCTAGAGCAGCGGTTCTCAACCTGTGGGTCGCGACCCGAGGAGCGGTCGAACGACCCTTTCATAGGGGTCGCCTAAGACCATCCTGCATATCAGATATTTACATTACGATTCATAACAGTAGCAAAATTACAGTTATGAAGTAGCAATGAAAATAATTTTATGGTTGGGGGTCACCACAACATGAGGAACTGTATTAAAGGGTTGCGGCATTAGGAAGGTTGAGAACCACTGCTCTAGAGCATTATCCCAATCCGTTGAGATTCTGCTTTCTGGCAATTGTTGAGTTTGGCTCAAATAAACTCACAAAAATTATTTACAGGTTTGAATATTTTGTTAACAACTAGAGGCCCAGTGCACAAAATTTGTACACTGGTAGGGTCCCTAACGACTGCTAGTCGGGTACCCCCTCCCTTCCCCTGGCTGCCTGCTGCTGCCGACCCCAGCCAGCCCCACCCCTGATTGAACTCCCAGACAACTCCTGGTCAAGGGGACAATTTGCATACTACACTTTTATTATATAGGACTAGAGGACCGGTGCACGAAATTTGTGCACTCGGGGGGTGAGGGTGGGGGCACAGGGTCCCTCAGCCCAGCCTGCGCCCTCTCACAGTCTGGGAGCCCTCGGGAGACATCCGACTGCTGGGGAAGCGGGAGAGGCTCCCGCCACTACTGCTGCACTCGCTAGCCGTGAGCCCAGCTTCTGGCTGAGCAGGGCTCCCCCTGTGGGAACACACTGACCACCAGGGGGCAGCTCCTGCGTCTGCCCCCTGGTGGTCAGTGTGCATCATAGTGACTGGTCGTTCTGCAGTTCGGTTGATTTGCATATTAGCCTTTTATTATATAGGATTATACAGAAGCATGGAATAGACTGTCTGATCTCAGAGGCAAGGCGGGGGTGGGTGGGATGAGATCAACCTAAGAACTTGTATGCATATACGCCTAACGCATGAACACAGATAATAGGGTGGTGAAGTCCTGGGGTGGGAGCGGGCTAGAAGGGATCAATGGAAGAAAAGGAAAACATATGTAATACTTTCAACAATAACATTAAAAAAACACACACACATTAGCCCTGACTGGTTTGGCTCAGTGGATAGAGTGTCCGCCTGCAGTCTGAAGGGTCCCGGGTTCAATTCCAGTCAAGGGCACATCCCAGGTTGTGGGCTTGATCCCCAGTAGGGGGTGTGCAGGAGGCAGTTGATCAATGATTCTCATCATTGATGTTTCTATCTCTCTCCCTCTCTTCCCTCCTCTCTCAAATCAATAAAAATAAATTTTAAAAAATAAAATAGCCCTAACTGGTTTGGCTCAGTGAATAGAGCGTTGGCCTGTGGACCGAAAGGTCCCAGGTTCGGTTCCGGACAAGGGCATGTACCTTGGTTGTGGGCACATCCCCAGTAGGAGGTGTGCAGGAGGCAGCTGATCAATGTTTCTAACTCCAGGAGGCAGGATCAATGTTTCTAACTCTCTATTCCTCTCCCTTCCTCTCTGTAAAAAAATCAATAAAATATATTTAAAAAATAAAAGAATGGGTCCGCTTATAGAGAAATCTTAAAAAAAAATTATACAGATAAATAACAGTAAGGTAATTATTTGCAGATTACTGTATAGCACATTACGCTGTTTATAGTAATTAAAACTACCATATCTTTACAATTCTCTTATCAAAAACTTTCAATGTAGCCCTAGCTGGTTTGGCATTGAGCACTGGCCCACCGACTGAAGGGTCCCAGTTCGATTCCGGTCAAAGGGCAGGTACCTCGGTTGCAGGCTCGATCCGCCCCCCCTCCAGGGGGCGTGTTGGAGGGAACCAATCGATGTGTCTCTCTCACATCAATGTTTCTCTGTCTCTCCCCCTCCCTTCCACTCTCTCTAAAAATCAATGGAAAAAATATCCTCGGGTGAGGATTAATAACAAAAAACTTTCAATGTATATACCCAGCTTTAAGGCACTTATATAGTAATATAATTATTTCAGCTTGTGCATTTAAAGTCTCACCTGGGTTATTTTTTTGTCTAGTTATTGAAAACACACAGTGGCAGGGGTTAACAGACCGAAGGATTAAATCTGTATACCACATATTCTTTCTTGTCATTTTCATTGATACCGTAAGATCTGCACTGCATTAGAAGAATATCAACTTTTCTTTAATCTACCTGTTCTCCCCTAATGGGTTTAAGTAATGGCAAACCAAAAAAATTAAGTGACTATGGATCTGAGCTTAAAAAATCTTTGTGCACTCCATTTCCCTCTAAATATCCATCACACCACCAACCTTCAGAATTTTTTAGAATTTTGTATAAGTATCAGTCTATTATATATCTCAAAATGCTTTATTATATAGCTTAAGTTTATCCTTTTCTTTTTTTTACAGGAAATCATGTATTTAAAATAGAACTCCACACAATGAAGACTGCTCTTTCAGCAATGGGTTCCCCATCCCACCTCTTCATTTTGTTTCTATATTATTTGAATATTTTATAAGAGGAAATGCATTACTTTTGTAATAAAAAGACTTTTGCAATGGTTCAAAATGGCTAGTGTTTTGTCAGTACAACCAGCATGGCTCAGTGGTTGAGCATCGACCTGTGAACCAGGAAGTCATGGTTTCGATTCCTGGTCAGGGCATATACCTGGGTTGTGGGCTCAATCCCCAGTGGGGCACATACAGGGGGCAGAACCAAATCCTCCTGCCTTTCCTTTTACAGTCCTAAGCCAAGAGTAGGTCAATTAGGTTTCCAGAAGACCCAAACCAGGTCCTAAAAGTCCCTGTACTCGTCCAGTCCCTCCAGTCAAAGCTCACTCAACAATTATTTGTTCTACAAATGAATCACTCCCAAAATTATTTTTATCTCTCAATTCTTTCTTTCACTCATTTTTGTTCCTGCTCATCCCCCACAAGTTTATCTACTGGCAACTTCAAGTTACTTAATTTCCTCAATTCATTCTAATAAAAAATTAAACAAGGACAAACCTTTGAGCAGCCAAAATAGGTCCCAGAGACCAAAATCTGCTCATTTTACGTGGGTCTCCCTGCAAGTCTCACTATAATCCATTTTCATCATTATTTTATACTAGAGGCCCAGTGCACAAGTGGGTCTGGCCGGCCCAGCCCCAATAGACAGATGGGAGCCGGGTTGGCTGTGGAGAGGGGCTGCAGGCGGTAGGCCAGCTGGCCCCGCCCCAAATGCGGTGTGTGTGTGTGT
>NW_005354595.1:3809837-3812123 GCF_000412655.1 Myotis brandtii
AACCCTACCCTCGATCAGGGTGGGAAAGGCTGATCAGGGGCGGGGTGGCCGAGAGGAGGGGCTGCGGGAGGTTGGCCACGGGCCCCAACCCCGGATTGGGCGGTCCACTGGCAGCAGTGGGTGACCAGTGGTTCCAGTCGTTACAGTGTTCTAGCTGCTGGCTTTTCATATATATAGAATACTATCTCTAATATCCTTGGTTACCTAGTTTTCTCAACAGATTAGGAACAGGATACTTAGTCTCTCTATTCCAGGGGTGGGGCCGTATAAGGCTAGAGAAATAATTTGGTCTGGCCCTGCCAAGGCATTAGGGGTGAGTTAATTAAATGTTTGACCAAATATAGCAGGCTCATTTTTAAGTTGATAAGTTTGTATTGCCTCTGAATGTTGTTATAAATATCTAAATGGCCCTTGGCAGAAAAAAAGTCCCCATCCCTGATCTATACTCATGGTCTTCACTATTTTCTTTTCTTACTGTAATTCTACATTCAAATTGTTTTGAAAGTATTAACTAAAAAACCACTCTAAAGATAAAATGTTCTATTTTTAAAACATTTAAGAAATTTAAAGTCATTAAATGAAAATCTACAATTCACTTTAATTAAAATGTCCCATATAGCTGGTTAAATGTTTTCATTTCTTGCCCCAGACTAAGTGTTAGTTTTTACATTTCTACAAGTAGAAAAAAAAAAAAGGTAGAGAAACCACTTTGTAACAATGAGCTTTCTGAAAATATAAACTTCTAGAAGTTCTATAATTCATATAACTAATGCATTGCCTTAGAAATAAACTGGAAAATAGCAAATAGTTAAAAAATCTATACAAATACAATATGGGCTCAAAGATTATGTACAAAGTGCCCAAAGAGCTATACAAATCTTATAAAATATAAATATTTCAGTAGAGCTGTAGAAAGTCATTGAATAACTTAAATGAACTCACAGATATTAAAAAACTCTTTTGTTTCAATAATTCTGGAATTAATTTTGAATATAAGCTGGTCAAATGCCTGCAGCACCAACATTTAGTACTACAAAGAACCAAAATCAAAGACATTTAATGAAAAGTTTTACCTGAAAACATTAAAGACAGATGCACTTTAACTTGCATCCTCTAACTTATTACTACACACTAAACAGTAAAGGAATATTCAAGAATCTGATTTATATTAGTAATATCAATCCACAGGGTATTGTCAATTACTTCTGAGGACACTGAAGTTTCTCACCTATAACTGATATCTTCTACACCTTTAAAAGTTTAATCACTGCATACTTCTACACATATCTTGAAAAAAAATCATTTTGTAAAACAATTCCAAAAAGGTTGGGAACTATGCCTTTTAAATAATGTTTCTTAAATGACTAAAGATGTAGAAAACTTTAGATTACATGAGACAGATAAACATACACTACTCAAACCTCACTCAAAGGTAGCCACCGATTAAAAATCAATTCCATTTAGTGACCACCAACTTAAATACTATTTAATCTTCACATCTCTGCAAAGCAGGTACATAACAAGTACAAAGTCACAATGAAACCCATGTCTATTTAATGAACACCATGGCCCCTGGTCTCCAAGAACAGAATTAACTATTTTTTAAAATATAGATGGACAGAAAGTTGCTGGTTTAAATTTAGCATTATGACAACCTCAACGGGTGTAGTGAATGGCAATTCCAAAACATAAGCAGTAAATGTAAGATTATGGCATTATTAGATTCTTGGTGTAAAGTTGCTCTGCTTTCAACAGTGGCTCCTTTTGCAGTCACAGATACAAGCTCGCACGGTAATTTACCATGTGGACTTCTGAAGTGTTCAAAGGTTTAATTAACTGCAGAAGAGATTCCAAGTTTTTATTTTTTTCTCTCCCACAAAGTGCTGTTATTGGGGGTGAGGGGGATGCAGGGTTCTGCAATTCCGAGGACCCGTTAACCTGGACGTGAGTTTGAGCCTGGGTTTGAAGGGCTCTAAAGCAAAAATCTTCACCACCAGAGGCCTCAAAGGGCACCTATGGGTGCGGATTCGGTGGCGGGAGAACCGCAGCCGAAGGATTCAAGATATATAGGCACATAAAAAAGTTACCAATTCGGGGGGGGGGACGGGACGGGACGAGGGCACAGAATTCACTTTCTCCACCCCTCACCCTCACCCTGAGGCAGACGGAACCTGACACCCCCTTTTTAAAAAGCTCATTATCTCCGGCGACCATCTCCCAAGAGCTTAGCGCCTAACCAGGTCCACGCAGTGGCAGTGGCGACGCCTACGTCTCCCTCCCCGACCT
>NW_005354595.1:3813072-3814536 GCF_000412655.1 Myotis brandtii
GGAAGCCCGCGGCGTACGCAGGCGCAGTGCTTGTGTGTCGTGGGCTTCAGGGCTGCCTCGTAGCATCTGCAACCTGGGCGTTCTCCCGCTCGCCGCCGCTCCGCCTACGTCCAGGCTCCGCCCGGCGGCTCGAATTGCGCAACCCGTTGGCGTAACCGGGAGCGCAACGTGGAGACCCGGCTCGGTGGATTCCAAGCTCTGCAGCTGGGGAACTAGAGGGCGGTAGGTCGGGGCCGGGCTTAAGTGAAAGGATCGTGGTTACCACGGAAATGAGCCCGGCGCTTACCGGACGCTTGCTGTGTGGCTGAGCCCTTGTGGGGGTGACTGGTGCTTTAATCTTGAGAGCACAGACCAGCGCCAGCCAGCCTGTGCGGACCCGGAGCCTAAAGAAAAGGGCCGGTAACGGGAGGTCAAGCTCTTTCACTCCTTTGGGCAGAACTGTCCAGTGGTTCCTCATCTCACCCAGAGTAAAAAAGATGTTAAAACTCGGCCCTGAGCTCCTGCCTCTCACCACGCCTCTCTCCCGCTAGGTCTGGATGGTGGTGATGGTGGATGTTAGGCACCTGCTTCCGGCTGCCTTTGCACCCGCTGTTCCCGCCCCGAGTCCTCTCTCCCCAGACACCTGGGTGGCTCGCTCTCTCGCCTCCTTTGAATCACTGCTCACGTGTCACCTTCTTGGTGAGATCTACCTTAGCTACCCGACCTAAAGCCGCAACTTGCCTAGCTCCATGAACCTGCTCAGTTTTTTTTTCCCTGTAGCATTTATCATCGTATGTTTTTCACCTCCCTTTTCTTTTTCTTTTTTATTAAGGTATTACATATGTGTCCATATCCCCCCATTGCCCCCCCTCACCTCCCTTTTCTAAACCCCAGACTGAAACCGCAGGAAGGCAGGGATCTTGTTTTGTTAACGGATATAGAAACACGCCTGGCACATAAGACACACAAATGTTGGTGGAATCGGTGAATGGGCTTCCGGTTCCTCGTCAGTGGGATAGGAGAACCTCTATTGTATCTCCTATTATACTCACTACTCAGTTATTACTCTGAATACTTCCAGTCACCAAATGTGTGGGATTTCCCCCCCTACA
Organism: Myotis brandtii; assembly: GCF_000412655.1. Lineage (NCBI taxonomy): Eukaryota > Metazoa > Chordata > Mammalia > Chiroptera > Vespertilionidae > Myotis > Myotis brandtii. The sequence continues at coordinate 3,814,164 of NW_005354595.1, forward strand.
CTGGGCTTTCTTCCATTATCTACAGACATCAACTAGATGCCCTACAGTTCAACTAAATTCTGACACTATCTACCTTTGAGATAGCATCCGATCCCACAAGCTAAGGGCTCAGTCCCACAAGACTGCCCGAACTTCAGATGCCAGTTGCAAGTGCCAGCTTGTTACTGGTACTTCAGCTGACTGGCTATAAACTAGAGTTCCTACAACTTCCTTCATGAGTTTGATCATTTGCTAGAACTTGGGGAAACACATTCGCCAGTTTATCCTCCTATATAATAAAAGGCTAATATGCAAATTGTCCCCTTTGCCAGGAATTCCACTGGGAGGCCGACCAGGGGGCGGGGCCAGGCAGCCGCCCCCAGCCCCTCCCCCC
>NW_005354595.1:3815593-3843885 GCF_000412655.1 Myotis brandtii
GCCGCCGCCCTCAGCCCCTCCCCCCAGTTGGCCCCACCCCCAATTGGCCCCTCCACCCCCATAGGGAGTGGGCCAGCTGGACCCCCCCACCTGTGCATGAATTCTTACACCAGGTTTCTGTAATATAATAAAGGATATGATACAAGATACAGCTGAACAGCCGGATGAAATACATAGGGCAAGGTTTGGAAGTGTCCTGAGTGCAGGAACTTCTGTCCCCATGGAGTGTATGGGAATGATGTTCTCATAGTTTGCTGGTGAGTTTACAATTTTTTACAACCTTTTGAAAAGTCATTTAGCCACACAGATGGTTTTTAATATCTAGAATTTAAACTGTCATACATACCACATAGGTATTCCTAAAAGTATTTTTCTCTACTTAGCTATTATGATTTGAAAAGTTGGTTTTATGGTGCAGTCAACCAGCCAGTGGGGCAAAGGCCTGACATTCACATGTTCTATGTTTAAACAGTATCCTTTACACAACCCAACATTCCTTTTTCTCATTTGACCTGATTTTCTCATTAGTTTTGCAAGAGTAGGAAAATTGTTAGCAATATAAATTGTGAAATATATCTTTTGCTAAAGTTCAGTGTGTTCAAATAGTTTTGTGATTATTTTTCTCGTTCTGTTTTTCCCCAATTCATTCTTTTTCTCATTCAACAGGTTTTTCATTTCTAGCTAAAGCTGATTTTAATGCATTTATTTCAAGCATACCAGGCTTGCCTTTTGAACTAAAAATCATAGCTGACTTTTTGTTGATAGCATGTTTATTTGTTAATTGGTGTATTATAATTTATTCTCCATATTTATTGGGAAGCGATTATATTCCAGGCCCTACCTATGTCGATGAATCTCTGAATCTTTGCCCTCAAGAGGTTACTAGGATGCAGAGAAATTGCAACCCTTGTGCAGTGCTGGTAGGAATGTAAACTGTGCAGCCATCATGACTGTTCTTCAAAAATATTAATTAAGCATGAAAATACCATTTGATCCAGGAATTCCACTATGGTTATATATTCAAAAGGATTCAAAGCAGATTCAAACAGATATTTGCACACCCATGTTCACATTAGCATAACTCACCTTAGTCAAAAGGTGGAAACAACCCAAATATCTATTGAATGGAAAGTGAGAGCTCCTTTTTCATGGACCCATGCTTATTATTTGTGGTTTTGCAATACATGCTTGCCTCTGTTTTGCAGAGCTTTTATATATTAACTAAGAAGAGCCCCAGGACCCAAAGTGTTTAAAATAAGAAAGTTTGAAGATAGCCAAATGTATGCTAGTTGATTCACAGACTGGATTCAAAAAGTTTGGATCCCAGTTTAGACTTCAAAAGGAATCGGTAACATCTTTTCAAATTGTAGATTTCAACATATTCTTACCTACTTTTGCGTTTCAGCCCCACAATCACAGTCCTTGTCAGAGCCTAAAGGAATGTGATATCATTTGAGAAATAGTACATCCTTCTTACCATTTATTGTAATTCCCTTGGTCCCATAACACTTTTTCTGGTCTTACATTTTTACATGCTTTGATTCTTCCAGGATTTTAACATTACTGCTACTATTTATGGTTCTATGTCACTACCATAGAGTTGTCATTTACCTCCATCTTTTTGTATGTTCATCCTATACCCTCGCTTAAAGTGCTGTGCGCCATCATGCTAACTTCTTTAAGAATCTCCTCACCTCTTTTCTTTTCATTGGAATTGCCCGTAGTCATGTTTCTGAGCACTTTCTGGTACTGTCTCCTTTTGGAAACTTCTGGAATTATGCCTATATTTTCTTAAAATATTTTGAAATCTAGCTTCCTAAAGTCCTCTGTATACATTTTATCCATCTCAACCTTGCCCTCCCTTGAAAGGTGCTCTTCCCTTTCACTCCAACAAATTACTTTTTCCCATTGGTTGGAATCAGAGTACAGTTATTTTTATACCTTCCTCTACCTTATAGGACATGAAATTGTTAGGAAGGTAAGTAAAAGAATCTGCTTTTATCTGAATGAAGTACCCAGAATGGTATCTCCATTGTGTGTGTTCTGCCAATTGTGTGGCTTTCCTCCAAGTGGCTCAGCTCTGCTTCCCTAACAACATTACTTCTGCTCCTCTCTCCTTTCATCTTCATCCAAGTGTTCAGGAATTCCTCTGACTCTATTGTCATCACAGCCTACAGTGCTGCTCCATCTCCTCCCAACAGGTCTTTTGCGCACAGCACACCCTTCTATCAGTATGTTCCCATGGATCCATTCCATCACGCCAACCTGCAGTGGTATCTCTGAGGTCTTGTTTGTCACCCTGTGCTGTAATCTCAAGGTTACTCTGTTGTTCATGTTCTGAGCATGATATCTGGATATCTGCTGTGTATGTTTGTTTCCTGATGTCCTTTCCAATTGTTTTCTCATTAAATTACCCAGCATCTCCCTCCTGTTGAAATTCTTCCCAGCCTTCTTGAATGTCATCCATGGAAACCCATTTCAGTTTTGTCTAGGTGTTTTTTTTCTCCTTCCCATCTGTTTTCCATTTACAGCCCTTTTGGCCAGAGGAGTTGGTCTCTGACTAAACATTCTTTTCAGTCTTTGAAAAATGCTCTCCATTCTTAGTCAAATACCTGTCATTCCTACATTTGAAGCTATGGCCCTGAAATAAAAAATTACACCAATGTGTATCTAATAGTTCATATTTCGTTTCATATTTTATTCTCAACATTTGTGCGTTTTAAATAAATAAGTCCTTTATTTCTTTAGTTTTCGAAGTCTTTTATACCCCAGATTTCACAGTATCTCAAGATACTTCCATACTCTGTTTTCTATTTTGATCAGTTTTCACTTCCCTGTAACTTGGCAGTTGATAGCTTTGACCTTCCACAGAAGTCTCTGCCATAGGCTAGATTCATACTCCATGAAAATAACACCCCTTCTTGCATGCATTGATTGTGTCAATTCTCAGACATTACCATATCCCTCACAAGGGGAGTCCGCATGTCCCAGCATGTAACTTTTCCTCCATAGCTTTCCCATTTCATGTGCCTTCCTCCTCTGTGGGAAAAGAATATTATGGGTGTAGTATAATAGAAAGGAGGCTTGCTCTGCTACTTCTTACTAGATAGGTAGTGAGAACAATAACTAAGTGAACTCGCCAAACCTCAGCTTCTTTATCCTTTATGTGGGGATGTCATACTGACCTTACAGGGTTATGATGATGATTTAATAAGATACTATATATGAAACCACTTTGTATGCTAAAAGTAACACAAACTTAGACTTTATTATTATTTTTTCAATCCTGACCCAAGGATGTGTTTTTACTGATATTTGAGAGAGAGAGAGAGAGAGAGAAAGAGAGAGAGAAACATCAATGTGAGAGAAACATCGATCAGTTGTCTCCCGTATATGCCCGGACCTAGGTATGTGCCGTGACCAGGAACTGAACCCGAAACCTTTTGGTGTACGGATGACGCTCCAACCAACTGAGCCACCCAGCCAGGGCCAAACTTAGATTTTTAAAGTAATCATTGCATTATTTTTCTTTCAACCAGCAGAGCACATGCAGCTTCATGAGAAGTTGCTTCTACTCCATATTAACTCATTTACTGAGTGCCTTCTAGAAGCCGGATCCTCTTTAAGGAGAAACACAAGCATGTGCAGGAAACTTGGTGGTGGACTTCTCAGCTGGGAGGAAAGTAAATTTGGGAGCATGTCCTTCCCCAGAGGATTAAAGTGGACATTGTGGTAGCCTGTGCACTACCCACACACATCGATGCTTTGCGTGTTCTTTGGATTTTAATACGCCATGCACAAGTGTTTCTGGGCATCCCAGAGGTCATCCCAGCCATGTGCAAGAATCTGCTTATTTTTTAAAACTGTGGGCAGTTCTGACTTGTATCTCCTACAGGATCCACCATAAGCTAACTTCATCTGGGAACATGCCACAGTATACCCTTCTCTACCCTAACCAGGATGGCATGGCATGGTTCTCTCTTTAGTTTATAGGGCAGTAATAACAACTAACCATTTGTAATAGCAGCTATAAATGTCATTGGGTATTGAAACCCTATTATGTGTCACATACTCCACTAAGCTCCTTCTACACATCAGTGTTTTTCAGTCATTTAAAAAAATTACTGCTCCCCTAAGGAACCTTTTTAGACATTTTTTTCTTAATATTCCCTCCATGAAATTTTAATACCACACACATACTGTGTATTTGTTTAGGTACTATATGTATGTAGGTACTACCTGTGCTTTATATGTAAAAAGAGTGATATTTTTTCACCCTCTCTCCCAAGAACCAATTTTCACACCTTTGGGGGCAATATTACCCCATTGAGAATTCATTACATATGATATATAAATATATGACTGTAGATACTAATCATATATAAGTATATTAAATATATAACATATAAACAATATATTAATTATATATTTTTTCTCAATCATTCCCCAAGTAATCTCTAAACTGTTTGCTCATTTCCTGAATGTATTACACAACTGTTGACACCAGCAAAAGAAACCTTGATCCAGAGGTAACAGCAAACACTCCATTTGAGGAAAGGCTGCATTTTGCACATAGAGCCCCGCCCCCATCTCAAACCTAGACAGACCCCAGCTTGATGAAGTCCTGTGGCCTCTCTCGATGCACACTAGTTTCTTTGTGACCTCTTCCCCCAGGACCTTGATGCTGAACATTCCTTGTGAGAAATCTGAGGCGCATACTATTGAGGAGCCACAATTTTCCTACTGCCTGCTGCCAAGTTTCTTGAGAGCCCAACTGTTGGGGTAAGATTTTGTAGAATTATACACACACACACACACACACACTGCAATCTCTGAGGTCACAAATACTGTCTTCATTTTCTGATGTGTCAAAGGGCTAGAAAATGTGGAAATGTGGGAAGGTCATGGCAGGACTGGAAAGAGGAGAGAAGGGAAGACTGGAGGGATGGGGTGGGAGGAAAGAGAAAGAAAAGGGGGAGGAGATAAAGTATAACAGAAAGAGCAAGGGCCTTGGAATCACAACTGGCTTGGTCACTTTGTGACCTTGGGAAAGTTACTAAAACACTCTGGGTCAATAATACTTGTTTTTCAAGTTCTATGTTTATATAATGTCTGGCACATGAGAGAAGCTGAATTGTGTAAGCATTACTATTATCACACATATTGGTAATAAGAGGAATTCTAAGCAAATAAATTTGCCATTAAAGTTTTCTTAACTTAGAGAAGGCTTGTGCATACCAATACATATAGGCATAGCCACAAGGCATTCTGGGACCTCAAGAACAAAGGCTGATGACAGAGGATCCTTTTGGAGTTTCTAAGGGGCCCAATAAATAGCACCCCTTTTCTCCATTTGAACTAACTGAGAAATAAGACAAAGGAGTCAGCAGATGGAAGCCAATATATGGCCCTTATATTAATAATGCTACTTCATAGAGTGTAGCTTCTATCTTGGAGCAAGTGGAGTTCTTAACATGAACTCCAAAATGTGACCAACTTACTTAGTAACCTCAGGCAACACCAGAACAGGGCAGTCTTCCCATGTGGGGAAAGATGCTCCCTGTGGGTAGCTCCTAAGAAAAGGAACAGAGGCAGGAATTAGGCCAGTGTTTCTCAACCTTCTGGCCCTTTAAATACAGTTCCTCATGTTGTGACCCAACCATAAAATTATTTTCGTTGCTACTTCATAACTGTAATTTTGCTACTGTTATGAATCGTAATGTAAATATCTGATATGCAGGATGTATTTTCATTGTTACAAATTGAACATAATTAAAGCATAGTGATTAATCACAAAAACAATATGTAATTATATATGTGTTTTCCGATGGTCTTAGGCGACCCCTGTGAAAGGGTCGTTCGACCCCCAAAGGGGTCGTGACCCACAGGTTGAGAACCGCTGAATTAGGCCATGCATGACTTCTTTCTCCTAAACTCACCAACCAGGTAAGTCAGTTCACTTGCCTGGGGGAGGAATGTGCAAAGGAGCAGAAAAAGCCAGGTGTGTTATGCTAATGGGTGTCCTTCCACCTGGATAAGATAAATCAAGAGAGGGTTGGGTATGAGCTTCCAACCTCCAACTGGCCCAAAGTCCATAATGGGAGGTGGCCAAAATCAGGAGAGTTTAATGAGACCACAGAACGGGATGGAGTGGAAAGGAGGGAAAATGTAGCCCAGCCGCCGTGGCTCATTGGTTGAGTATCGACCTATGAACCAGGAGGTCAGGGTTCGGGCCACATGCCTGTATTACAGGCTCCATTGCCAGGGTAGGGCCTGCAAGAGGCAGCCAATCAATGATTCTCGTCATTGATATTTCTATCTCTCCCTCTCCCTTCCACTCTGAAATCAATAAAAGTATATTTTAAAAAAGAAGAAAGAAAGGATACTGTAGTGTGCTGCAAGATGTTTAACAATTAGCTCTCTGGAAAAAAATGGTATCAATTTATACATTTTACTGATAATAAAGGGTGTGTAGCACACAATATATAAATGATAATAAAATATACGATACTTTTTCTTTTAAATTTCATATAGCCAACTGATTCTGACAGTGCTTTCACTGAGTTTTGCTGATTTCATATCTATAGCCAGCGTATGGGTTGCAATTCAACCACGATTGACAAGTGGAGTAATTTCCACCATCCAGATAACAATAGATGAAAATAACTCACGGGCATAGACAATAATAGTAAAATGTAGCAAGATTATTAAGAAGTGATGAGTTTTGTGTACTTAAGATCTTTTAATATAAATCAATTGTAAGTTTATGTCATTTAACTTTGAATAATGGCTGTGTTTAACAGTCCAACTTGTAAAAAGCCTGAAAATATATCAGTTGGCACACCACTGAGGGATATTCCACAGTCCTAGTTATGTTTTTCACAGGAGTGGCAAATAACAGTTCAATCCCCACCTACAGAGATATTTTGGTGACACTTGTGAAGTGAGGGGTGGGCAGGCTGCAAGGATCTCCAGGCAGGAAGAACAGCATCCACCAGGGGTCAGTGTGGTCCCAGATGTAGGGAGCCAGGCTTGTGGTTACTAGATGATTATAGATAAGGGCCACATCTGGGGGCAGAGGGCTGAGACTCAGGGCTTCTTTCTGGGTGTTGACCAATCCGGAAACCAAAATAGAAGTTCTGAGGACTATTGGAGAAGTGATTAGGGGAGAAGCCTCCTGCTCCCCATACCCATCTGGCTACGGAAAGGGCGGCAAGATCCATTCTGGACACCTCTTCTGGTGGGGCGAGAACTCATTCTAGACAAAGGATGAACTTGGGCTCAGGAGCAAGGGTGGGACAGAAGTTTACTGGAAATGGGACTCAGGCCTGTAGTTGAAAGGGCCTAGAAAGGGAGACCAACACTAGAAGCAAAGCAGGATTTTTTACTCAGTTAAATAATTTGGAGCTTGGAGGACATAAGCAGAATCACAAAAATCCAATTTCCAAACTTTTCTCTTTCCTGCACGTAGGAATTATGGATGAGTTTTTAAACAGGAGCAGATTATATAGCACAACACACCCATCATCAACAGAGGTTCTGATATTTTAAGTACTTTAATTTATCCTAATTTCATTTTATTTTTATTTTTTTTAAATATATTTTATTGATTTTCTTACAGAGAGGAAGGGAGAAGGATAGAGAGTTAGAAACATCGATCAGCTGCCTCCTGCACACCCCCAACTGGGGATGTGCCCGCAACCAAGGAACATGCCCTTGACCACCGGAATCAAACCTGGGACCCTTCAGTCCCCAGGCTGACGCTCTATCCACTGAGCCAAACCGGTTAGGGCTCCTAATTTCATTTTATATGCTTACAGTCATTTTCTGGAAGGCCCACGTAAGGCTAAAATTCCTCTTAAAGAGTTTGATAATATAATGTCTTGGTGACTTACTTTTCCCCTAAGGTAAATCCATCTGCCCTATCAAAGTAAAAGCATAGATGCTGGAAAAATTGCATTTTCTTACTAATTTAATTAAAATTGTCCCTAGCCCTAGCTGGTTTGGCCCAGTGGATAGAGCGTCAGCCTGCTGACGGAAGGGTCCCGGGTTCGATTCCAGTCAACGACACATGCCAGGGTTTCGGGCTCGATCCCCAGTGGGGGGACGTGCAGGAGGCAGCCAATCAATGATTCTTTCTCATCATTGATGTTTCCATCTCTCTCTCCTCCCTTCCTCTCTGAAATCAATAAAAATATTTATAAATAAAATAAAATTGTCCCTAAAGTTGTATAAACTATCCAAATCATTTATATAAAGTAGACTTTTGTTTGTTTCTCTACACTTACCTGCTAGGAGATTTCATTTGTTTCATTGTTTTGTTTATGAAGATCTAGCTTTGTACTGAAACTGGAAAGCCCGAGATTTCCAGAGATTGCTTCTCTCTCTTTGCCTGCTTCAGGCATGAATTACTCCCTTGCCAGCCAGATAAAAGTCACTTTATAACTGATGTATGGGCCATAGGTTAATAGAAGATCAACAAATTTAGTTTGAGACAATGTGTGACTTCATTTTACATTGTTATTTTTAACAGTTTATGAACTGCTGTTCAGTGGTATGTTAGAAATAATGGGAGAAGAGCAAATTTGGGTTGATTGATGTCTAGCATAAATTAATTCAAGTTGTTAAATTATTTATTACAGAAAGTATATTATGTCTGTTAACCTAAGAAACATTCAAACCTGTAAAGAATTTTTGTGAGTTTATTTGAGCCAAACTGTCAACAATTGCCAAGAAGCAGATTCTCAAAGTATTGAGACAATGCTCTGGAGAATGGCATTTTTTCACCTTGTTTTATACATTACAATCAAAAGAGGAGGCATAAGTGGGTTGCATGAACTCCATTGGTCACAGATTAGGGAGGTGTGAGAAATCAAAGTGGGGAAACCTCTAGAACTGGACAAAAAGTAAAATGGTAGACACATACTTCTTTTTCTTAGGTGGGTGTAGGATAGTTGACAGTCAACAGTTAACAGATATAAATAAATAGATAAATAAGTAAATAGAAACAATTCACAGATAACAATAACAATGAGGTTCTCTGCCCTGTGTTCTCTGCCCTGGCGCCATTTGTTGTGCCCTGAGGGGTCCAGAAAAAGGGAAGTTACAAGTTACTCTGACCTTCCACAGGTATGTTATCTTAGATGCGGAAACACAATAGGCTCAGTAAAGATCAAAGTCAGGTTAGCATGTGGTCCCTTTTGGTCCACGTGTCTATGTTAAAAAAAAAAACTATGTTTCATACAGAAGAATAAGAAAGAAGATATCTAAAATAAACTAATAAATAGGATCACCGTATACATACTGTTTTATAACTTTAAAAGATTTTTACAGTCCATAATTTTAAACATGCAGAAGTAGAGTAAAATATAATGAATCCTCAGACTTTGTTAATCTTTTTTCATCTAGATCTTCATAAACAAAACAACGAAACAAACGGAATCTCCTAGCAGGGAAGTGTAGAGAAACAAACACAACTCTACTTTACCGGGCATGTGGGTCCTAATTCTGACAGCATTGTGTTTCGTCTCTCAATATAGAAAAAATAATACCACATTTAAAAATAATTTAAAACATTTATGGTATCATTCATTGTTTAAATTTCCTCAGATTTCTTTTGGGTGTGGGTGTGTGTGGCTCAGACAGTACAATACACTGCAATTAGTTAATATGTCTCTTAACTTTCAAGCTATAGGTTTTTCTGCCATTTTTTTATTTTTTTACAATTTATTAAAGATAACTTTGTTTTACTTAATATATCACAAACATTGCTTCATCATTTTTCAAGGCTTCATAATATTCCATTGAGTGGATGTTCCCCAGTTCATTTGCACAGTTCTCTATTGTTGATTCTCTATAATTGTTTCCAGTATTTTCCTGATATTCAACCTATTGCAATAAGTACCCACATACATATATCTCTGGAGACTTGCTTGTTATTTATGTAAGAAAAATTGATAGTTGCAGAGTTGCTGGTTGAAAGACTTCTCTCTCTCTTTCCCTCAATGCTTTTCCAATGGTATTTCTAAAGTAAAGGTAGGAACTTGCTTTTGAATGTGACTTAAATTTAAGTTCCCCCAAAACTGAGGATTCCTGCAAAAATATTGAAATCATTTCTTACTATACCAGGAAGGTTCAGGATTTAGTAAACAGTTTATCTCATTACAGAGGATTAGAGAGAGGTGTATGGCAAGATGTGGCAGCTGTTTACAGTTAAAGAGCAGGTTAAACTGGAAGGTGTTATATGTCCTCCGCTAGAGGCTATCAGGGATGGGGAGTCCTTCAGCCCGGCCTTTGCCCTCTCGGACCTAAGCTGGCAGTCAGACATCCCCTGAGGGGTCCTTAGTGCTGCCAAGGAGGTGGGGGAGGCTCCCACCACCACCGCTGCGCTCACCAGCTGTGAGCTCTGCTTCTGGCTGAGCGGAGCTCCCCCTTTGGGAGCGCATTGACCACCAGGGGGCAGCTCCTGCATTGACGTGTCATAGCATCTGGTCGTTTCGCAGTTCAGTCTATTTGTGTATTAGGGTTTTATTAAATAGCTCCCCCTTTGGGAGCGCATTGACCACCCAGGGGGCAGCTCCTGCATTGACGCGTCATGGCATCTGGTCGTTTTGCAGTTCAGTCTATTTGTGTATTAGGGTTTTATTAAATAGGATGATTCACCCCTGGCTGGATGAGTCACTTTAGTTTGAACTGAAAATGCCACCTTCTTTTATATGATTGAGAAAAACCCTCGGCATGTAGATAGAATGCCTTGGAAAATGTGTTCATTCCTTCTTTGATGGCTGTGCTCAGACTATAAAGTTACGAGGAAGTCTAATCTCCATGAGAGAATGTGAGTAATTGTTATCACCACAGGGTAAGAGTCCATGACTTCCTTTGAAAGCTCTCAAGAATTCAATGTTGGAATGAATGAATGGGAACGGGAAGAGAGTAAAGACAAAACAAGATCAGCCATGAATTGATAATTATTGAAGCTAGGTGGTGGGTACATGGTAATTCATTTTATTATTCTCCCTAATTTTGGATATGTGTGAAAATTCATGTCCGTAATAAAAATTTAGAATGTCTTTTAGAGCAATATGGTTAATTCATGGCCTTGTGGCCCCTGGGTAGCTCTTTGGGGCTCCAACTCCAGCCCTTGATGCAAGCATGAATGAATAAAGATTTCACAATAAATTATTGTAATGGGGTGTTTTTAAAGTAATAACAATTCCTTGGAGAGATTTCAAACGATATTCCACCCAAGTGTGTGCCACCATTCACTTTTATTTTGTGCAGTAAATGAATCATATAGGAATATTCTACAAGGGAAATTATGTTAGCCCCTTGTCAATGACGCTGGAGGATTCTGCCTTATACCCTTCATCAAGGAGACCACTCTTTTGAGACATTGCAGTCTTTAAAAATAAATGATCAATTAAGAAATTCTACCTTCTATATAATCTAGTTTATAAAAGGGACTGAAAGCACCAATGTTGTATTCAATTGGGATTCACGAGATAACACTGATTTTTTTTTCTTTTATTATATATATATTTATTTATTTTTAATCCTCACCTAAGGATATTTTTCCATTGATTTTTCGAGAGAGTGGAAGAGGGAGGGAAAGGCAGAGAGAAATATCAATGTGAGAGAAACGCATCGATTGGTCGCCTCCTGCAGGAGCCCTGACCAGGACCAGGGCCTGAACCGGGGAGGAGCCTGAAACCAAGGTACATGCCATTGACTGGAATAGAACCCGGGACCCTTTGGTCCGAAGACTGATGCTCTATCCACTGAGCCAAAACGCTTAGGGCTAGGGTTAGGTTGAGGAATTTAAGCCCTCTAAGTCTCAGTTTACTTCTCTGTAAGATATAAATGATAATACTTACGACATAGAATCTTTGTGTGGATTCAATATAGGTTAACATTTACTGAACACTTCTCCCAATGCTAGGCTCTATCCTTACCACTTCTCATGTTTTATCTCATTTAATCCTTAAATTAACTTTTTCACAAATACAAAGAGGTTAGAAAAGTACCTGGTACATAGCAAGCAGTGCATAATTGTTAGTATTCTATTAGTATTGCCTTTTTGAGTTGTAAAGATTAAATGAGATGATATAAGTACTTCGCACAACATCTAATACATAGCATATGCTTAACAACGATTAACTATTTGCATATAAAAGTATTTGTCTAATGAGTAAACATTACAGAAGGTCCTTGGGTTACGTCGGAGATCAGTTCCTTTTCGCCGTAAGTTGGAATCCACCTACATAAGCACCTACGTCACTCACATGGAGCACATACACAGCAGTAATGAAGTGAAACAGTAAAAAAAATATTAAAAGAAAGATAACAATTCCTGACCTTTACTTGTGGTAAATAATAAAAAACATAAAACCCATATGTACTACATCGAAATGACGCAACTTTTTTTTTTTTTTAAAAAAAAATGGGAGATGGCGACGTAACCACAAAACAACCTACGTTGAGTCCAAGGTAACCCGAGGACTGTCTGTATTCATATGAGTCATTATGGGAAGTAGGATCTAATCTAAAAAGATAACTGACAAGGAATGTCCCAATGGAAAAGGCCATTATAGAAAAAATTTTATAGATCACATTTCAACATTCTTTTTCTTATTTGTCATAAGTTGAGGAAGCCAGAGATCTCTTTAAACTAATTGAGAGGGCCCAGAAGGTAATTAACTACTCTCTAATTAAGCTGGTAATAGCTGCCCTCTATTGGAGAGATCAAAAGCCAGAGAAACACTGCCTGCGAGGACTTTTGAAGATAGGCAGCTCTCAGTGATGACAGCCTTGAAGTTTTTGACCCTACAAAGTAGCACAGAGAGAGTTGGCTCTGTCTTCCAGGGTCCAAGAGAAAGAAAGGAAAGGTCTAGGTCAGTGGTCAGCAGACTGTGGCTCGGCAAACCGTGACTCACGAGCCCCTTGAATGTGGCTCTTCCACAAAATACAGGCTCTTCCACAAAATACCGACTTCTGCACATGGGCCACGAAGTTTCAAATGGGCCACGAAGTTTCAATCGCTCTGTACGTGCGCGCCCACACGTGGTATTTTGTGGAAGAGCCACACTCAAGGAGCTAAAGAGCTGCATGTGGCTTGCGAGCCACGGTTTGCTGACCACGGGTCTAGGTGGGTGGATAACAGTTAAGGGTTTGTGAGGAAAGTGTTCACTTGTATTTGGTCATTTGTATTTGTTTTATTTTTTTATTTTGAGAGTACTTTATTAAAGCTGGGGACAGTGAAACAAAGGAAGGGCTTAGGGTAGAAGGAGCAACAGGAGAGGCCCTAGGTCAGGTGTGGGGAACCTTTTTTCTGTCAAGAGCCATTTGGATATTTATAACATCATTCGCAGGCCATACACACAATTTTTAAGTTTATCAACTTAAAAATTAGCCTGCTTTATTTGGTCAAACATTTAATTAACTCACCCCTAATGCCTTGGCAGGGCCAGATCAAATGATTTCAAGGGCCTAATAGGGCCCAAAGGCTGGATGTTCCCCACCCCTGGCCTAGGTGGTGCTTTGCTTTGAGCTCTAGAAACGTTATACCAAAGAAGTGAGCCAAGGCGGGGCTGCTTTCAGCTTCCTAAAAAGTCAGAGAAAAGAGGGCCTTGGAGACAGATACAGGGCTTAGCCCTGGACAAGCTGCTACTGCCTGCTGCTCACCTGGTTGTAAGTCTTGTGGGGACCCTTAGAAAAGGTAACAATACATGCCTGGGAAAGAAAGGTGTGGGTGTGCTCTAGAGAGAGCCCAGTTTTAGAATCTTACTCTGAATCATGTCTTCTAAAATAAAAAGTCAGTACTAATTGTTTGGCCGTTTTATATAAAGGATTCCTGTCTATTGGAAAAGGACTGTTGCATGGGCAGGTGTACTCTACCTTGTCTGCTATGAATGGGAAACCAAGCAGTTGAAGCCTTTCCTATTCACACTATTTTGCTTAGCTAAACTGACCACTCCTTGTGTGTGTCCAAAATGCAATTGGCTTTTCTTATCATGGTACCTGCTACACTTGGGAAGCACTTGTCTTTTTCTTGGTCTACACCAGTACTGTCCAATAGTATGAGCTACATTTGTGATGTTAAGTTTTTTTTTAAATAGACACTTTCAAAAAGTAAAAAAGAACAGGTGGACTATCACTTTTTTTTTTTGAATCCTCACCCGAGAATATTTTTCTATTGAGTTTTAGGGAGAGTGGAAGAGAGAAAGGCAGAGAGAAACATTGATGTGAGAGAAACACATCAGTTGGTTGCCTCCTGCACGAGTTCTAACCAGGGCCCCGGGCCAGGGAGGATCTTGCAACCCAGGTACATGCCCTTGACCAGAATCCAACCCGGGACCCTTTGGTCTGCAGGCCGATGCTCTATCCACTGAGCCAAGCCGGCTAGGGCTAGACTATCACTTCAATATATAATTCATATATAAATATTAATGAGATGTTTTATAGTTTTTTTGGGGGGAGTACTAATTTCTTGAAATCCAGTGTGCAATTTACTCTTGTAACACATCACAACTTGGATTAGCCACATTTTGAGTGTTCAATAGCCATACATGGCTAGGGGCTTCTGTATTGAACAGTGTGGAGCTAGAGGATGAGCATCTCAAAGTCATCTAATCTATCTTTGTACCCACTATACTTTGTGCAGTGCCTGAAACATAACTGCTATTCTGTTAAGTAAATGTGATACGCAAATTTGTAAGATCACGTCTAATGATCCTTGCCTTTGTATAATCCCTTCCCCTTTGAGGGTGGGTGGATCATGTGAATATGAAGAGAGATCCGTCTATTGATTATGATACATTATGGCCAAAGGGAGAGTATCATGGATGGGCCTGCTCTAATCAGATGAGTCCTGTAAGAGCAGACTTTTCTCTGACAAGTAGCAAAGGAAGAAATCAGAGAGAATCATTCCTGCTGGTCTGGAAGAAAGCCCAAGGATGTGCAGCTCAGGGTGAAGAATAAAATTGTGCTCTCTTTGCACCTTAGGAGTCCAGCTTGCTCAATGAGGTCATTTAATTAGTATCACTGACATAATTTCAGTCTACAACTGGATCTCAACCTTCAAGCCATGGCAATATAGCATTTTTCTGGTAGACAGTCTCCTATTCCTGCAGAGTTATCTTAAGCCTTTCTACCTTCCTGATTCTTGAACTTCCCAGTGTTCCTTCCCTCTCAGATGATCTTGCCTCAGACTTGGCAGAAAAAGTAAAATCCATCAGATGAGAGGAAACTTTCTTCATTTCATCTGCATCACCAAATGGACCTTAGAACTATACTTAGCATGTTGTTAATTAACACATACACTAGAGGCCCGGTGCACGAATTCGTGCATGGATGGGGTCTGGTCGCCCATACCTGATTGGGGTGAGGGGCCAGTTGGGGGTGGGGCCGGCCATGGTGAGGAGCCGAGGGCAGTTGGCCAGCCAGGGGAGGGGCCATGGCTGGCTGGGGGGAGTTGTTAGTGACAAAGATCTTTGCAGGGTGTATACACGTTTGCTGTAGGCTTTCAGATGAGTTGAAGCTTCAAAGGTGCTTTAGTGTCAGGGACACTTACAGCTTCCATTTCTAAGCCTCTCCCTAGACAGGTAATGCGGTTTAGTTCCCTGCTGACAAACCCTATAAAGAGAGGCCATGGTGTGATGTGGCTGCCCTCTTTGGTAGTAAGCAGTGGAGAGAGAATGCAGGAAGATGGTGGCAGTGCTGGGCACCTGACTGATGGTCCAGACTGTAAGCAGTTTTCCTCCTGATCACTTGTCATTCAGGTTCCTGGTCTATGAAGGCTGGAGAGCATTTACTTACTTAGTCGCAGGTGGTTGGCTGGCCGGCCCCGCCCCTGATCGGGTCGATTGGCCGCCACAGTGCCTGTCATAGCCACCAGTCATTCTGGTCGTTCTACTGTCAGTCGCTTGGCTTTTATATATATAGATTGTAAGTATGTAAAGAATGGTTCCACTATTTGACAATAGTATATGCTTGTAGGCAGGTGGACTGGTTCCTTCATAATCTTATTTTCAATCTTGGTTTGCTTATTTCACTTTTATGTAATGTAAAAATAAACTTTTAACTCAGTTTGGAATTTGGAAATTTCTTCTGTTTATATTAAAATCAATGAGAGGCTCTAAAATCAAGTTTTAATTTATATGTATTGCATTCTGCAAAATATGTCGACAAGATTATCATTTGTATGATAAGTATTTCACAATATTTGAAATGGGGCATTTTATGCCTCTGTCATTACCCTCAGAGAGCTCTTCTAGTCTCATTTCTCTTGTTTTGTCTAATTACAATTTCATTTTAAAAGCAGTTGGGAGCATATATACCCTGAGCATTTAAAAATGTTACATTTAATGTATCTAATGAGCTTTTGATTCCAATATAACTAACAAAAATAATTGAAAAACTGAGTTGCTAATGGAAGCATGCTTCTCTATACAAGTAATTTACATTATCTAAAAGAAGTCTGAGTTCATTATAGAAAATTTGAAAATCACAGGAAAGTATAAAGACTAAAATAAAAACAGCCTTAATCACATTACTTCTTCAACACTCAATCTCGAGATCTACCAATCTTTTCTATTTTTCAAACATGATGTAAAAATGCAGGCACATTTTAAAATCCTGCTGTTTTCTCACTGAACATTGTAGTGAGGCCATCGTTTTCCTGTGCTATTTAACTCTTCAACAATGTAGTTTTGAAGATCAAATTGTATTCCATCATATTATAATGTTATAGTTTATTATATTGTAGTTCACATTGTACATAATATCCTAATATATAATCTGGTCCTATTATAATTTATTTAACAATTCCCAACATGCTTATTTTTAGAAATAGAAAAAACTAGTATACACTTGGCTTGAGGCAAGTATGCATGTATTTAGTTTTGGTATTTTCATCCCACCATCAATAACCTTAACTTAAATTTTTGCCAAATTGCAGACTTCATAGTCTGTAAACAATTGCAAACCTGTTTTAAATTCAGCAAAAATTAAAAGGCCACCAAACTGTTAGGTTTCTGAAATTACAGTCTTCCTGAGGCTTTTCTTTTTACTTCTTAATCCTTTGCTATCCACCTTTACTTCTTAATTGCTTGTTATCCACCCTTTCCCCCCTATTGAATTATTTGTAATCCTTCCTCTGTCTCTTTTCAATATGGAGTTTATTTTTATTGGAGCTTTTCTTTTTTCTTTTTTTATGTGCCTCAGGCATGAAACAGCTCTGGCCACCGACATAGCCATCAAGCCAGGATGAACTAAGTACTGTACATCTGCTTTGCCCCTGATTGATATAAGAGCAACACCACCAATCAGGTGTCTTCTTACCCATTGCCAGGGGGTGGAGCTTTTCTTCTAAATTTTAGGAAAAAATCAGATATTACACATAAAGCTTATAGGCCTTATGCTTGCCTACATAGCATACATTTACCTGCATATCAAGGGTGGAACCATTTAGTGAGAGATTGCTGTATACCAGGTTCACCACACTGATGGCCAGAATACTAGTTTTTAAATTTACCCAGTGAGCCATGGAGTTGTCATGTGGTCTGAAATGTTCCACTGTGACTAACACATTCTCTGACTGAAGATAGACCTTCAAGGAAAGCCAAGTCAGAAGCAGAAGTTTGCTTAATAAGAATGAAATCAGCCCTAACTGGTTTGGCTCAGTGGATAGAGCGTCGGCCTGCGGACTGAAGGGTCCCAGGTTCGATTCCAGTCAAGGGCATGTACCTTGGTTGCAGGCACATCCCTAGTGGGGGGTGTTCAGGAGGCAGCCAATCATGATTCTCTCTCATCGTTGATGTTTCTATCTCTCTCTCCCTCTCCCTTCCTCTCTGAAATCAATAAAAATATATTTAAAAAAAAAAAAAGAATGAAATCAGAGCAGGAATGTTGAGTGATAACAGGCTAAGGCAGCCTTATATATGTACTAGAGGCCTGGTGCATGAAATTCATGCACGGGGGGAGGGTCCCTCAGCCCAGCCTGCACACTCTCCAATCCGGGATCCCTCTCGCAATCCGGAACCACTGACTCCTAACCACTCACTTGCCTGCCTGCCTGATTCCCCTACAGCTCTCCCCTGCTGGCCTGATCCCCCTAATAACTGCTCTCTCCTGGCCTGATCCCCCTAACTGCCTATCTGCATTCCCCTCCTGGCCTGATTGCCCTAACTGCCTATCTGCTCTCCCCTCCTTGCCTAATTGCCCTAACTGCCTGTCTGTTCTCCCCTCCTTGCCTAATTGCCCTAACTGCCTATCTGCTCTCCCCTCCTGGCCTGATCCCCCTAACTGCCTATCTGCTCTCCCTTCCACTCCGTGCCCTTTGGACTCCCGGCGCAGGTGTGATGAGAGCTCTCCTCCTCAGCCCCGCCTTCATCCTGATTGGTCGTTACATGATGGTGTCACAGCCAGTTTGTATATTCCTCTGTTATTAGTATAGATTCTTATAATTAAGGCTAGATGTGGGGTTCAGGTTAGGCTGAGGGACAGAAATTGTGACTGAGAAATTCATCAAGCAAATGAGTGGCATCCGGAAGTGCCTGTGGTGTGACAGCCAGCTTGCCATCTTGTTAAATACCTCTGCCTTACTGTGTACGGTGCACCATTCTATTAGAAACTTCTGCATGGATAACTTGCTTCTTTCTTTACTCTCCTTCCTTCGGGTCATCCATCGATGGCTCCTGCTGTCCTCCTCCTCCTCCTATGTCTAATTGTTATTTCTCTGTCTTCTTTCCATCCTGACTCAGTTCTTGCATCTGTGGTATAACATGTTTATACAAATTCTGTCCTTGGGATAGTCACTAATGTGGCTCCTTCTGGCCACACTCCTCTCTGTCCAGAGGCATGGTTGGATGACATGTCCTGCTTTCCTTGTGCTTGCGGTTGGTAGGGCTAAATGGTGAGTTCTGGCCTTTGGATTATGAACAGGAACAACGCCTGTCACTTCTGGGCTAGTGCATTTAATTACTAGTATGAGACCCTTCTTTTCTCTGCTACAGAGACCAGCAATGCTCCAGGTGGGTGGTTGCTCAGTAGTCAAAGTGCCAGAGTGAGATGACACTGAACAGAATTCCCAGGCAACTCCGGACATAAATTGGATGAGAAAGAAACCTTTGATATATTAAGTCCCCGTGATTTATGGGTTGTTTGTTCTGCAGCATAATCTACCTCTATCCTGACTGAAACGGCCTTCTAATTTTTTTCAAACTCTTCACCTTGTCTCCTCATGAGTTTATCCAAGATTATAGCTGTAAGTTTATCTTCTAATCCAGTGATTTTCAAACTTTTTTTTTTAACCTCATGGCACACATAAACTAATCACAAATTCTGCAGAACGCCAAAAAATACATTTTTTGCCTATCTGATAAAAAATAAAAAGGTATAATTTTGATTGATTCACACTGGAGGGCTACTGTTGTGCCTCTGACTGAGTAGTCAGGTATTGTATGTTTTAAAAATTCTTGCAATACACCAGTTCACAATCGCTGCTCTAATTAAAGGAATTCCAAATCTATTTAAGTGAACTTAATTGATCCCCTGAGCTCAGTTTTCTGGTTTTCTTGTGACACTTTCAGTGCTCACAAGAACCTCAACCTGAATATCCTATGGGTATTTCAAATTCACCATGCTCTCTAAAAAACTTATCATCTTCTTTCCCTCAGTTGCCGATTGCTCCTCTCCTCTATTGCAAATTTCAGTTAATAACACTATCTTTCCAGATTCACACTGCATTTCAACCTTGGGAATGTGCCGATTCTCTCTCATGAGTTAAGTGGTGCCAGCCTTACCGGTGGAAGGCTCAATGGCAGAGACCAAGTTCAAACACAAAACGCAGGAACCAGAGGCACAATACAGTTGTGTCCATTCAATTTCCTACAGATTGTTTCTCTTAAATTCTTCCAAGTATAAAAATGAGGTTCTCGCCCTAACCGGTTTGGCTCAGTGGATAGAGCGTCAGCCTGTGGACTGAAAGTTCCCAGGTTTGATTACAGTCAAGGGCATGTACCTTAGTTGCAGGCACATCCCCAGTGGGGCGTGTGCAGGAGGCAGCTGATTGATGTTTCTCTCATCGATGTTTCTGACTCTCTATCCTTCTCCCTTCCTCTCTGTAAAAAAATCAATAAAATACATATTTTTTTTAAAAATGAGGTTCTCACTTTTGTTTTTAGACCATGGGGATTGACTTTCTCCTCCATTGGTTTGCCGAAAGCAAAAGTAATCATCTTCACCATCAGCTGCCTAAAAAGATGAGATTATTCTCTTTTTTTTTATTACATTAAAAGAATACTTAGGAAGGTGGGGCTGGGTGGGAAGAGATCAACCAAAGAACTTGTATGCATATATGCATAACCCATGGACACAGACAGTAAGGTGGGGAAGGCCTGGGGTGGGAGA
Source organism: Myotis brandtii (assembly GCF_000412655.1). NCBI lineage: Eukaryota > Metazoa > Chordata > Mammalia > Chiroptera > Vespertilionidae > Myotis > Myotis brandtii. Next base: position 3,836,000 of record NW_005354595.1, read on the forward strand.
CATATGTAATACTTTCAACAATAAAGATTAAAAAAAAAAAAAGAAGAACACTTGTAACAACAGGATTACAGTATGTGTCAAGCATACTGGCTGCTGCAGGCTCCATAGACTCTGGTGGATTTTCTGAACATCACCTTCTCATCTCCATTACATAGTCTATGAAGAGTTGGCATTTGGCCCCTGAATGCAGCCAAGAAAGGGAAATCAAGGCCGATGTTTGGGTGGTGAGGTAACATCAAATCTATGGTCCTTGAACCCGTTGTCTCCACCCCAGGTTCAGTATCTGTGTCTGCAGTTTTATGGCGATTGCGGATCTGGAAGGCTGCCACTCCAGATGTCACCAGGCCACTTATTTATTCATCGAAGCAAGCCATGATCCAATTGTTCCTTCCATCATCACCAAAAAAGGAAAGTGTGATGAAATCAATCTTTGGCTACATTGCAGGAGTCAGAAATATATTTGGGATTGGCTGCTGCAGTTGCATTTTAGATTATAATCACAAGAGGAGAACAGGGAATTGAGAGTACTATGCAAAGAACAGAGGGGTTCAGGGAACAATCCACGCTGGCCTTCATAAGGCAGTTCCTCAGGATCTCTGTAGGTTGAGAACCCAGGGCTGGGTGGATACACCATACCAAGCACTTACAGAGGCAAACACCAATATTTTGTGGGAGCCTAAAGTATGAAGTCAAAGCTGTAGAACCAAGCATGTGGAGAGCAAATCAAGGTCAAGCTGCTAGTGTTACTACAGATGAGCAGATGCCATTCTTTTCCCTAATTCTTTGTGACCAGTTTTCTCTCTCCTGTCTGCAGTTTTAAGCTTGAATGGCAATATTTCTGACAACTAACAAAGAAGGGAGTGGGGTTGGGTCGGACTTGCTGTTTATTATGTGATTTTTTTCACTCAATCTCCCCATTTAATTGTGGTGACTCACTCCACTGTGGCTGTGTCTGGTGTTCCAGAGTCCAGAACACATCTGCACAGCGTGAGCACAGGGGACCCCCTGATGTTCCACGGGGGTAGGGATTGTGGCTGCCTGGCCACAAAGAGCTGGTGAAGGGACCTGGGAGATTGCTCACTTCTTACAAAACTTGCAATCAATCAGTTGCCCTATTTTCAAACCTATTTCTGCCTTCAGAGGCACCTGGCATCAATTCCTGAGACTTTCTGGGGATTGAGGCATGAACTGGTTTGCTTCTGGTTGATCCTCCTCCCATACCCCCTTTCCTTCCTCTCCTTGGGTTTCCATTTCCAAAATATTGTGGCTGTCGTCTCCTGTTCTCTTTTCTTTGTTTTTGTAGATTCAAGTTTTATTTTTTTCTTTTAATGTTTTAGAGAGTTTGGGAAGGGAAAGGCACATTTGTGTGTAGTCTTTCATGCTTACTGGAAGTCCACTTATTCTTTCTTCCAGTTTTTATTATGTTTCTCAGATGTGTCTCGAACCCATTAGGTACTCAATACAAAAGCATAGCAGTTATTTAATGATAAAGTGTCTTCCCTGACCCAAGAGGAGAAAAAAAGGTGGGAATTAAAGTTACCCTGCATAAAGATTCCCATAAGCAGCAGATAATGCAACATTTATCCAAATTCCTTGTCCTTCACTCATTCAAAATCGAGTGAGCAGCACCCTCAAGCTTCATGCTGGCACAAGATAAAACGATTAGGAATCTTAGAGCCTCTCCTGGTGGATTTGCATTTCTTCACAGGACTCATGGCAGTTCAATCACTGGCGTGCATTGACCTTTTGCCATAGGCTGGAGTGACAGAGAGGAGTGACTGTCTTTTTATAGTGAGAAAACAGCTGTGCCATCATTGCCTTTGCCAGGAGAGAGAGGAAAAATTGTCAGGGGGTTCTGTTTGTCATTGGCAGGAACAGTGAGATGCCGGGGCAACACAAACTATTCCAGAGGTACAGACTCTTCTGTCGGTTTCCAAGAACTGGCTTAGCTTCAGCCACAAAGATCCTGATGGAGGGTCTGAAATTCCTCTTTTGCCCAGCCAAAGCACAGCCTTTATCCAGAATATTTCATGATGCCAACGGATGGTTTCCAGAGAGGAATTGGGAATTGAGTTGCGCTCTGGTTGCGGATGGTTCTTTTTCATGCCTAGCTACCCAAACAAAGGCAGTGAGCCCGCAGCCAGATCTGTACCAGCACACCACGTGGAGCTGATGCATGGGAATGTGCAGGGCTGTGCCCGATTGAATTGCTCCCACCGTACCAGGGGCTATTTCTCTACGCCTCCCGTCTTGTATTCTGGCAGCTCTCTCTTCCTCACCCCCATCATCCCCATCCCCAAGTCCTCAAGTCCATTCATATTATAGTTTGGAAGGAGCCCGACCCGCACAGATTGGCAGTGCTGTAATTGGTGTTTACTTACCTTTGCCTCTTTTCTCTCTGCGTTTGATCATTCTGATAATGACAGCTTACTTTCTCTCCCTTTACCACCAGGAAACAAAAAGAAACTCTTAAACAGAGTTGTGCAGTTATATTTAGTTTTCCGGTGTCCTGCTAGGGAAATAAAATTCACATTTTAAAATATTTTCCCACTTCCATTCCCCTCTCCCTCCCTCCTCACCCAAACAGTCAACACTGAGGGGAAACATTCATGTTGAGAATTGTTTTTCCCCTCAGAAGTTGTTGTGACTACAGTGGCAACATCCTTGAGAGCTGACATGTCAAAACGTTGATGTTCTTATTTAAGACCTTCATCATTGTCATCATACTTGGTGCCTGCATTTGCTAGACTTTGTTTATTTATGTGCATGTTTAAGTGATATTTCTCAGGATAATATTCACAAGGGTCTGGGGTTCCCGGAATGAAAAGTGTTATGTAAACTGAAATGCTTACCCCCCCGGCAAAAGGTACCCTCCACTGCGCACACCACCTGGTTCTAACAGCTCACATGTGCACAGTGTTTGTAGTTCAGAAAGAATTTCCATGTACATTGTTTCATGTAATCCCCCTGATAACACGGTGGAAAACACACCAGGGACGCTGTGGCTCCAGGAATCATCCCGCCCTGCAGCCACCAGGCATGTGTGCCTCTGTACCTGGTGCACTGCTAGCTTTTCACAGCTGTCACTGTGCAACTCTATAGCATCTAGTCCCAGGTGGTTCCGTCTCGGAGAAGAGTCAGATTAATAGAGGCACAAACAAGCACAAAATAATTAGAGGAATTCTTTTATTTTTTTGTGTCTCCTAGGGAGGAAAGCTGGGCAGGTAATTAATTACAGGGTCTCTTTGGCAGACTCAGGGAGAGGGGAAATGTGTGGATACTGCAAAATTAATAAAGTTGATTCCATCACAACTATGTAAACATTTTAGTTAAGGATGCATACAATTAGGGCAGTAACTATAAGATGGATTGGGTGTGTCATGCGATATACCATAGATGAGGATATGATTTTTTTGTGAGCGGGAGGAATGCATTGTTGAGCCAGTGGCGAAGAATAAGAAAGATGTTTGTTTGCTGGGACATACCCAGCCTTTGAACTGAGATTTGATAAGAGAGTATTTCAGGGCAGTGAACAGTTTCTGTAGAAGAGCATCCTTCTAGAAGAGAAGACCAAACCGTACTGTAAGAATTGTGGGTGTGATTTGATTTCTTCAGAGGTCTTGCCTAGAAGTCTAGCTCTTGAAGGAATGCCTTACATGCAAACCTGTTAATAAACCCAGCTGTAGATGGCCACGTCGTGTGTGGAATAAAACACGGGCTTTTGAGAAGAGCACAGACCTTGGACAAGCCAGACCTGAGTTTGAGTCCTAGATCCCCCAAGTACCAGTTTACGACCTTGGGCAAACCTTGACCTTTGTGAGTCTCCATTTTTCTATGTGAATATCCATGAATTAAAAATGCCTCCTTTACAAAACAGTCGTGAGGATAAAGTGGGATAAAACGTGCAGCTCCACAGGCGGTGGCATTTATACTGTGCCTCGTCGTCTTTCCCCTTCTCCACGGAACCCAGGTTAGAGACTCGGCTCAGGTCCTTTATCTGTTCCCTGAAGCCCCAAGTTATAAAGGCTCTCAGAAAGGCTTTAATTTGCTGCAGCTAGTGTTTATTCATCACAACCTTGCTTCCAGCTCACATCCAGGTCGATAAGTTTGCTCTATTGGATGAGTATTACAAAGAACGTTTAAAAAGCACTGTTTTGGCTGGTCAAATGGCAGCTGATAACGTGGCCCAGAATCTGGCTTGTGTGAAGGATGGTAAATAGGAATCAACTTTTCATTTCTCATGCAACAAAGGAAAAAAGGATTGTGGTTTTATCTATTACACATTGTAAATCACTTAGATGCCTCCCGCCTAAGAGTTCTGGGGTCATATTTATGGACTGTGGGGGCCATGAATGCACTTCCCAGAATCTGAAGTGAGAATCACACTCGCCCTGCATTTCTTTTTATTTCTGTTACACTCACCATGGGATCCCTGGTGTGAAGGGAACCGATCTCTAGAGGTGTTCAACTGGCCATCCTCCCGCACGCAAGGCATCTCACGTAAATAGACTCATAAAAGGAATTACAACAAATGTGAGTGTGAGCTGGTATGTTGGTGAAAACTTCTTGTTAGAAAACAGAACTCTGAACACATCAGCTCAGGCAAAATAGGACATTTATTGGCTCACATGACTTGGAAGTTCAGGGATGCACTGGCTGCCAACCCCAAGGGAAGAGAGGTATTCTGATTACTCTGGCAGAAAAGTCCTAGGGAAGATTCTGCTTACAAGTGCATTGATGGACTGGCAAAGGAAAATTGCATGATTGCACGTCATATTCTATTATTTACTACAAAAATCACTTGGTGACTAATATTCTATTTTGTTTTCTGATTTTCTCTTCCTCTCCTCTTTTGTGGTCTGGGTGTTTATCCTTAAATATCCTTAAATATAATATGTTTTCTATTCCTTTTTCACTAATCATGGCTCTGCTTATATCACATGCCTGTCTTTGAATCTTTCACCATGACCAGAGTGACAAGAATATTGATTGGTCAGCCTGGGCCACATGACCACTTTTACACTGGGAGGAGGGGGGGGCATCATTTTTCACGGATCCGTCAGGATAACGGGAACTGGGAAGGATGCAGAGGCAGACGATATATGTCTACTCCACCCATCCCTGTGTTGTACCTTAATCTGTTGAGAAATGTATTTGTTGTGACTAAGCTGATTCCCTTTGGCTTAGATTCAATCCTTTTCCTCTCCGCCAGCTGGTCAGAATCCCTTCATGATTCTTCCTCAATAAAAGGCAATAGTTAAACAGTTAATGATTCCTGAGAAGTTACATTATTTCATAGCCTTTACAAATTTAGCAATGAGAAAAACAATCCCCATTTCCATTAAGTTTTCCCAGGTGGCATTTCTAAGTCTTTTGTCATCTTCATAGATCGGATAGACAGTATTTTCTTTTATGTTTCTGCCTTTTTCTAGTTCAGGATTCCAAATGGAACTGATGTGAAGGATATAGTATAGGAAGGATATTGGTAAGAGAATAGGAATTTCAGGGTCAACTGACTTGTGTTCAAATCCCACTTCAACCACTTGCTTAGGAAAATGAAAATAAAATTGCTATTTTTTTCATTTATCATATAGACAAACATTTTAATATTGATGTGCTACATATCTGGGTGTTTTTTTTCTTTCCTGTCTTGCATCAATTTCTTCAGCTCCTTTGCAACAATATTATGTAAATTTTGCATCAAGCCTTATCTAAATCCACGTATACTCTTAAACTGCTCAGTTACATGAGCCAATGGATTCCCTTTTTAAAAAATCCTTACCCAAGGATATGGTTTTTTGTTTGTTTTTTTATTTTCATTTGAGAGAGAGAGAGAGAGAGAGAGAGAGAGAGAGAGAGACATACATACATTGATCGCTTGCCTCCCATAAATTAATTCTTTATTTTTACTCTCAACATGGTTGTGAAAAGAGTTAAATCCGAAAACCAAGAACATTGAAATGCCTAAGTCCAGAGTGAGTCCAAATATTTGGCCACATAGAATATTATCATCTTTAAGAGTAGGAGTAATAATAAAGGCTTTTAAATGAGTCTTTAATTCATAAATACAATAGGCATTATTTTGGCTACTGGAAAACAAAGGCTGTAGCATCAGTAAAGGTCTGTGATGTCTCATTTTTGAGGATTCAGGTTAGTGTATTTAAGGTAACTGAAGGTGACAGCAAGAGTTATAGAGATAGGCAAAAATTCACATTAGAAAACTTCCTATGTTGAGTAACAGTGGCCATTATGATTCCAGAAGTTAAAAGTGATTTCAGAACTTATGACTTCAGCTTGGCAAACAGCTCAGACTCCAAATCTTATTCCTCCCTATTAAAATGTGAGCCCTTGAAAAAGGATGTGTCTGTATATATAGATATATGTATGAAAATAATAAGGTGATCTTTGGAGTTGCCTTAGTGTTCCCTTTATAGCTGTCTTGAAATGACCATGGAATTAGCTTCATGAAAAGGATTAGCCAGCTTCTTGTCTAAGGCTACCACGGGGACCATTTGTCTAAGGCTAGAAAGGTACCAACATGACATAAACTGTACGGAGAGAAGGAGAAGATGAGAGCTTTTCCTGGCAGTTGGTAGCTAAAAATCAAGAGATTCTGAGAAAATGACACAATGCAGCCTTTCTTGTCTTTTTCTTTTCGCGTTGGTTCTGGTGAAAGAGGACATTCCTGCTTTTGAAATTTCTTCCTACGCTGGGCAAGTTGATGCAGAGCTTGATCTGCACTCATCCTAACCTTTGCTGACGCCTCCATGTAAGTCGCCTTCAGATGTATGCTCACTGCTGTCCTTCCTGGGTCACCTGCCTTTGATCATCCAGATCTGCGTGGTTACCAATTAAAATCATTGAAAATGCATCACAATCCTTTTCTCTGAGAATCTGTCTTTGAAACTTACAGATTTCTTCAAAACTGTCTCTGTGACTGAAAAGACCAACAGGAAAGCCTCTCATATGTTGTTTCTCAGAGCTCCAACTCTTCTTGTCCTGCTCTGTGTGGAATATCTAGCCTGACTGCTCAGTCATCTATCACACACTGCTGTGTGTAGGGATCCTGATGGTTGGATCATAATCCATTACAAAATAGGACCTTGTGGACTGGATGGTGGACACCAACTTGCCCACACTGCCCCACCAACCACCACAATCTGGTACTTCTGACCGAGCTATACCGCCAGATGGCATGGCTATGGAGATGCCACCTCTGCCACACCTAGTAGCCACCCACCCTAGGCCTAGCTCTGAGGATGTGTGCGGCTGGTGGGCTGCGGGTAAGCAGCCAGACAGGGGTCCCCAGGGCCTGGAGCTGCCCGGAAGGCCCGTTCATGAGGTGTGGCGCTCTGGCTGGCTAAGTCCTGCCCGAGGTGGAGAAGCAGGGTGACCACAGGCCAGGGGCAGCATCAGCCGCGGGGCATGCTAATCCACACGTCTCAGCAGTGTCTCACAGACTCTATTTTAAAAGGATAATCCAGAATCACCACGATTCTAATGTGATTCTCAGATTCCCAAATTTAATCCAAGTTTCCTTAACTCTTGCTCCATAAATAGGCACAGTGGAGCTCAGTGTGGGTAATGACCAAAAGTTTTTGGCTTTTGCCCCAAATTGTATGAGTCAGCAAACACTGCTCTCAAGTCCTGTCCACTGACTGAAAAGCGCCTCAGTGGTCACGTCTCAGAACTGTCACTGATGCCAGGGCCTGGGATGGCAACACTGTGCTCTCCAAGTGATACCCAAGATGCCGAGCCTGACTGCATGCCCTTGAATCTTCTCTGTGTTGAATCCATACAGCAGTGAAGAGAAGACCCCTCTCCCCATCTGGGTTACACCTAATTCCCAAGTCCAATGCGCTTGGAGCAATATCCTCAGGTTTCTT
>NW_005354595.1:3843935-3911725 GCF_000412655.1 Myotis brandtii
CCCGCAACCTGGGCATATGCCCTTGACTAGAATCAAACCCAAGACCCTTCAGTCCACAGGCCGACATTCTATCCACTGAGCCAAACCAGCCAGGGCCTCAGGTTTCCTTTTGATTCTGCCTGCAGCCCAGAGAGAGCAGGTCTAGTTCATGGCCAGGGAGATATACAAGGCAGATCCCAAACCCATCATTTCATCTCCATCTCTCAGACACTTGTCAAACCTTCTCCACCAGCTTCCTTCCAAATAGCCCCATAATTCACAAAGCCCCTTCCTTGTGGTTATTCAGTTACGGCCTGTCCCTTTGTCTGACTCATCAGAAAGGTCTGAAATTCAGCAGTGGATGTATCTTAGACTTAAATGGAGTCCTACCATTTTCCCTGCCACATTATTATCCTGAGACAGTGAACTTCGTAACTAAAACACCAACCTTTAAATAGAATGGAACGTCAACAAAATCCTTCTTGTTATATACTGTGATTCCAATGTGACTTATGGTTTTCAGAACTCAGCAGCCTCTGCTTACCAAGTAAGGTCATATTTCCTTTTATGATCTACAGTAAAATGGCCCAAAGTCCCCGTCCTTTGAAGACCCGTCATCTGCTGGGCTTTCCTCACCAGTGAATTCTGAGAGTCGAGAGGACACTCACTTGCTCTACATATCTGTTCTGCTGGCCGCATTTGTCAGCCATTCCCACAAAGTGACCTGCTTCTCTGCATCCCTTGATCTCCACATAGATTTACAAGTGTAGAAGGGGCCTATGAACTGGATTTAATCCATTTGGTAATCACAGCCATTAGAGGTTTTTAAAAAAGATAACACTAGTCACCCCAAGGATGTTTGAGGTGGGTGATAGTTGGACACTCCCACATAACCTCCCTACCATGTTATAATGAAAGCCAGTCTCAGACCAGATTCTGCCACGCAGCAAACATGTGCTGAACACACATTCACTAGCAAGCAGGCACAAAACGGCTCACGCTATCTATTCTGGAAGCTTGATGAAGTCACAGCCTCTGGCCTTTTGGATGGTTCACTGGAGACAAAAGCCAAGACTACAGAGGCAGGATCCTGTCACCTTTCTGTCGCTATCAGACAAGGATAGTTCACATCAGTTGTCATACGCTGGGGGTGCACGTAGAGCCTTTTAGCAACAATCGAGTCTCCCTGGGGCTGTTGGCTGCCCAGTTCCCTGGATTCTGCCACCCTAATTGTACAAGAGTAAAGATATCTTAGCCAGTTCACATATTAAAAATACTTTTTTAAGTAGTCTTAGAAACATCTTCATTATGAGTGTTCTTTTTATATTTGACAACGAATACTTTTAATTTCACTAATAGGAGCCCATTTCTGACATTTTTTGCTGATCAACAGGACATCACTTTCCACCATAAAAACTCATTTTTGACATTCTGAGTGCAGATTGGCAAAGCTGGGACAATTGGCTGAGATACAGACAGCAGAAGCAGCAGAGGATGAACTGCAGATGAGAGTGCCCCCTGACCACCCCAGGTACCCCCAGAGTTAAAGCTGAAACTAACTGGCTCGTCTATAGTATCTCACAGTCTATTTGGAAAGTTTTAAAGTCAACTGCTGACATTATTATAGGTCCCTGAACTTCAAAGCCAAAGGCCACCAATCTCTTGGATGCCACAGATTGACTCCTGGACTCAGACAAAGCAATTACAATAGTTGGATGTTTTTTGGACTGCAAATGACCCATTAACAGGTCATAATATGAATTCAGTGGGACATGACCAACATTAAAACAATGATATAGGATATATAGAAATATCAGCATTATATGTAACTAGAAGCCCGTTGCACGAAGATTTGCGCAATAGGCCTTCCTTCCCCTGGCTGCTGGCACTGGTTTTCCTCCGGCACCTGGGACAGAGGCCTTTGGTCCGGCCACAGAGGAGAAGCCAAGCCTCAAGGCTAGGCTTCTCCACTGCGACCACAGTGAGGCTAGGCTTCTCCGCTGCGGCCGCAGCGAGGCTTGACTTCTCCCCTCCGGCTGCAGTGCGGCTTGGCTTCTCTGCTACCTGAAGCCAAGCCTCTTCAGTCTTCAGTCTTCAGTCTTCACTCCGGCCAGAGCCTTCAGTCTTCGCTCTGTGCCTGCATATGCAAATTAACCGCCATCTTTGTTGGGTTAATTTGCATAATCGCTCTGATTGGCTGGTGGGTGTAGCGGAGTGACACCAATTTGCATGTTTCTCTTTTATTAGTGTAGATACGGATAAGTATTGTTTCATGAAACTTTTGTTTGTGTTAGATATTTCTGGCATGTGTTTACTAGAATATTATGTAAAACATGAAATATTCTCTAAAATGTCTTTTTTTTAAAATGTGTACCAAGAAAGTTGTGAACTAACTCAAGTAGTTGAAAATACATTTCAAAACGTTAGTGTTATTTACTCTTTAAATACCACTTAGATACCAGTGGTCCTACTCTAGATTCCCATGTAGGCATGTGCTTCTGGGGCATGGTTCTGGCTGAACAGGTCCCACTTACATCAGTGGGCAGGACACTTGGCATCTTAATCTGCAATATCATTCAGGTTGATGGTGACTTCACTGCAGTCACCAAGGACAATGGATAGGCACTTGCTTTACACAGGGTGGGGCAAAAGTATGTTTACAGTTGTGAGTACATGAAAGAATTTATTCTTGCATGATTATTTATTAATGTATTATTTTCCATACGAATAACTGTAAACCTACTTTTGCCCCACCCTGTATTTGAATAACTACAGGACCAATCCTAATAATTTTGCACAAACCAAAGGAATCTATCTGTTCCAAAGATTCTGAGAGCTCTCTCAACCTCCCAAAACTAAAAACTGCCAGAAACCTCCCAATGGCAGTTCCAGAAAAAAGAAAGAAAAGAAAAAAGAAATTCTGTCTTTATTAGGTAATGGCATCCTGTCTGTCTCACAAGTATTCTGTATTCTGAACACTCGCCCATAAACCAGATGTTTTCTTATATATCAAATACATTGAAAAGAGTGGCTGAAGCTTTTCTGATGATTGCATTGCCTCCATCTCTGCTTACAGACGGTGACTTGTGGAGAGGGGAAAATCTGTCATAGGCAACCGAGTTCTGTCAGGTGTTTTTGAGAACTCTCTTATTGAAAGGTAGCACTGCCCGGGAGCGATTTTTAACTTCAGAAGGCATTTTTATTAGCCAAGTCATCAGTGCGCCAAGATCCTGCATAAGAATTGACAATGGAGTTTGCAGGGATGAATAGTCTGTCTACATGATTCTTTGAATTTAAATTGAGTTTTTGCTTAGTAATGTGATAAAAAAATTACAGTATTGGCTGCTAATATTAAAATATAAATATATGTATATATACATATATGCATTAAAAACAGTTAAAGAATATTATATGTAAAAAGGGATCAATGAAAAGCCAGTTGGTTTACCCGAGAGGAAAATGTGCTTAATAATGAGTGGAAACGGCTCAAAGAGGGAGCTCACCAAGGATGGTGGGTAGCTCATCCCCAGAAAATGGAGGAAGGGAATTTGTGATGCCTGTGGCAGAAGTCTCAGGGTAGAATGATCTGGAAACCTACATCGGGTGTATGCAAAGGCACTCGTCTGAGAGAAGCAGAAATAATGCAGTTTGTGATGAGGGAGCTGTGAACTAGCGACATAGGAAGTGACTCAGGCTAGTGGGGATGAGTCATATCAAGTTGTGGTTCGGGAACCAAGGAGAGAACTTGAAAACACCAGGGAGGCCCATCATGCACAGGGCAGCCAGCGGGTAATGGGCGTTCTCTTTGAGTGTGGCAGTACAGCGTGAGATTATAACCTGTTGAAAAGCTCCATCTCCTGTTCCAGCAAACACAATAGCCCAATTTTTCCAAAAGACCGCACAACCGACACTTTATTTTTTTAAAATCAGAAAAATGTGAGAAATGTCTGCCTTTTATCATTTGCATTTCAAAAAATTATTTTATTGATTTCAGAGAGGAAGGATGAGGGAGAGAGAGAACCATTGATCAGCTGCCTCCTACATGCCCCCCACTGGGGATTGAGCCTGCCACCTGGAGTGCCCCTACCAGGAGTCGAACCATGACCTCCTGGTTCATAGGTTGATGCTCAACCACTGAGCCATGCTGGCTAGGCTATAATTTGCATTTTTTTATGTGTGCCCTCATACAAAATGAAAGGAAGTTCCAGAATTAATCACATTTTAGTTTCTTCAACATGCAATGCATAGCGAATAATGGAACGTATTACTAAGCTGTTAAGTGTGTCCTTAGACACTGCGGTCCATCCTGTTGTGTTGGAGGCTGAGTGAGGGTGAGTGGGGCAGAGGGCAGGGAGACGGCCTCAGAACTGTGGGTGTATAAGAGGCATGATGATACAGAGGTCAGGGGCAGCCTTGGGCATCAGACGTCTGCCTTCACGTCCCAGGTCTGCACTTTTTACCTGGACCTTCCTTTCCATCTGTTCGAAATATGGAGCAAGCTCACCTGGAGTTTAATTATTTACATTGGTTGACCTATGCAGGCCCCAAATCCCTATATGATTTCTCAGATCTCTGCTAGTTCTATCTAAGAAGCATGGAGATTAAAAATATAAGTTCAGGGCCTCAGCTCAAATCCTCACCCTGCCACTTACAACCATGAGACCTTGAGGCAGTTAAGCAACCTCTCTGTGCCTCAGTTTCCTCAATGTGAAATGGGGATAATGACAGTACCTACATCATTAGGGTTTTGTGAGGATCGAATTACTCATAAGAACATGCTAAGTCCTCATTAGCTATCATTATTATACTTAAGAGAGGCAGGATAGCACAAGGGTTCAAGTAAGGAGAGCCACGCTGCTTGGATCTAAAGCCTGGTTGTGCAACCTTAGGCAAGTCCCATACCTTCTCTGTTGCCTCAGTTTTCTCATTTGTAAAACAGGGACAATGAGAGTACCTACTTCATAGGAACTGAGCAGGAATTAGTATGTTTACAGTTTCTAGAATAGTGCCTGGCATGTAATACATGTTTTCTGCTGTTATGATTGTGCTTATTTCGCATGTTTTTGTTTGTTTGTTTTTTTACATCAAACACTGCCTCACCCAGGCCTTGCCCATCCTAGGTACTCATTAAAAGGCTATTGAACACATGAAGGAATGACTACATACAGTCTAATTCAGTGGCTTTCAGTATAGATATTGGCTGTCCTTATTATTTCAGATTTGCCAAATACCAGTACACTTGGACTTGTCTGCATCATACATGACTTTTAAGCATAGACATTGTCCCCAGTTCGCCCTCCCTTTCTGCCCTCTGGTGCTTGGTACCAAAAGGGAGAGCCTCTGGGTCATGGGGCCATGACTTCCTGGGGAAGCATCTCTCCATTTCTCTGTGGGTACACTAGAGTCATCGTAGCATTCCCGAAGTTTGGAAATCCAAGGAGGATGCACAAATTATAAACATAAATCCAATTATCCTCCATCCCTTTCTGTGTGAATATTTCTGGTGGAAAGCAGCCACCACTGTCATTTGAACGTTGTTCGGGTGGCACTGCTAGGGAAGTGAGCAGGCCCCCCAGAGCTGGCAAGCTCCCCCGCTCACCCAGCGGCTCTCCCTCTGCTGCCTGGGTGGCAGCAGCAGTTTGCCCCTTCATAAACATCAAGACACAAAATAATGGCATGTTTAGTCTGAGTAATACATTAAGGAAATCAATTAGGCCCACATGCAACTTTCTAAGATTTTAATTACAGTACTTAGGGTACCACACTAGAGCAGTTTGTCAGGAACATAATTTGTTAATGAATAACAACTGACACAGTGTATTAGTTGGGATTGTAATTAGCTCTTGCTAGCCATCTATTGGAACCCTGATCAAAAGCCAGTCAGCGAAAGCAAACGAAATGAGCATAAATGATAACTCCGACAGCTCTCTCTGGGCCGCCTCCTGGATGCCAGTGTACCCGGAGGGGCCTGGCCAAGGCCACGTGCACATTTTCACTCAAGTGTGGTCTGGGGAGCAGCAACTGCCTCACCCAGGAGCTTGTTAGAAATGCAGACTCTTGGGCCCCACTCCACACCTATTAAATCGGAATCTGCATTTTAAGACTTACAAGCATGTTAAAGTTTGAGAAGCACTGTAGGAATAGAACGAGCACAGGTTCACAAATAGACAGATTTGACTGTAACTCCTGACATACCCATCACTAGAGACGTGTCCTTGGGCAATTGCTGAATCGCTTTGAGCCTCAGTGTCCTTATCTGTAAGCTAGATCTGCTAATACCTGTATGAAAGGGTCAGAGTAATGACTAGGAGTAGCATGTGCAAGCGCCTGGCACCGAGCAGTTGGACAACGAGATGCTCAGCAAGGCTTCCTGAGGACTGAGCCTGACTACAGTGCCACGTGTTTCTCTGACCTGGGTCATCTATGTGATGCCTTTTCTAAAAATCTCTGAGTACCTCTCATCTACCATTCATCAACGAGGTGGGACTAGGACAGTGGTTCTCAACCTTCTGGCCCTTTAAATACAGTTCCTCATGTTGTGACCCAACCAGAAAATTATTTTCGTTGCTACTTCATAACTGTAATGTTGCTACTGTTATGAATCGTAATGTAAATATCTGATATGCAGGATGGTCTTAGGCAACCCCTGTGAAAGGGTCGTTCGACGCCAAAGGGGTCGCAACCCACAGGTTGAGAACTGCTGGACTAGGAGGAAAAAGATGAAACATTAGAAGTAAGTTAAAAGGGTTAGTAAAGAATGTATTTTAAAAGATAAAATAGTGAAATTAGCCAAAGAGTATGCTAAAATTAGATTAACTTGTTTGTTTGTTTTTTAAGGTGGCCAAATGACCAGATAAGAAAATGTAGTTTGGTCATATCAACACCTGGGAGAGTGCAGGGCCCCCAGATTGTTCTGTGCCTTCCCACTGGAGGGCAGAGCCTGAGCCTCGTATCCACACGTAGTCCTCCCAAGATGGGATCCTTGCAAGAATCTTGAGAGTGAGATCCATAGTTGAGGATCAGATATTTTAGGAAACATCCTTGACACAATATGCACAATGGATATGTTCTTTATAGAGTATGCAAACTTAAAAATATGCACATTGATGCGATTTCCTCCAAGGAAAATTTCCCTAAGCTTCCTCACCCAGCTCAAGATAGTGCTGGAAGGAGCCCTTACCTAAGCTGATTGTTACAGCATGTGCTCAAATGCAGGGAATTACGGCTGTGTCATGGCTCATACGGAAAAGGAGAATGTTCTTACAGCACATTGTAGGTACCTGCAGGGGTTCTGGGGCATCTATGAAAAAAGAGATAGAGTGAAAAAAAAATCATTTTTTTTACATCATGTAAATACAAGGGAAATTAAAATTTGAGAAATATATTAGGTTTGCATAAAACACCCAAATAGAGTCAGTATTTTAAATGAAAAAAATGAATGTGCTTCTGAAAATGTAATTTATTAAAAAAAAATCAAGCTTGATGCTTGAAATGGCTGTACTCAGTCCTTATCAAAAGGTGTCAATTATGATCTCTTCAAATTTTGGACATTCGCCACCAATGAGTAACTTTACATTAAACCATATTTAAACCATTGTTTTACAACTGTTCCAAAATTCATACTAGTTGAAGTTATATTTGGAGACTATAGCAGCTCATCCTTTTCTTTTATTGATAAATTTACTGTTGAAATTTCTTGTGATAATGCAAGTGTTTTTCAAATCTAATTGAACTTTTTTATATCTAGCATTTCAAAACATTAAGGTGACTAATGTGCAGACTGTCGCATATCATTAGAGTAGTCACCATTGAAAGGACACATCCATTACTAACAGGCGGAAATCCCCAATGAGAAGGCCATCACCAGGAGCTCAGCCTTCCTGCTGCCCCTCCTCTAACAAAGCCAGGTGGCGCCTTGGGCTGTGTCTGCACTGTGCTCCTCTGGAGGACCCATGGGTCACTTGTCTTCGCTGGGCAGTCTGGGCTCCATGTTCAGCTGCCAGCGTAGCTGTTCAGGTGGAAGGGCTTCTTTTTCCTTGGCTCTGCCCAGCACGTGGAGGCCGAATCAGTGTTCAGTGGTGCTTGTTACACTCCTGCCTGCAGGCACTGTGGGATGTCCCGACAGATCTCGGTCATCTTGGCCACCCTCTGCAGAGCCCCAAATAAGGCTGTTTATGGCCAGAGGTGGCCAGTCCAGGATCTCCAGCAGCCCCAAAGGCTTGGGGGTTTGAGGTCTTGTTGCACACCTGTAGCCCATTCTTGGCACGCAACTTGGCCAGTTGGGAAGCTTTGAATTACTCAGTGGCAGGAACCAAGCCATCCTCTTTCTCTTTCACTTCTTGAATCTATACCTGGTGGGTTCTCTTACCCGTTCCTCTTCCACTTCCTGGTCCAAAGATTGGTTGAAAGATTGGTGCCTTTCTCTCCCATATCAGAGGCGACTTGGCCATCTCCATTCAGCTTTCATTTCTGCCAGATGACAACCTGACCTTGTCTACTGTCCTCATCCCACAGGAAGATGCCTGGGATACTCAGCACCAGGTTTGGGATCAATGTGGTCTCTTAGTGGTTGGATTTGCTCCACTTCCTCTGGTCATTTTGGGGTGCTGCTTCACCTTGGTCTTTCTTGCACTGCGATGATAACATCCACCCCTGTTTGGGGAGCGGAAGAGGAAGAGATTCAGTAAGTAGGAAGCAAGGTGCTTCAGGCCTCCTCTGAATTCTTTATTCTCTTACAGGGGCTTTGCATGAGAGCATCAAGCACTTACATAGCTATTAATAATTCTGTCATTTCTTTCCTACCTGGTCACTGAAAATTAAACAGTGTTATATGGGAGGTTTCTATTAATGTAATAACATACATTCTAAAGGAGATTCTAGGCCAGTGGTTCTCAACCTTCTGGCCCTTTAAATACAGTTCCTCATGTTGTGACCCAACCATAAAATTATTTTCGTTGCTACTTCATAACTGTAATGTTGCTACACTTATGAATCGTAATGTAAATATCTGATATGCAGGATGGTTTTAGGCGACCCCTGTAAAAGGGTCGTTCGACCGCCAAAGGGGTCGTGACCCACAGGTTGAGAACCGCTGTTCTAGGTCATATGCAGAAGTTACAGAGAAGATAAGTTGAAAAGCACAGCTCACCAGACCCCAAACCATATCGAGGATATAATAAGGTGGAGAGAATTGAGAGTTAGGGAAACTTTATGAGAATTTCTTTGGAGATAGTGTGGCTGTGCTGGGAGTCCTCCTTCCTTATCTAAGGAGGAAGGTTGAGGGGAGCTTCCCCTTCACCTTGTCAAATGAAGGAGTTTAGGGGAACACACAGACCTGTTGTTGTCTGACACCATACTACTGCCCCAACCAGCATATCAGAGGGTGAAACCTGGGCTATCTAGTTGATGGGGCAGCAAAACAAAGGAGAATTGTTTCTGCTTGGGGCTTGGCCTTCACTCCCAGTAGAATTATTAAGGTGGAAGAAGTTGCCTCAATAAAAGATAAACCAAAGTTGTATTTCTGGATTCCCAAGGGCAGAGGAGAGAGTGAGTAATACTAGATCAGCAGGCTTTCGTCTGGGTCAAGATCATGGCCTGTGAGAGCTATCTGTGAACTGCCCCAGAAAACAATATTAACGCCTTCCCCCCGAAAAAACAAAACACCTTCCCAACCTGATAGTCAGATAAAACGTTTCTGCCATTTTTACCTTTCCTATCAACTATGTACACCTTATCCTGCCCTTCCCCAGCCCTGAGGGCATCAAAGACTGACCTTGACTAGCTACCACACTCCTTCCCCCTTCCTCCAGCACCTGCCCTCCTGGGGAAGAAAGGGAAAGTCTTGTCTTCAAAGGAGTTGGCAGCTTTGATTAGTATTATAGGAGACTGGACTTTTTAATCACTGGATTGATACTGTTTGCAGCTTAAAATGGCCATCAGACTTTTGATCAGAGAGTGGTCAGAAAATCATGAGATTGCCTGAGGTTTATCTCACTGAATGCAGTTTGAAGGGAAAGTGGGAGACACAAATAAAATTGCAATCTGATTGCATTCCTCAAGTCCTGGTTTTTCATGGTGCTGCCTGCCATTTCTTAATATGTATTCCCTGGGCAGGGAGCTCTGTAGGGATAGAGAGAGCATTGGAGCAGACCTCACATATACCTTCAATGTAGAGTCACAGAATGTCAGGCTTGATAGGAAGCTTTAAGTCATCCATTCCACCTGTCTGCTATTTTGAGCCCCTCTGCCACACCCCTGCCCAATGCTCACCCCACTTGAGTTTGGACATCTGCATAAATAAGAGGATGCACATCTTCCCAAGACAATTTCCCCCATTTTGGAACAGCACTTTTCCTTTTGAGTTTGGTTGCCTTTTCAGTTTGATGTAGTCCCACTTGTTTGTTTTTGCTGCCTTTGGTCTCGGAATCACATCTAAAAAAAATATTGCCAAAACCAGTGTCAAGGAACTCTTACCCTGTGTTTTCTTCGAGGAGTTTTGTGGTATCAGATCTTATGTTTAAGTCTTTAATCCACTTCAAGTTAACTTTTGTGAGTGGTGTAAAATAGGGTCCCAATTTCATTCTTCTTCAAATGATTATCTAGTTTTCCCAACACCATTTATTGAAGAGACTATCCTTTCCCCATTGAATATTCTTGGCTCTATTGGCAAATATTAGTTGATCGTATATATGAAGGTTTACTTCTGGGCTCTGAACCTGTTTCATTGGTCTGTGTGCCTATTTGTATGCCAGTACCATACTGTTTTGGTTACTATACCTTTGTAATATAGTTGGAAATCAGGAAGCATGATGTGGAAGCTTGAGAGATACTGATTTCCAAGTCCTGATGTATTCTTCCTTGGATGATGCCTATTTACTCAAGCCTCTTGGAACCTTCTCTGGCTCCCCAAACTTCCGCCATTCATATTGTTGCTCCCATCACGCTGTATGGGATTTTTTCTATATGTCTGTGAGCACCCTGAAGGCAGGGATGATCTTATCTTGTTCATTTTTAAACCCATAACACCAAGTTCAGTACTTGAAGAGTAACAGGTGCCAATAAATTAATTCCCTTCCCATCACTGCATAATCCGTAGTCCTAACGGGGAGGGCTTCAGCTATTCCCCTTCAGTCTCATCAGAACACTAATTCTTTGAACAGATCGATTGCCCTTTCTTTGCTACAAGCCTCCTTCCTAGGTTTTTCTTTCCAATTCTAAAAAC
Organism: Myotis brandtii; assembly: GCF_000412655.1. Lineage (NCBI taxonomy): Eukaryota > Metazoa > Chordata > Mammalia > Chiroptera > Vespertilionidae > Myotis > Myotis brandtii. The sequence goes on from NW_005354595.1 coordinate 3,855,136, forward strand.
ACTTCGATTTTTAAAATTGTACTGAAAAGAGGAAGAAAATGACTTTTCAAGGTCAGGTAGTTGGGCTGATGGGTCAACTGGGAAAGAAATAGATGAATTCTAATCTATTGTCTGAAACTCTGTCCATAAAAATCAAACTGTCCTATTTCTGATATCTTCACCTCATTCAATGGCATTATTTTCTTTGGAGGAATAGAACATTTATTATTCAGACTCTGGGCAGAGGAATGAAATGGCCTGGATCTAGAGATAAGAGGCAATTTACTACTGGCCAGCCACTGTCCTTGCATCTAACAAGTATTGGTTTAAATGAAAGCAGCGTAGGCCCATTGCTGCCTCTGCTCCAAAAGAGAACATTTATTTTGAGCCATAGTTTTGACTGCCTTTAATGCTGTTTTTGAAAAATGTTGTGCACTTTCATGTCTGTGCTTCTCTTCTTCCCACCCAGCCTCTGCCTGAGGAGCCTTGTGACCACTCATTAGGTCATTTCAATAGCCTCCCTCCTGGTTCCCTTGACTTGGGGTTCTCCCTCCATCCTTTTCAATCCAACCCCCACACCACAGGCTTTCTAAAGTTCAGGTCTGGCGTCCATGTCAAAAGCCCCCAGGGCTCACTGAACAAGTATGAGCCTGTGAGGGTGGCCTTAAAGGCTCTCCACCTATTGTTCCTTCCTGTTGCATTCTTTCTGCTCCAGCCAGTTTCACCAACAGCCGCTTCCTGACATTTCCTCCCTTTCTCTAGAGCACGCTGTTTCCTCCCTTGGAATGTGCCTTCACTCACCTTCTGCATGCTCTACTCTCCTCATCTTCTCCACTCTTTAACTCTCCCCAGTAGCCTTCTTTCTATATCTTTTTTTCCTCCCCTTAAAACCTTGGCACTTTCAGTTCTCTCTTGAATGCTAGATCTCTGCATGGCTGACTCCTCCTTCAGGGCCCAAGTCAAGGTCAAATGTCACCCTCCTCCATTTGTTTTTGTTTTTTTAACTGTTAAGAAAATTTTTGTGGTTTTATTGTATCATGAGGCATTGAAACATCTGAACAAATCAATATCTGGACGGTGAGGCAGCTGCTTTCTCCTTCACTTCTTTGGGTTACTGGAGCAACTTTTCAGTAGATTAAAAAAAAAAGAAAAAAAAAAGACAACCTTTTGCATTACTTAAGTCTTTCCAAGGCATGCACTGGTACAACACAAACTTCTCCTGTCAGATGTAACTAGTCTAGCATCCAAACATCATGCACAATACCTAGATAGCAGCAGTGCACTGTGCCCACTCCCACCTCAGTCCTGCGCATTTGTGTATGCTATTTGGAGCATCTGGAGGAGTGTGAATAGTATCTGGAAGAGGAGGGAGGAGGAAACAGCATGAGTGCCTGGCTGGGAGGAGGTCAGCCGAAGTTGTGCAGGGCAAGCCTGAACATGTCATTGGTGCAAACCCAAGCATCGTTGATGTTCTTCAATAGGAACATCTGGTGGAACCCCATGATGGGGTCTTCATCGGCCTTAAGCTGGCCCACAACCATGCTGAGGATGCAGCTATCTGGCGTGGGCTGGTGGTCCTGTACTGTGATGCTGTGCTGGGTTTTCTGGAACGGAAGGCTAGACAACTTCTCCACAATGGCAGCTTTCCCCTGGAATTGCTGTCCTTCCCACGTAAGGCATGATGCGTCAATGTAAATTGTGCCTAGTTGGGTTCTGTCATTATCAAATAACTGGTAGTAATGTTGAATGAAGCTGGATCCAGTCTGCTCCCAAATTGGCTTGTCTCCCATTCTGGAGCATCACCCAGCATCGTTGAAACCCCGAGGGGCTGGCACGATGGTGGCAGCGGAGGCGGCAACCCAACGCGGTCGGCGACCAACTGTCCCTTCCCCCCCACCTTCCCTCGCCACCCCCCTCCTCCATTTGTTATAAGATTTGATGTATGTGAGACCTCTTATTTATTTACTCAAACTTTCGTTGAGTCTTATTATTGTGAACTTGGCACTCTGCTGGGTATGAAGGCTACCCAAATGTATAGGACCAAGCTGTTTTCCTCATGGGCCTCGGCTGAGTAAGAGCCGGAAAAGTAATTTCAAAGACCTCAGGATATTTATGGTACAATGCTGGAAAGGGCTGTAATGGAAGTCTTGTGGGAGCACAGGGAAGGACATAACTATTAATAACTATGCCTGGGGGGATCAAGGAAGGTTTTAGAGAGTAACTGACTTTACCTGGATAATTACAGTGGAGAATCCTTATTTTAGAGTGAATGAAATTGAACTAAATTATACTGTTCTATTTAAGACCTAGGATTTATCTGTGTTTGGTAAATATTTAAACACGAGGAATTCTCGATTTTCATACATAGTTTTAATGGGTATTAAATATAATCAGTAGATTTCCCTACTTTTTCATTTATAAGGATTTTAGCACTTCTTATTTAGCTGACTTTACAACAGGGATTGATGGGGCAAGTAATATCAGGAGAGAGACTGAGTTGGTGGGGCTCTAGCTTTTCTTTCCTTTTTTTTTCCCTGCAAAAAGCTTTATTGTTTCATTTGATCCAATGCATGGGAGAGGGCTTCAGGGTGGTTAAAGAAAGGCTAGTAGTTTCGGGAAATGGCTCAGGTAAAAGCCAGACACCAGGGAATGTAGAGGGGCCTCTCAAAGGCCTCTGGGCTCCAAAGGCTCCTAGTCATGCTTGAGGGTGAGCCTTTCGAAGAGAAACTCACCCAGCCCGGCCGGCATGGCTCAGTGGTTGAGCATAGACCTACAAACCAGGAGGTCAACGGTTTGATTCCTGGTCAGGGTACATACCTGGGTTGTGGGCTCGATCCCCAGTGTGGGGTGTGCAGGAGGCAGCCGATCAATGATTCTCTCTCATCATTGCTGTATCTGTCTCTCTCTCCTTCCTCTCTGAAATCAATAAAAATATTTGAGAGAGAGAGAGAGAGAGAGAGAGAGAAAGACTCGCCTAGCCCAGCCTGGGGGCAGGCCAGCCTACGGATGTTAGTCAGGTGGTCACCCATCTTCTTGATGAGTTTCACCTCCTCACCCAGGAAGTGGTTCTCCAGGAAGTCACAGAGATGAGGGTCTGCGTGGGTAGAACCCAGGGCCTGCAGCTCCAAAAGAACCTAGCTCAGGTTCCTCTCCAAGGCCAAGGCAGCTTCCATGGCATCCTGAGGCTTCAGCACATGGTGGAAGAGAATACAGCCACCTCTCTTGTGTTGCAACTTTAAGAGATGCTTAGCACCCTCGCACTTCTTCTCCGCCAGCTTCTTCGCCAACTCGCAGAAGTAGCAGCCCACGCCCTCGAGAGCCACATCTCATGGTTGAAATAGAAGCCCAGAGAGAGGTAGGTGTGCGAGGCCCGCAGATGCGGGTTGGCCAGGCAGTTGACCGCAGCCTCCATCTCGGTGGAATAATTCTGACGAATTTGGGAGCTCATGGCTGTTCGGCAATAAGGAATGAAGGTAGAAAAAAAACCCTGTGTGTTGGATGGTCTTGGAGGTGGTTCTGAAGGTGGTGACTAGATAAGACGCAGGAGAGTGGCCAGAGGCTGGAAGAAAGGGTGTCCCTAGGTCTGTCCCGTCCAAACACTGATGAAGCAAGAGACAGATCCAGGACCACCGAGGGCACTGCCGGGGCTCTAGTTTTTCTAGATGAAATGAGGTGAGTGGAAGCTCATGGTCACGCAGCTGACCTGGGTTTTTTCCCCCCGAAATAAACTTGATTAAGTAGATCCCTTATCCCTCAGATAGGTGGGCGCATTCCTAATTGTCCTTTGCATATCTCAGGAAGGTAGGTGTTTCTTCCTTCCCCCACCCCCAACTTTATTGAGATCTAATTGACAAATAACATTGGGTAAGTTTAAGGTATACAGTGTGATGATTTGATACACATCGGTATTGCAAAATGATTACCACAGTAAGGTCACTTAACATATCCATCACTCACATAATTACATTTTTTGTGTGAGTGGTGAGAACATGTAAGATCTCTCTTAGCAATTTTGAAGCATATAATGCAGTATTGTTAACTGTCACCACCATGCTGTACATTAGATCCCCAGAACTTACTCATTTTATAACTAGAAGATTGTGCCCTTTGACCAACATCTTCCCATTTCAACCATCCCCCAGCCCTTGGCAACCATCACTTTGCTCTCTGATTCTCTAAATACGGCTCTTTTTTTGGTTCCACATATAAGTATGTCATGCAGTATTTGTCTTTCTCTGCCTGACTTATTTCACTTAGTACAAGGTCCATCCATGTTTTGCAAATGACAGAATTTTTTTTTCTTTTTTTAAAGGCTTACCCACCTATTTTTTATTTATTTTTTTGTTAGTCCTCATTGGAGGATATTTTTTCCATTGATTTTTAGAGAGTGGAAGGTAGAAAGAGAGGGAGGTAGAGAGAAAGAAGCATTGATGTGAGAGAAACACATTGATTGGTTGCCTCCTGCAGGTGTGGATCAAACCTGCAACTGAGGTACCTTGACTGGGAATCGAGCTGTCGCTCTAACCACTGAGCACTCCAGGCATGTCAGGATTTTATTTTTTATAGCTGAATAGTATCACATTTTTTTTTATCCATTCACCTGTGGATGGAAACTCAGGTTGTTTCCATGTCTTGGCTATGATGAATAATGCTGCAGTGAACATGGGAGTACAGATATGTCTTCAAAACAGTGACTTCATTTCCTTTGTAGAGGTAGAAGGAAAGAGAAAATGTCTGAACTCATGATTTCCATTCTTTAATTATCAGAACCACATGGTTTTATTTTTCTCTTATACTTTCCCTTCCTATTAGTCATCAGAATTTACAATTACTAGTATGTATTAATTTGGGGTTATTTGTTGACTATCCATGTCTCTGCTATACTGAAAATGCCACAAAGGAGGAAATTTCTGTGGTCTACTGTTGTCTTTCCATATTGAGCACCTGGCATATAATTGGTTCTCAAAATATATTTATTCAACAAATGAATGACTGAATAATCCTGATAATTTGAGTAAAAGCTTTAAAAAATAATGGGAAGAGCCCTAGCTGGTTTGGCTCAGTGGATAGAGTGTTGGCTGTGGACTGAAGGGTCCCAGGTTTGATTATGGTCAAGGGCACATGCCTGGGTTGTGGGCTCGATCCCCAGTAGGGGGCGAGCAGGAGGCAGCCGATCAATGATTCTCATTGAATGTTTCAATCTCTCTCTCTCCCTTCCTCTCTGAAATCAATAAAAATACATAAAAAAAATAATGGGAAGATTCATATAAATTAAAGGATAATTGGGGTTGTAAAGTCACCTCCTCAGGGTGCATATCAACCTGTTGTAGTTCATAGAAATATTTCAGTTGAGTGTGAATCCCAGGTCCCTAACTGTTCTAATATTTTCTTCTGAAGGGATAATTTAAATTGGACTCCTGAGGCAGGAGGTGCTCTAAAGTATAGATAATGAAAATATCTTCCATTTGCTCACTTAGCAAGTATTCTTTGCTTCTAATAGAAAGGGGGAAATGTTAGTAATTTCTCTATAAAACAGAATATATTAAATTTGTTGAATATATTTAAGCAGAATATTCTTAAGGATAAATTTTAATAAATGGGTAAAGTTGGTATAATTTGGGAATAGGTCATTGAATAAGTAGTTCAAATTTGGTGAAAAGATCATTGAGCAAATGGGCTTCTTTTTACTCTTCTGGGTATCAAGCTCCCCCTGTCTTTTGGTTGGAGAGGCTTACGAATGTCTTTGTTACTGAAAAAGAGGACTGATGCACCCAGATGGTTTGGATGGTGCTCAGAAGTCTTCTGGCAGTTCTGCCCCTTTGGTTTCCTATCCTAGTGTTATGAACTGACTTGACGTAGTCTAATGCACAAACCTCAGGTTCAAAATTATAGCTGAACAGTATTGGTACCTTTTAAGTCAGAGATCACCATGAACGAACTTGTAGTCAGAGTTAGGTTCCTTGGTGTGGTAGGCAGATGCCTCCCAAGATTCCTGCCCCCTTATGGACATATCCCATGTAATCTACCCCCACCCCCAATCCAAGTGGGATCAACGAATAGGTTGGAATATTACTCCTATGATTAGGTTAATAAGGTCAAGTCTTATCCTTTTAAAATCTCCCAAGTAATTCTAATGTGCAGTCAAGGTTGAAAACCAGAGCAGTGGTTCTCAAAGTGTATTTCCAGGCCCAGGAGCATCTGGGAACCTGTTAATGCAAATTCTCAGGCTCCACCTCAGCCCTCCTGAATTAGAAACTGGCGGCGGGGCCTAGTGATCTGCATTTTAAGGACCCACCAGGGGCTTCTGATGTCCTATGGAGTTTGAGATCCTGTGCTGTGGGCATCTGCCCTCTACCAGACAAGCCTCTCTGGTAGTGGGGTGGGGGGAAGGGAGGAGGGAGGAAAAGGAGAGGCCTCTCTTTGGGGGGTTCTCTTCCCCACCGGCAGTGGCATTGCTTCTGAGTTTCAGCCTGCCTCTTCGAGTATCGAATGGGCATGTACACACTGTCACATTTGTCAGGCATATTTTTCAGCAAACAGTAGCATCAGACAATTTTGGCTTATGCATTGTTTTAAATAAAACAGAGGAATTTGCTAGCTTCATTTTCACTGCATTTCTTTTTTATTTTTTGGTATTTAATAGCACTGAAAGGGATAATAACTAGATAAAGCAAATTTTAAAGATACCCATTGTTGTGGCCTGACCCAGGTGATTTGCCTGTTCAGAAGGATCAGCTTCTTTTTGTTGAATGTTCATGCTTTCCAATGATTAAAGGTGGGTGAGGGCAACTGGTCTCCTTTCTCAAAACCTCACTTCTGGGTGATGTGTTACAATGCAAGCAAGTCCTGAACCAGATTCAGCCACATTAACAACAAAATAACAAACAAACAAAGCCCAACATAATAACAGAAAACAGACACAGACTGTGGATCTGTTTTGAAGTGCAGACCTTTTGTTCTTGGGGTTCTCCAACCCAGAAGGTTCACTTTGAGGCAAAAATGCCACAGGGTCCTGATCACTGGCTAAATGTCTCTGGCATCCTGGCATTTTGGGTGCCAGATTTTCCAAGGCATCGTAGGGTATTTATCAACCCCGGACCTGGGTACTGAAATCTACTACCATCCTCCCTCAACCACTATCCCCTAGTCATCAGGATTGCCCAAAACACACACACGCATTTTCAAACCTCTGATAAATATAGGGCTGATAGGATTAAACGAAATTCTTCACCTCAAGTATTAATCCAAAGGTGTTAGGTTGCTGGTTTTCATACCAGATTTTTAAAAATATTCCGTTAATTCAAGTCAGAGTGGTTCTGGAATAGCTCACATTTCACCAGTGAATCATTATTGCTAATACCCTTTGTGCTAATTAACAAGATCAATCTGCAGCTTCAGGTAGTGGTTATTTAAGGCAAGCACTTGTCACGGTGCTTGTGCAGGCACTGGAGTAGAGTGGGGCTCCTGATTAGGGTCTTTCAAATGCTAACCAGCCACCTCTGGAATGTGTATTCCTGATTAGGGCACTTCACATATTAATGAACCATTTCTAGGGAATATTTTAATTTACACCTCATATTTCTCACTATCTATGCTGATGCAAGTTCATGTAAATTACAGATGAGGTACTGTACCTGGAAGGGAAACTCATGGTGGGTGTGGAAATAGCACATGTCTGGTGGGTGATCAGCGGTGTGTGTAAGAAGGACTTGGGAAGTGCATTGCCTCTGACCTGGGATGTTGTGACCAGCTGCCCTGGTTTGCCAGAACAGAGGGGTTTCCCCGGATGTGGGGCTTTCGGTGCAAAAACCAGGACAGCCCAGGGCAAAGTGGGACGGTGGATCACCTGACCAGTGGCTCTGCCTCTAGAAATCTGTCTTAAGGTAATGGGCCAGGAAAGGTTACTTCTCATACTTTTAATGGGTGATACTTGTGAAAGTGCAAATTTGGACGCAATTTGAAGAATTAGCAATAGAGAATTCGTTGAATAAATGTTGGTATATCCATTAGATGGAATAGTTCCAAAAAAAACCCCTCACGCTCTATATTAGCTCAGGCTGCCATGACGAAACACCGCAGGTTGGGTGCTTAAACAATAGAAATTTATTTTGTGACAGTTCTGGAGGCTAGAAGTCCCAGATCAAGATCTGGCAGAGTCGATGTCTGGTGAGGTTTCTCTTCCTGGGTTGCAGAGAGCCACCTTCTTGCTGTGTCCTCAGGAGGCGGAGTGAGCAGCAAGCCAACTCTCTGGTATCTCTTCTTATAAGGGCACTAATCCCATTGGATTAGCACCCCACTTTATGACCTCATTTAACCTTAATTACTTCCTTCCCCCACATACAGTCACACTCGGAGTTAGGGCCTCAAATATGAATGTTGTGGGGACAATTCAGTCCATAGCATTCTCAAAGACCACTTTTGAAAAAGAAGAAATGTTCACAATATCTTATTGATTGAAGTCACAAAACAGTGTGTATGCTGATTCAGACAGTGTCTTAAAAAATAAGTATATGTGTCTATAGGAAGACTATTAAAGTAGAAATTAAGGTGATTTTAAGTTTTTTTATATAGTTTTTTCTATAGTTTTTTTTAATATAGTTTTTTATATAGTTTTTTATAGTTTTTATATAGTTTTTTCTATAGTTTTCTGTATTCTTTTTGTATTCCAAAAGTTTAAAAGGTTAACATGCAATACTTTTTACTAAGAAAATTGTAGCTTAAAAATACATGCTCTGGTTAGGTTGTTGCCAGACTAGGAGGAAGTGGGTATGATGCCTATTCAGGACTCAAATGGGGCCTAGGTTGGTGGTAACTGGAAAAGAACAAATGAAGAGGGAATCTGTAACGTTTGTGTAAACCTGAGTTGAATATTTCCTGTATAATTTGGCAATTGAATCTTACTGTTTATGAGAATGGGTTAAGCACCTAGTATCAGGAACTGACCACCGTGGCTGAAATCCCAGTCCTTCAGCTTGCTAGCTATCTGTCCTCCACAAGTTTTTCCCAGTCTTCATTGTATGTAGGACGGAAATAACAGTGGTGCCTACCTGTTGGCTTATTGTGAGGTTAGAGAGATTAGAGTAAGTTACTACATTAAAGGCCTTGGGAACATGTCTGCCAAGTAGAAATGTACTCAGTAAATCAGCTATTGTTGTTATTGTTATCTTTCTTATAAAAATTCCTGGCTTTGCGTGGTTGGTGTGGCTCAGTGGTTGAGCATCAATCTATGAATCAGGAGGTCACGGTTTGATTCCTGGTCAGGGCACATGCCCAGGTTTCAGGCTTGGTCCCCAGTGTGGGGTGTGCAGGAGGCAGCTGATCAATGATTCTCTCTCATCATTGATGTTTCTGTCTCTCTTCCTCTCCCTTTCTCTCTGAAATAAATAAAAATATATTAAATAAATAAACAAACAAACAAATGAAAAATTCCTGGCTTTGCATCTTAGGCATTGCTTAAACATTCTTTCTGTATATGGCTTTGGACAACATTCTTTGTTTTCTTGAGAGGGTTTGTTAATTATTGTTACACTTGTTAGACTTGATAAACAAAACCATAGGACACCCAGGTAAATTTGAATTCCAGATAAGCAACACATAATTTTTTTAGTCTAAGTATCCTATATAATAAAAGGCTAATATGCAAATTGTCCCCTCGGGAGTTCAACCGCTTGCTATGACGTGCGCTTACCACTGGGTGGGGGGGCACGAGAGCAGAACGGAAGAAGGTCCGGCTGGCAGCCGGGGAAAGGAAGGCCCTGATCGGCCCTGATCACCAGCCAGGCCTAGGGACCCTACCATGCACGAATTTCGTGTACCAGGCCTCTAGTGTTCAAATATTGCCTAGGACATACTTACACTACATATTTATTCATTATCTCAAATTCAAATTTAACTTGTATTCTTGTTCTGTTTTCTATCTGGCAATTCTAATTATTAGAGATAATGAGAACACCATTGAAAAGAAATCCAGCCCTGGCAGGTGTGGCTCAGTTGGTTGAGCCTCATCCTGTCCAGTTCGATTCCTGGTCCAGGCACATACCAGGTTGCAGGTTTGATCACTGGTTGGGGTGTATTTGGGAGGAAGCTGATCAATGTTTCTCTCTTACATCAATGTTTCTCTCTCTCCCTCTCCCTTTTTCTCTCTAAAATCAACAAAAGCATATCATAAACAAATAAACAAAAAAGAAATCCAATGATGAAGCTCTCTTAATCAGATCCATCTAAGCCAGTGGTTCTCAACCTTCCTAATGCCGAGACCCTTTAATACAGTTCCTCATGTTGTGGTGACCCCCAATTTCATTGTTACAAATTGAACATAATTAAAGCATAGTGATTAATCACAAAAACAATATGTAATTATATATGTGTTTTCCGATGGTCTTAGGCGACCCCTGTGAAAGGGTCGGTTGACCCCCAAAGGGGTCGCGACCCACAGGTTGAGAACCGCTGATCTAAGCCAAGCCCGCCCCTGAAAACCTGGTGCTGGCATTGCCTTTATAGTGAGGTGTGTGTGAAATAGCCTCTGTGTAGGTCCTAGCTTGGCAAGTGGCACATGGTACATGCACAGTAAATCAGGCAGGAGAGCCTGCCCTTTACTTAATTTGGGGAAATTACATAATTGCTTTAAGCTTCAATGTCCTCAAATGCAAAATGGGGCCAATAATAGGAAAGCCTGTTTCATTGTGAGAATTATGGAAAATGAAAGAATTCCTAGCCAGTGGGAAGCGTGGTTTCTGGGGTGGATGTGAGGGTGGATTTCAGAGGACAGGAGCAGGGAGGTGGGCCAATCCCAGTCCTCACATGAACAGATGAACAGAGAGGTTCATCTGATGGCTGCCACAGTCTGTCCTCATGATGTTTCTTCCCTGGAGAAACAGTAAAACAGCAGGAAAATGGTCTCCACTTCACTTCCCCTCTCAACTCTGACATGAGCACATTAATTGGTGGAACTTAACTTGGATGGCAAGCCCTAGCTACAAGTGAGCTTCGGATTATAATGTCTGTTTCCAGCCACTCTGAATGGGAATGGGTGCTGAGTGAGTTTGATGCTGCTCAGTCCAACAAAATGTTATGAAGGTAAAGGTTGCTGCATCGAGAGGGAGTTGTCCAGTTCCGGGTCTCTAGGATGCAGCATTTGCCTCAGTGCTGCTTGGGTACTCTTTGTGTTTGAGACCCAGCCTTGATTCTTTTCTTCCTCTACCTTCTCTCCTTTCTCCCTCCCTAGGGACCAGTCTCAATCTGACCCCCATTCTATGTTCTGAGACTTGGTTTTGTGTTGTCAGACTTCTCAGGATTGCGAATCTGAATTTCTAAGCATCACCTCTCCTGATGTTACCTACAGGTTGCACTTTTTCTTGTCCCCTGGAGCTCATCCGCTCTGGTCTTCCTGCCTCTGACATCCCGGTGAGCCTTGCTCAATTTGGCACGCCCATGGTTTATCCCGTCTTGCTATGGTTAAGGATTATGAAAGAGAAAAAGTCCTCATGGACTAAACCCAGGCCACAGAAATTTAAAGCCACAAAGCATGAGCTCTGGCCAGTATGTTCCTGGGGATGAGAGTGAGATGAGCATCTCAGCTCCAGAGGCCCACACTGTCAGCCAATCACTTTGCATATTAAACTGATCCTGAACTCGTTTTTTTTTTTTTAATTGTCTAAAGTTTTACATATGTCTTCTTTTCCTCGGTTGACCCCCTCACCGCCCCCGCCCCCCAGCACACACACACCCAGCCATTCCCATCCCGGGCAAGCCCCCACCGCCCCAGTGTCTGTGTCCATTGGTTATGCTAATATGCATGCATACAAGTCCTTTGGTTGCTCTCTACCCCCCACCTCCTCCTTCCCTGCCATTTGTCTCTGGATCTGTTCTTGTTCATCAAATTATATTGATCTGATCCTGAACTCTTAAGGACCAGCAGCCACAGCATTTGTTAAAATCACAATGTGTCCCTTCTGCTGCCAAAGATGGAGCTGTAATTTCCCCCTTTTCTCAAAATAAATATTTCACATGGTTCTGAAAAATTTTAACTGTTAGTTGTACCATCACCTCTCATTAGCCACTGGCAAACACAAGAGATAATAAAGCTTACTGAAAGGAAGGCATGAATAAGCACCAGATTCTAAATCTCCTGGGCAGTGACCCTGATGAGTCACTGAGTAGTCACCGTAATGTCATCTTGCAGGTTTTTGTACACCCGCCACAGAGAATATAGTAAGTGGGTCGGGGCTGTAAGAGAGTCTTAATGATTAATTTTCCACGTGCTTCTGAAAGTATCATTTTTTGACAAACAATACACATCAACTCTTTTTCTTACTAGCAAAACCATCAAGAAAATTCACTCTTCTTTCCATCTAATGATTCCCTCTAACTTTATGGATATCCAGGGATTGGTCTTCTTTTAAAATTATATCTAAATCCCTAGATATAATTAGAACACACTTATTTACTCTCCTTATGTATTTGATTTCAATTGTTAGCAATTGCTTTTTAATCATTTTATTCCATGGTGACATCATGGGGGAGATAACTGTTATTCCTTTTATTTACAGAGTAAATGCTGCTGCAGGGTTAAATGGCATGCCCCAGACCTCTGCAAGGGGGAGTCTAGATTGGAACCCAGCCTTCAGATTCTCAGCATGTCTTTAATAGAAAGGCAGGAGTCGGAAAATCACGACTCTGAATGGCAAAAACTGATCAGGAGAATGGACCCCTGCCTCTGAGCAACACCATTCCCTCTCTAAGACTTAGTTTCCTGATCTGTAAAATGGGCTTATCATGGGCCATTGATGTGAGGATCCAATAAAATAGTGGACATAGAAAGGTTTGGAGGTTGCAGAAAGGAGAGGCCCCTTCTCCCTGTCCCCCTGTCCTGTAGGATGGGTGTCTGGCTGCTCTCTGAGCAGGTTAAGTAGAGGGGTTTGGTTTTACCCTTTTCCAGGTGGGTCACTGTCTGTGGGTATCTGCTGCTGGGCACACAGTTGGCCACAATGAGGATGCTGCTCCTCTTCTCCATCTGGCTCAGACACCACAGCACTCAGCTTTTTTCAAAGCAAAGGCATATTGGTGCCCAGTGAACATTCAAGCAGGTGTTTACTGCAGGGGCTTCTGATGATCACTTCAAAATCTTACAGGCCATGGGGCAGGGGTAGGTGGATTTGGGGAGCAGGTCTCAGCCTAGCTACAGCTCCCCTCGGCTCCATCGCAGAAGGGCTGAGGCCTCACTGCTTCGAAGGCAGTGGGGAAGGACGGAGGGTGTGCCCACATGGAGGCTGTCCAGCTTGTGGACCTCCCCAGATCACTCCCCCCTCCCTCTGCTTCCAGCAGCCCTCTCCTCTGCCTGCCTATTGCAGTGCTCCCCTTGTTTCCCTCTCCATGCCACTGCTTCCCTCTCAACCTCTCCTGATGTCTGGCAGGTTTTGCATGGCCCTGAAAAATTTTAGTAACTAGTTTATACCATCACCCCTAATTGACCACTGCAAACACAGTTGGGGTAATGAATGTCAATGGCCAGGTTCTCCCAGAGCCTATGTGGTGCCTTTGTTCAAACCAGAAAAAGGAGCCCTCCTATGAGCAGGTGCCCTGCTTGGTACTGGGAAGTCCCTTTCTCGCAGAGGTGCAGTGCTGATAGGACGTGGTTTGGTCTGCAGAGAGCAGGCGGTATCTCAGCACCTTCTCCAGTTACCCCTCAGCCAGGGCTTTGTGCAGGGCTTTGTCCAGGGAGCTGGACAGCCACACACGAGGGCCTGTCAGTGGCTTTATGCTCATGTGCAGCTGAGACTGAGAGGAGAGTGTCTTTGTCAGGGCCGGGGCCTCTCCTTGCCCCTTGCATCACACAAGAGGGGAATTGAGCTCAGATTATATTAGATTAGATTATATTAATGAGGGTGTAGTGCGGTGAATCGTGACTCCCTTTCCCCAAAAAGATAATGTCCAGTTCCTAATCCCTGGAACCATGAATGTGACCTCATTTGGAAAAAGGGTCTTCGAGATGCAATTATAACGTAAGGATCTGGAGATGAGATCATCCTGGATTACCTGGGTGAGCCCTAAGTGCAACCACAGCTGTCCTTATAGGAGAAGGCATGGGAAGGTTATACAGAAGAAGAAGACGTGTGAAGAAACACAAAGAAGAAGGCCATGTGAGGATAGAGGCAGAGATCAGGGTCATGCAGCATCAGTCAAGGAGCACCAAATGACACCCACAGCCACCAAGGCTGGCACAGGCGAGGAGCAGTTCCCCCGAACCTCCAGGGGTGCAGTTCTGCCGACAGCTTCATTTCCAACTTCTTGCCTCCAGAACTGGGAGAAAATGAATTCTATTGTGTTAAGCCACCTAGACTCTGGTCACTTGTTACAACAGCCTGAGGAGACTAACACAGGGGCAAGGCTGGGGACTGAAGCGGGGGCTGGCAAGGGTGGGGTTTGAAGAGGGGGCTGGCCAGCGGTTCTCTCTCCCAGTTACAGCTGGTCCTCTCTGCAGCTTCTAAAACCAAGCACATTTTATCCTGCGGGCGGTCCTTAGCTTAATAAGAGAAATTATTTCCCCTCTTAACACAATTATTTTGAAAACTGACACAGACTAAGCATAACTTCTTGCCCCTCTCAATTTTATACAAGAAGGTAGAATTTCTCCTATCAACAGACTCTCTTATGAACTCACACCACAGCTTTGTTTTGCTAAGGGTGTTTTTCAGTCCCTGGCCCAAGTTATATCCAAACTACCCCCCTTTAACTTGCCCTTGGCAGTAAGAGAGAGGAGAAGGAAACTCAACCTCCCTTCAACAGTTTTAAGCACCCCTCCAGGCATTATTCATCTCTGTACCATCCAACTCAGGAAGTGGCATGCGGCAGATGGTCAGGAAATGTTTGTTAACCAGGGTGACCAACCATCCCGCTTTTCCCGGGACAGCAAGATTTTTTGAGACATCAGGCTTTCAGTGTTAAAACCAGAACTGTCCTGGGCAGCCCAGAAGGGACAGTTGGTCACCCTCGTGGACTGAACGAATAAACCACCCTGATCCCATTGTTCTTGGAGCAAGTCGCCCAATTTAAAGTTATTTAGTCCTGGTCCCCACTCCACCTCATTCCGGGGTTTCCAAGCCTCCCTGGGTCCTTCTTCCCGGGAATCCTCCTCAGGCTAGAACCCCTACCTGGGCATCAGCTCGGACCGGGCCCTGGATAATGTCTGCTGAATGTATAGTTCCAGTTCCCCTGTCTTGACTATTTTGTTCTCTGAATTCTTTCCTAGCTGGTTTTTCTCCTCATGCTCCTGAAATGTTGACCCTCTCCAGGATTCTGTCCTTGGTTCATTCCCAAATAGGTCATGGATGACCTCAAGAAATGAAATTAAAACAAAAAGACACACCACCTTGAATGCTATTACCGAGTCCTTTTTGCATCCAACATTCCATCTGTCAACAAACTCTGCTGATTCCCTCTTCTGCATAAATATTAAATCAGTTCCCTTCTCTCCATCCCCATGGTGGCTGCCATATGCCAGAACCTTATCATTCCTTGTCTGTTACTTAGATTTCCCATTTCCAATCTTAACCTTTCCAGTGTATCCTTTTTATAGTTTCAGAGTAATTGCTCTAACATGCAAATATTACTACATCTCTTCCTTGCTGAAAATATGACAAAGGCTTCCTGAGCTCTCCAGGATTAAGTTACAACTTTCTTAAACTGGCACATGTTTGTCCAACAGTTTGGCTTCATCTGTCCCCTTTAGCCCCTCTCAGACCCCACAGTCCTGTCTCAATGAATCAGTCCTTCTCCACCTATGACCAGACCCTTGGACCTCCACATCCCTCCCTCTGTGCTACTATCCCAGCCCCTCTACCTGGCTGCCTCCTGCCAGGCCTTCAGAAATCAGCTCACAGTTTGCCATGACCCTGTTAAGTGGGTGGGATGCCTCCTTTGTCCTGTACCAGCAGTGTGCCTTCACACTCTCATTGCACTCACCTGCCTGCTTGTCTCCCTTCTGTGGGTGAGCAACCCAAATGCAGGGCAATGTTCATTCACCTTTGTCTTCTCTCTCCACAGTGCTGGGCACAGTTTAGGTGCCTGTACTCGTTTATATAATGTCCCTGAATTCATGTCCACCTGGAACTTAAGAATAGGACTTTACTTGAAAATAGGGTCTTTGCCGATGTCATTAGTTACTAGTAAGTTGAGGTCAGACTGTATTAGGGTTGGCCTCTGAACTGTTATGATTGGTGTCCTTATGGGAAGAAAGGACAGGCAGGGACACAGACATGCACAGAGAAGACAGCCATGTAACAGCAGAGACAGAGATTAGTGATGCAGCAACAAGCCCAGGAACACCGAGGATGCTGGGAGGGAGGCAAGGACGGATCCTTCCCCAGGCCGTCCAAGGGAGTGGGCCCTGCCGACACCGTGCATTTGGACCTTCAGCCTCCAGAACTGAGAAGGAATACATTGCTGCTGCTTTAAGCCACCCAGTTTATAGTATTTTGTTATGGCAGCCCTAGAAAATGAATACAGTGCCAACATATTTGGTTGGCTCCATGAATGATCTAACCCCTATACCCCTTCCCACAGCCATTGGGAGAGACCCCTGTCAACTCCACGCTGGAATGTTCTGGCAGCCTTAGGATCGGTCTCCCCAGGCTAGCTGGATGGAGCAGCTCCATGAACTTGTGACTCCAAATGGGTCCTGTATTTAGACTGATCACCAGAGGATTGTTGCTCCTGGCCTGACTACAAGGTTACCTGCATCCTGGCGCTAAACTGTGTCACCTCCACCCTGAGCGAAGCTCCCGCGCAGGGCTCTGCTGGACACCCGCAGCGACCATGATTCTGGATGTTGCCGAGCTCGCAGTGCAGGCCACAGGCCTGTTTGTGCCCCTGCTTGCTAATGAGTGAGAGTCTGTGTGCAGAGTTCTGACACTTGCTTTCATTATAACACACGGAGACCCGTGGCCCAAGACCTCGTGCATGTACACAGTGAATGACAAAACTGACTGGGGTCAGTTCTAACCAAGCAGGTCATAGAAAGGACTCCAGTTTTGGAACAAGACAAATTTGTACTAAAATCCCAGCTCCTGCGTTGACAGCCTGAATCCCCTATAATGTTGCTTCAGAGGGTGGGGATGGTGGTCGGAGCCCATCACTGGGTTATCACTGTAATTAGAGATCACGCATGTGAAAGGCTCCAGGTGTCACAGATGCTCCCTGTTAGCTAGTACCTTGCCTACAGTCACACGGCTAAGGGGTGAGGTGCTGTCCGGGGTCTCAGCCCGAGGACAAGTCTCTTTTCCCCTGAAACGGAGACTGTGGCCTCTAACGAGGGCCTTAAGCATTAATTAGGCATCTGGAATGTGCCACCTTATGCACTTTCAGATACATTTTCTCCATTTATCCTCACAAAAGGTTTTTAGTTTTAGAATTATTATTAAAAACATTGGGAATGATGCTCAAAGAGGGAGTACAGCTCCCCACAGCTCTCGAGAGCAATGCTTCTCAACCTTGGCGCCAGGTGAGACATCTGAGAGCTTCGAAACATCCCCACGCCCGGGGATGAAACCAGCGTCTGATACAGGGCCCAGGCACCAGAACTTTAAGAAACTCCTTTGGTGGCTCCAAGCGCAGCCAAGTTTGAAGATCTGTGCTCTAGCGTTTACAGGTCACTGTCCCCCAAGTGAAGTGATTTGAACTTTTACTCTCCCGGGAGGACAGCAGAGCAGATGCCATTGCCCCCACTCTGCAGATGGGCAAACCAGGGCTCCAGAGGAAATTCTAGAAGGGCTTTGAGTGGGACCGAGAGTTCCTGGTTTGGCTCCAGTGCTCTGCCCCTGGAGTGGGGGGAGGTGTGCCATGTCCCTGACCTTGCAGGCTCCCTTTCCCCTGCGCCTGAGCCAGCTGCCTTGGGTCCATAGAACTGTGTACCGCTGACTACCAGAGGGAGGTTCCCAGGGTCCTACCTGGTGCCCACCACCTGGTCTCCCCGCCCCTCCCCTGCGGTTCCTGGGTTCCCTGCAGCACAGAGCAGAGGTGGAGTGGTTTTCCATCGGGCCCTTCAGGTCTGTTTCATTCCCGCTTCAGTTTTTCCATCTGCCTGTCATAGGGTGTATGGTACGGGCTTGTCTCTGCCAAAGGCCTTAGAGGCTCTGGAATGGAGAGAGCAGCAGGAGCCCAGAGTTCATTCTGTGGGGAGAGCTGGGCTTTTCCATGCATCACTCCCTGCACTCACCCCTGGGTTCTCATACCCCGCCCCCCACCCCCATGATTCCCAGGGGCCTCCAGCAGTGAAGACACAGTTCTGGAAAGCAGAAGGCTCTGACAGCCCCACAAATCAGCCTCCATATCCCCACCCCCAGACCCTCCCAGGACAATGCTATCAAGTCATCTCGAGCAAAGGAACCAGAACACCCCAACGTAGTGAAAGAGAACAGAGGCCCCTCTTTCTCGCTGCTGCTGCGATTTCAATAGAGAGCCCTTCTCAAGCAGGAAGAAGCGGTTCTTCTGGTGTGTCCCTGACAAAAGCTGACCTCTTCCTTGGCTGGTTTTGTAGGCCCAGAATCAAGCTGGGGTTATTTCCCCACCATCGCCATAGTCATAGCAACAGCTTTGATTAATGCAGTGGCCCATTAGAGGGATAATGTCAGCCCTAATCAGAAACGCCTCAAGTATCTCTCTTTGCATTTTGGTAAATGGCGTAATCACATTATGGTTCGATGTGTCTGGGAGCTGATTGCTGTCGTGAAAAGTCTGCCTGATTTTCCAGGTTAAGGGGTTTCAGGGGGCCTGAGATGCAGCTAATCACCATGTATTGTTGGGAGGGTTTGGAGAGAAGGCGGAGGGCAGGAGGCCGCCTGGTATTGCTGCCCTGCCCTTCCTTCTGGGCTGGCAGTAGCACTCTGGGCTGGTGGTCTGTCTGTTTGCAGGGATGTTTCCCTAAAGGAGATGCGCTGCAAGTCAGAGGGAGGTGGCTTCCACTGTTGCAGTTAAGCATAAAGAAAGCAGAGGCATGGCTGGGAAGGGCAGGCAGGCCGCTGAGCTGGGCTTGGCTGTTCCTGCCCCTTGTCCATCAAGAGTGTGATAGATAGACAGCCTCAGGTCATGCCACTGGGCCGGCCTGGAGGTAGGAAACGGCGGGGTGACATGCACTGCAGAGGCACATAATGAGTGTGGACTTGACTTTCATAATAGCTCTTGGCTGCTGCAGGCCCTGAAGAACCCGTGGAAGCTTCCCACTCAAGGTACATTCCTGTGCATCCTGGGGAGGGGAACTCCCCCCCACCACTCCCTGCTTTTACTAGCAGGGAAACCAAGGCAAAGAGCGGTGGCATCTCTCACCCCCTGTGTTTATATAGAGAATTGATGCTAGGCTCCACCTCCCAAGGGACCCTGCTTTTGTCTCTGCAAGTCCGTGGGCGACAGTAACAGTAAATCGTCCCCACCAATGTTGAAGGATTAAGAGGAGGACCTGAGGAAATATGCACTGAGCCCCCTGAGGCTATTTCTAGCTGCTCCAAGGAGGTTTTTAAGGAGGACTCATGCAGTTAACTATTTATGACTTTTCCGATGCGGAACAGAAATAGAAGGTGGCACCAGCTTCTCCAGCGCTCGGGAAGTAAAATCCTCACCGAGGCCTGAAACCACTCTGGGGCCATTAAATTTACTGTCTCTTGGACGACATATAATATCCAGCATAATGTTTTCATCCTTGGCCATGACACTAGTTTTTCTTCCAAGTATTGAAAATGATCTCAGGAGCAGCCGAGGAAACTGAGTCAGTGAGTGAGAGCTAGCCCAGAGTTGCAGGGCTAGTCTGTGGCCAAGCTCTAGTGGAAGCAGATCTCTTGCTACTTGGACCAAAGTTCACTTCAGAGGGTCCAGCTCAATGTCCCAGGGCAGGTGTGGGTGTGGGAAGTTCCTCAGGGGGACCCAGCCCAATGGACAGACAAGACACTATGACACCATGAGTCAACCAGTCTGTCTTCCATCTTGCTTTGCTCCAAGCCAACTTCCCACCTGGAGGAGTCAGTGTTCTTCCCAAGGAGATGTTGGATTAGACATGTTCAAGAACAGAGGCTCGCTGCCTGCCCTCAAGCCTCACAGACTGGTGTTGCATTAAGAGTAGGAGAGAATGAATTTCCCAGGCTAGGATGTGCCTCAGCTCTGGAAGGAACTAGCAATGTCTCCCCAGCTCTATAAAGCGTTATCGTGCCTTTCTAGTAGCCAGGTCCTTGA
Source organism: Myotis brandtii (assembly GCF_000412655.1). Taxonomy (NCBI): domain Eukaryota; kingdom Metazoa; phylum Chordata; class Mammalia; order Chiroptera; family Vespertilionidae; genus Myotis; species Myotis brandtii. The sequence goes on from NW_005354595.1 coordinate 3,875,329, forward strand.
TCATCTCTTCCTTTAAACTTAGCTGACCAAGGAATTGGAAATTAAAGCAAATCAAGGATGTGGGGCCTTCGCCCCACACAGCCAATAGCTTTAAGCTAAACCCATAAGAGACCAACATTTGTCTGAACAGAAAACCACAGAGGAATGAATTAACATTACGGTGAGAGTTTCCATCTGGCCCCTGCTGGCACCCTCACCACAGAAGCCGCCTGAGCTGGCACCCCCTCCCTGTTGGCTCAGCCTGATGCCAGTCCCTGAGCCAATCCAGACAGGCAAGATGTGTATTAATATTCTCCCTCCCTTAGCCCAGTCGACAGCTTCCCAGACCTGGGACTCAGGGGCCCAGCCTCTGTTGCTGCCTCCCTCTGCCCTTCCTTGTGTTTCCGCCCACAACCACATCCAGCTCTTGGCATTCCAGAGGTGAGCTCTCCACAGCCAAGTAAGCATAATGGACCATATGGATCTTCTTCTCTTTTTCATCCTCACCCGAGAATAGGTTAGAGAGAGAGAAACATCAATGTGAGATGTGCCCTGACCAGGGATCAAACCCATAACCCAGGCATGTGCCCTGACAGGGAATTGAACCAGCAACCTTAAGGTGCACAGGACGATGCTCCAACCAACTGAGCCACTCTGGCTGGGCTGGATCTTCTTGATGCCCACTTTGACATAACTCCAGTTTTAGCAGGGTTGCCTTTTAGCAATTTCTGTTGGCTACTCTGGCTCCCAGCACGCCTGGAATTTGGCCCCCTCAGACACTGCTGACTCTCCAGGACCAGTGGCTGTTGCTGGTCCGTTGACATTTGCCTCCTCCAGCCCTAGCTCACTGAGCACATGTGCAGCATCCTCATCACCACCTGGCACAGCACTTGCATGTTAGCTTGTTGGTCTTCCTCCCCCAGACTGTGAGCTCCACGAGAACAGAAATCTCATTTGTTTTCTCCTCATGGTATCCCCAGCACCTAGCACAACATAGCAATGTTTAATGCATATTTGATGAACGAAAGCATAAATAAAAAGGTGGCATCCCCTTCCTGTAGAGGGAATTGATAACTCGCTTGATTTTGCTAATGCACATCCATCTCTGTTTATTTAAACTGAAAGAGCAAGTTCAGGATTCAGCCCTGGCAGGGTTTTGTCACTTCTGAAGAGACAGTCTCTTTACAAAAACCTGTGCTCATTACAAAAGAGTTAGCATCATGAAATTGGCCTTTTGTTTGCTTTATAATTGTATTCAATTGCTAACCATCCTGCCAATTAACCAAGTATTTAGTGGCTTTCAAATTTTAAAAAAGTTATATTTTAGAGTTGGGTTGGAGGGGCAGTGACACTTGATTGGAGATGACAAGATGGCTCTGGTCACTTAGTGCCTATAAATTTTTGAGTGAGTCACAAAGTATCTCGAAGCCTTAGTTTCCTCATCTGGAAATTGTGGTAGTTGACTCAGTAATCACTAAGTTCTTTCCCAGGTTTATTGCCTCTATTAACCTATAATTCTGTTTCACTAATGCAAGTCCAAAGCATGCCCTTTCTGTCTTGTATTTTGGCCAAGTCAGAACTTGAGGGTGAAAGCCTTTTGCACATCTTTCAACATCTTGCCACCAGGTGGCAGGCGCGTGCCACAGACCTTTTGTCCCAAGCACAAAGTGTGAGCATCTTACCAGAGATTGAATTAAGATAGTAGCTTTCTAAGCTGGAGGCCAGAGTCTTTGAGTTTTTGAAATAGCAAACACTTAGTCTTGTGCAAAACAACAGTTTCAGGGGTACCAGGGACCATATCTAGGAATGAATGTTCAGGCACTCCGATTTATGTGGTTCAGAATTTTGAGGGCACCAGAGCTCAGCTCTTGGGTGTCTTCCCCTCACTCTTTATCTCAGGATGAGTCAGTGGACGCCCATCACCCCAGCAGCACCTGCAGTACTCAGTGTCCCATGAAGAGAATCATGTGCTGAGCCACAGTTGATGGATTTTATCCTGTTCTTTTTGTTCTTTCCTGTCTCCTTCCAGGAAGGAGATAAGGGATGCATTCAGGCAAAGTTGGGACAACTCCCTAAGTTCTGTTTTAAACTATTTGCCTAATTACAATAAAATTTTCCTTAAATACAAACTCAGAAAAAGACATTCCATCTCTCCTGGTCCCCCTCCGTGATTAATTTTGTGTATCAACCGGACTGGGCCAAGGAGCACTTAGATATTTTTGGTCAAACATTATTCTGGGTGTTTCTGTGAGATTGTTTTTGGGTGAGATTAACATTTAAATCTGAGTAAAGCAAATTGCCCTCCCTAATGTGGTGGGCCTCGTCCAATCCATTGAAGCCTTGAATAGAACAAAAAAGGCTTATCCTTTCCCGAATAAGAGAGAATGCTTTTTGCCTAACTGCCTTTAACTGGGACGTTGGCTTTCTTCCTGCCTTTGGACTTGAACTGAAACATTGGCTCTTCCTGGGTCTCGAGCCTGCCAGACTTTAGACTGGATCTGCACCACAGACTCCTGCGTCTGCAGCTTGGAAACTCATCCCACAGACCTTGGGACTTGTCAGCCTTCATCTTCATGTCAGCCAAGTCCTTATACTAAATCTCTTTATATACAGGGCATCCCAAAAATGTATACATACTTTCACAGCTGATAGCTCAATTTTGAAAATGAAATGTATGTTAATAAACACTGCCTTTATAATTATTCAAAATGTATATATACTTTTTGGGGGATACCCTATATAAATATAAACACATATATATGTATGTGTGTATCTATATATCTCCTGTTGGTTCTGTTCTCCAGAGAACTCTGACAAATGCACCTCCTAATTGGATATTCGTCACTTGGTTGTGCACATACATACACTGAGCACCTACTTTGTGCCAGGCCCTGTACTAGGCTTCGAGAATAGGGAAATGAACAAACTGAATGTTCCCTGTCTCAGGGAGCTTCCAATCTACTGAGGGGGATAAACAATCAAATACTCACACAAGTATAAAAACAAAGCTACAGCAAGTGCCACTGAGGCTGGAGTGGCTGTTGGGAGTCCAGGAGGAGTAAGGAGGAGAGACTCAAGTTGCATTATAGCCAGGAGCCACACATTTAAATTTAAGTTAGTTAAATACAAATGTTAAAACTTCAGTCCAGTGGCTAGCTGTATTTCACCTGCACAGTTTCCACATGTGGTTAGTGGCCCCCCCAGTTCCCTCTACAGTGGGGGAACTCTTGATAATCCTTTTGACTTTATTGACAGCTGGAACTGGCCTGTGTGAATTTTAGGTCAGCATCCTGAGGTAGGAATAGAATTGGCCTAACGCGTCTTCTTTAAGCAAGGCCACACCAAGGCATGGGCTCCTAATCTGTAGGAGAGCCCATTGGAGGTTGGGGTCCACCCTTATGTGTGCCACTTGGTACAGAGCCTGACTATGCCTGTTCAACAGGGACCTGCAGTAGAAGGTGTGAGTGAGCCAGGTACCCTGGTACACAACTTGTCCAACATCTACTTCTTTGACTTTGTTCCTAATTTCTCCCCAGTTCTCCTCCCACCCCCTGTCATCAGTAGCCCTGGAATTGATTCAGCCTCCTTTATTTTCTTATCTGTAATCAACTCTTTACTTCCCTTCATCACCTAGTACAGTGCCTAGCACATAGCATGTATTCAACAAATATTTGTTGTTTCAATGTCCACCAGCCAAAGACCTTCAGGAACATACCTTTAGTTAAATAAATGTAGGTTTATTTAGCTTGCTCCAATGAGGGAGAATACATGGTGTCTTGGTAAGAGAGTATCAGAGGGGTTTATTAAAAAATTTGGGCTTTGACAAGGTGATTGTAAGGAAGGGCTAGAGAAATAGGAACTAGTATTGTATTAGATACTCTCAGGGAGTAGGAGTAATTCAGCAGTTTGGTATCTCAGAAATCCTGTTCAGGAATTAGAACAAAATGAGGCTGAAGATGTCTTTGGCAAGAAAGCAACAATCACTCAGAAATAATCTGTGGGGGGGGGGGGGGGGACGCGGATTACAGTATGGCTTTGCCTTTGTTTGGTTATAAACTCTATCACACTCTGACAACAGGGTTGATTTCCACTTTTTCAGTTAAATTTGAAAAAATAGCTGAATAAATATTTAACTTTACTCAAATGTAGAAGCAATTGCAATGGTTTTTAAACCTGCCAAAGTGACCTTTCACCTTATCTATCTTTTGGGTAATTGCTTTTTACTGACTTGGAACAAAATTGGCCCTTAGTTTAATGATATTACATAGATTCATCTGATACTCGATCTACCATTTTGGAAATAGTGATATCTGTTTTTCAAAATTGGTATTATAATTTTGATTGCCCATTCAAGGATACTCTGGAGTTGGTCATTATTCCTCTTCAAATGTGGTCCCGATATCATCTACATGGAACTCAGAACAATGAGTCAATTACTTCCTGAGTTTGCAACACCACTTTCCTGTGACTCGTCTTTTCCTCCAGGAGTCACCTTACCCCATTGTTCACATGAGCTGTTTTTAAGCAAGTGTACCCCTGGCCTGGCATGCATGCAATTGATTTTTAGAATCTGAATAAAAAACTCATTTATCCTTCCAACACCTTACTCATTTTTACCCAATATTCTAGAAGGTTGGAAAAAAATACCTATCGTATTTGTCATCGCTCTGACTTTTTGTCATTTGCAACTTGGTTAGCATCTCTTCTCTGCACTTCACTCATAACATTGACCAAAAATTGAACAGGATACCTGGAAGAACAGAATTCTTCCAGCCTCAGCTAGTCATCAACAACACTCTTTGATATGGTTGTTGGTCTCTTTTCAGTATGCTTAACCAGCCACATTTCTCAGAATGTGCATGAGTAGAAGAGCTTTTGGCAACTGTGCATTTGGGAAAGTTACTGCAGCACAGGGAGGCTCTCAGCGGGTCGGGTGTTGGGAGGAGAGGAGTGGGAGCAGGGAGACCAGTGGGGTTAGAAAGAAGTATCCAAACTTGAGGTCATCAGTTCTTAAACTAGGGTGGGGTGCCTTTGGAAATGGACAGGGAGGTGTTGTTGCTACAAACATTATGAAAGGAAAAGTCAGCACGTCTCTATAACAAATGAGTATGGGAAGAAATGGAGAAAAGAGGAATTTAGAGCCTGAGTGCTTGGATGGTGTTGTCATAACTGGAAATATAGAAGCCTTGGAGGGAAGCTGTTTGAGGCGACAGTTAGATGGTGGAGGGAATTCTTGCTGCAATGTAAAGGGATTTTATGGTTCAGTTGATTGAAAGGTAGGTTAAAAATATTTTGAAATGCCAGAGGTTTATTTGTATTAACTGTTGACAATATAGAGGGAGAGGTCGAAGATGGAGAAGAGGTTGGGCGTGGCAGATGAATAAGGTCCACAATTGAGCACAGGCATGGGCATCAGAATTCAAATGGGCAGGAAGGGAGGTCTGTGGATGAGAGCACATTTTAGAGCTTCATCTCTAAGGGCCTTTGCAACTGCTGTTCCCTCTGCTCAGATGCCTTCTCCACATATTCTCATGGTTTTTCCTGTAGATCACAACATGATGGTCTTTTTTTTTTTTTTTTAATTTCAGGCCTCAGCTCAAAGGTCTCCTGCTCACAGAGTCTTTCCCTGACCAGTCACCTGTCACCCAGACCCGTTCCAATCCGGGACTAGCCCTGCCCCAGAATGGTCCAGGACCTCCAGGCTCCTGACTCTCACAGGAAAGAATTCAAGAATGAGTCATGGTGGGGGATACGGGCTGCAAAGAGCCTTCTGGCTCTAAGGGAACAGGAAGAACTAGAAGATTTGCCAAATGACTACCCCTCAAGCACCAGTGAAGATGAGGGGGACAGTGGTGGAGAGCGAAAGCATCAAAAGCTTCTGGAAGCAATCAGTTCCCTTGATGGAAAGAATAGGCAGAAATTGGCTGAGAGATCTGAGGCTAGTCTGAAGGTGTCAGAGTTCACGGTCAGTTCTAAAGGATCAGGAGAAAGGTTAGTCCTTTCAGTTCTGCTTGAACCTGTTAAAACTTCATCCTCATTGGCCACTGTGAAAAAGCAACTGAATAGAGTCAAATCAAAGAAGACTGTGGAGCTACCCCTTAACAAAGAAGAGGTTGAGCGGATCCACAGAGAAGTGGCATTCAATAAAACCTCACAGGCGCTCTCCAAATGGGATCCCATCGTTCAGAAGAACCGACAAGCAGAGCAGCTGGTTTTCCCCCTGGTAAAGGAGCAGTCAGCCTTCGCTCCCATGGAGCATGTGCTCAACGCCTGGAAGGCAAGAACACCCCTGGAGCAGGAGATTTTTAACCTCCTTTGTAAGAACAAGCAGCCAGTGACAGACCCTTTACTGACTCCTGTGGAAAAGGCCTCTCTCAAAGCCATGAGCCTGGAAGAGGCTAAGATGCGCCGAGCAGAGCTTCAGAGGGCCCGGGCCCTGCAGTCTTACTATGAGGCCAGGGCTCGAAGAGAGAAGAAAATCAAAAGCAAAAAGTATCACAGAGTTCTGAAGAAAGGAACGGCCAAGAAAGCCCTAAAAGAGTTTGAGAAGCTGCGGAAGACCAATCCTGCTGCTGCACTGGAAGAACTGGAAAAACTCGAAAAGGCCAGAATGATGGAGCGAATGAGCCTTAAGCACCAGAACAGTGGAAAATGGGCAAAGTCAAAGGCAATTATGGCCAAATATGACCTGGAGGCTCGCCAGGCTATGCAGGATCAGTTGGCCAGGAACAAAGAACTGACCCAGAAAGTCCAGGTGGCCTCCGAGAGTGAGGAAGAGGAGGGAGGTGAGGAAGAAGAGGGTGATCTCCTTGTCCCTGATGCAGTGAATGAGGCACACATGACTGCAGATGGACCGAACCCCTGGATGGTCAGGAATCACTCTGATGACGCAAAAGAGGCTGAAATCCAGAAGGACTCTGAACAACTTCCAGAGCCCATGGCCAACGAGGCTTCTGAGAGTGAGGAAGAAGAAAGACCAGTGGCAGAGGAAGAAATTTTGTTGAAAGAATTTAAGGAAAGTCAGTCACTTAGGAAAATGTCGGGGCTCAACCAGGACACCAAGCCAGTGGGCAGACAAGAAACAGAAGATTCTAGCACCCAGGAGGTGCTATCCAAACTGAGAGGACTGTCTCAGAAACTCAACAAGGACAACCATCAGTGCAGGAAGCAAAACATGGGTTCAGTGAGGACTGTTTTGTCCACCCAGAGAGAGGGACCTGCTGGGGAAGAAGAGGAGCCCCTGTTGCTACAGAGGCCGGGGAGAGCACAGACTCTGGAGGAGCTAAAGGAACTGAGCAAAGAAGGATGCTTTCAAAATGAGGATCTTCCCAGACCTGCGTTAGAAGGGCAGCAGGTGGAGAGGAATAATCAGCCTAGTGCTCCCAAGAAGAAAATGAAGGAGCAAATGATTGACCTACAGAACATCTTAACCACAAAATCTCCTTCCATGAAGTCTTCGGCTGTCCCCACGATAGAGGAGTTGGAAGATGAACAAGAGAGAAAGCAAAAGCAAATGATAAAGGAAGCTTTTGCTGGTGATGATGTCATCAGAGATTTCTTGAAAGAGAAGAGAGAAATAGTGGAGGCGAGTAAGCCAAAGGACGTGGACCTGACTCTGCCTGGCTGGGGCAAGTGGGGCGGTGTGGGCCTGAAGCCCAGTGCCAAGAAGAGACGCCGGTTTCTCATTAAGTCACCTGAAAGTCCTCCAAGAAAGGACAAGAATTTACCAAATGTGATTATCAATGAGAAGCGAAACATCCATGCAGCAGCTCACCAGGTGCGGGTGCTTCCATATCCATTTACCCACCATCAGCAATTTGAGAGGACCATCCAGACCCCTCTAGGATCTACATGGAACACCCAGAGAGCCTCCCAAAAGCTGACTACACCCAAGGTTGTCACCAAGCCAGGACATATCATTAAGCCTATAAAAGCAGAGGATGTGGGCTACCGGTCTTCCTCACGGCCGGACCTCTCTGTCATACAAAGGAATCCAAAACGACTCTCCATACATCACAAAAAACAGCTGAAGAAAAACTAAAGATAGAGTTGCTGGAGGAGTGACATCTTGGTGCCCAGAAGCAGGACCCTAGAGTGCTCCTCCATTGGCCGGGTTTTACTAGTACTACAAGCTACATGATCAATTTCAAAATTTGTTAGCACACATATTAGGAATAAAGGCATTTTTATCTATTAAAAAAAAAAGAATGAGTGAAAGCCAGTTTTGTTCAGGTAGAGAAAAAGAGTTAGGATGCGGGTTCCTGGAGACAGGATCAGGGGTTGAGCTGCCCACTGCCCCTTTGGTTGCAAGTCTCTCAGGGCGTCGCTGTGAAAGTAGCAAAAGTACATGTCCAAGTGGAATGGGTGAACTCGAGAGTGAGTTGTGTGCTGGGTCAGTCAGTTCTTGGGATAAAAAAAAAGAATGAGTCATGGTGAGAGTGAAAGCCAGTTTTGTTCAGGTAGAGAAAAAGGGTTAGGATGCGGGTTCCTGGAGACAGGATCAGGGGTTGAGCTGCCCACTGCCCCTTTGGTTGCAAGTCTCTCAGGGCGTCGCTGTGAAAGTAGCAAAAGTACATGTCCAAGTGGAATGGGTGAACTCGAGAGTGAGTTGTGTGCTGGGTCAGTCAGTTCTTGGGATTTTATGTGTTTCCAAGGGTGGGTTGTTTCTGAACTTTGTGGCTCTGAGTTCTGACTCGGCCTTCTGTGTGTGTGTGTGTGTGTGTGTGTGTGTGTGTGTGTGTGTGTCTTGTTCCTAATATGTTCGGTTCTAAAAGTGTCATGGTGTTCTTCCTCCTCTGCCCTCCTTCTACTTGTGGTGCCAGTTTTCATTATGATGATGGTATAATGAGCTTTGAGGCCAGTCTCTTACAAGTTTTTTCTCCATCTTGGATGGATCTGGGTTTAGCTAGTCCTTGTTGCTGTTGTTGACTTCTGTGACCCTGGAGGGGTTTCCTGTCTGACTGTTTCCCTATGATCATGCGTGGAGGTGGGGATCCTGGTGAGTGGACCTAGTGACTTACCATCCCCTGATGTCGGCTCCTACTTCCTCATTCCACTCTCGTCAGGTGTTTTCTCTAACTTCTTTCTATCCTGCCTCACACTTTAAAATAGTCCTCAACCCTCATCTGAAATTATCTTATTTGCTCATCTGTGGGGGTTTTTTGCTGTGACCTATATGAAAGCTGGGACCTTTGCATGTTTGTTCATGGTTGTACTCCCTCTATATTGTCAACAGTTAATACAAATAAACCTCTTCCAATACTTCCAGTATTGTGATATGTTTGTTGAATGAATGAACAGCATGCAGAAAGCCTGGTAGAGAATAGGCACTCAATGTTGAGTGCTAAAACGAGCAATCATTGCACTCCCACACATATACCCAAGAGAACTGTACAGAAATGTCTATAACAGCATTACTCATAGTAGATGGGAGGTGCAAACAACCTAAATGTCAAAATGTGGTATATCCATACGATGGGATATTATTCAGCCAGGAGACAATGAAGTACTGATACCCGGGAGGTGCAAACAACCTAAATGTCAAAATGTGGTAAATCCATACGATATTATTCAGCCAGGAGACAATGAAGTACTGATACCGATTACAACATGGCTTAGCCTGGAAAATGTTGTATTTAAAAGAATCCAGACACAAAAATCCACATGTCTTATGCCATTTATATGAAATTCCCAGGATACATAAATTCATAGAGACAAAGCAGGGCCTAAAGAAAGGGGTCATGGGGAATAATTGCTTAGTGAGTACAGATTTCTTTTTAGGGTGATGAAATGTTCTGGAATTATCCCTAGCTGGGTGGCTCTGTTGGTTGGAGCATCTTCCTGTACATTAGAAGATTGCAGGTTCAATTCCCAATCAGGGCACATACCTAGGTTGCAGGTTCGATCCCTGATCAGGGCGTGTACTGAAGGCAACCAATCGATGTTTCTCTTTCTCCCTCTCTCAAATCAATAAAACATATCCTTGAGAATTAAAAATAAAAATGTTCTGGAATTAGTGGTGATAGTTCTGTCACACAATAAAGTGGTTAAAATGGTAAATTTTATGTTATGTACATTTTACCTCTTTAAAAGAAGATAGACTGGCCCTAACCGGTTTGGCTCATTGGATAGAGCGTCAGCCTGCGGACTGAAGGTTCCCAGGTTTGATTCCGATCAAGGGCATGTCCCTTGGTTGCGGGAGCATCCCCAGTGGGGGGTGTGCAGGAGGCAGCTGATCGATGTTTCTCTCTCATCGATGTTTCTAACTCTATTCCTCTCCCTTCCTCTCTGTAAAAAATCAATAAAATATATTTTTTTAAAAAGACTGGATTAGCATATGAAGTATAGCTGAACTCTAAAACACACAGGACTAATACTTAAACTCATCTGCGGACAAATCAAAGAACCATGTAAAGCAACCCTGAGACATGAATCTACCAAATAGATTTATCGTTCAGTTATCAATTCACTACTGATAGGATTCTTGAAGGATTCCTTCAGATTGTGAGCACTTGTCTCTTTTGCATAAAAACTATTTGATTCCTAGGTAGACCCTTTGGGGGAAATACTTTTACAGGAAAGAAGACCTGCTGTGGGTAATTGCAAATGCTACTATTCAATGTAAAAAAGTTCATTTAGTGACCAGAAACCACCTCATCACTTCACCCTTAGACCACAGCTCAGGACAGCCTGCACTTCCAAGGAGTTGTTTTCCCATGGTTTTGGGGAGAGGGAGTCTCGGGGTTGAAAAGGCTACTGGTTGCTGTGATGTGAGCTCAGCATACTCTGGGGCAGACCTTGGGGCAGGTGCCTCCCCAGAAGCCCTGAGCTTGCAGGAGTGATGCCTCTTATTTCCAGCTGTGAATAGACCTCTAGTGGCAACTACTGAAATCGACCTGCTCTCTCCAGAGGCAAGAGAGTGCCCGCTCTGAATGAGCAGGAGTCCTTTCAGGGCACTACAGGTTGCAGCTGTTCCAACAGAACGGAGCATCCCCAGCAACATTGAACCTCCTACAGGTCTGGTTTGGTTAAATATGCTCATTAAAAATCTCTAAGCAAATTTTCTTTATGGATCATCTTCTATGTGGTCTGAACCATGGACACTCTGGGTGCCCTGTGCTGACAGCCATAAGCCTCCATTTCCACTGGACACTGGGAAGAAGCCCTAAAGGCAGGATCTCGTTTATGTGAAAGGAGTTTGGATGTGAGGCTCCCTTGACTCTTGCCAAAGGAAAGACTGCCTGTGAATGGTGATATTTGAATTGGAATTAAGTTCAAGCTTCAACGGGCATTATTTCTACCTTGCTATTGGAAAATGGTTCTCAAACTTGTGCCAAACAACTCAGTGTCATACCATTTCGTCCAAGGGGGCTGCTCCTACCGCTGATCACCTCTTATCCAGACAGATAATCACGTCCTGCTCTGGGATCACACTTCTATTTTGGCACTTCTTGTAGTGAGGTCATTTGTTCAGCAAGTATTTATTGACCTGCTTTGAGTTATGCACAGTTGTAGGTGCTAGGGATAAGGTAGTGAGTATAAAAGGCAAAGTGTTGGTGCTTACAGGGAAACAACAAGTAAATATATGTGATAAATAAATATAAAATATATATAAAGGAAAAGTTGGGTAAAGGACATAGGGAGTGCAGTAGGTAGATGGAGACGTCATTGGGTAGATGGAGACCTGAGAACTGACAGTGGGATTTTGCAATGTGGAGGTCATTCTTCCAGCAGAAGGGTGGGACTTGAAACCTGATTAGAGTGACTTCAGGAGATTAGGGAAGGGCTCTCTGATTAGATGGCATTTGAACAGATGGAGCAAACCATGCAGTGTTATTGGACTAAGGAAATAAATTATGAGTACATTTTCACAGGACCACTCTGGCTGCTGGGGGTAGAGCAGAATGAAAAGGAGCATGGAAGAGCAGATCAGTTAGGAGCCTATGGCTGGAATCCAGGTTAAGATAATGGCTCTGACTAGGTTGGATGGTCAGATACGGGACACAATTTGAAGGTTGAACTCACAGGACTGGCTGATGGGGTGTATGTGGGAGAAAGAGGAGCCAAGGATGATTCCAAGTTTGGATGCCTGGAAAAAATGCAGTTACCTCTTCCGAAATGGGCAAAAACGTGGAATGGGAATTTTAGACAAGGAAGCCAGGAGTTTGGAGGGACTGTCCTGCATGCTGCAGGAAGTTGAGGGTCCCTGGCCTCTTTCTATTAAAGGCCAGCAGCTCTCGCCAGTCATTAGGTCAACCCATAGCCACCCTCACACATTGTCAAATACCCCTTGTAGTGGCGGTGCTGCCCATGGTTGAGACCCACTGTAACCAATGAAGTGGGTGTCAGCATCTAGATGTGACTGCGTTTGGCTGATGCCAGAAGCAGCAGAAATCTAGCTTCAAGAGCAGAATGAGAACTGACAAATTCTGTAGAGATGGCGACCCCTTCCTCTTTGGGGAGTGAGGTTTAAGTCTAGGAGGTTACGGCATAGAGGTTGAACTGGGCTCCAATCTAGAGAGACAAAGCAGGGTCAAACCAGAAATAGTCACCTTATCAAGGATATCATGCTATACATATTAGAATGTTTTGAGACCTCTTCCTTTCCTATACCCTCCATCTTAGGAAATCCCACTTGCCACTCTTGTGAGAAACATCCCTCTAAGCATGATGGCCCCTACCCACACCTGATTAAAACCCAAGGTAAACACCTGAAATAACAAGACAATTCATTGGCTGATTGGTGACCTTTCAGATTTTTTCCTGTTGAGTAGTTGAATAATAGGCTAGCTAGTGACTGTAGTCAATTGTCGGTGGGTATTTGAGCTGAAAGCACCTATAGACTTGAGATGAAGGTTGCAACATGACAAAGGGAAAGCCACAGCACAGGAAAGTCCAGGTTTGGGGAGAGCAGAGAAACCAGGATCAAGGAGAGGAAGCCAGTTATGAAACGGGAGCACAGCTCAGCCCTGCAAGAAAGAAGGAGAGGTGCAAAAGCATGTGGTTCCAGGGAGATGGGGAGGGACATAGACAGAGAGAGACAATAGTTGACTACTTTTGGGTTCGAAGCCAGCTATGAAACGGGAGCACAGCTCAGCCCTGCAGAAAGAAGGAGAGGTGCAAGAGCATGTGGTTCCAGGGAGATGGGGAAGAACAGAGACAGAGAGAGACAATAGTTGACTACTTTTGGGTTCCATGAGACTGCCTGTTGACTTTCAATTGGTCTTTTTCTTATTTTGTGTAGTTTGAGTGGTTTCTGACCCATGCAACCAATGATATACATTGCCCTTACCTCTATGTTAGAGCTGTGACCAGAGGATGGTCTAAAGTCAGCCACTAAGGCCAGGAATCAAGAACCAGAGTCAGGGAAGAGAAGGAGGTCAGTCATTGTGAAGCTGCTTTCACAGTGCTGGAGCAGATCCAGACTCTCGTTGAAGCTGGGGAGCATGTATGATGGTAGGAGACAGCTGGGGGACGAGACTTCCCCCCTTACAGAGCAGTGTGGAGGCAGCCACTGCCGGGAGCTTCCTTCAGCCTCACGCAGGGCATCTGATTCATTTGCCTTGCTCGACTTGGCTGGTAATTTCATCTTTCAGCCAGAAGCGGAAGAGACTTGGGGAACTTCTGTTCTGGACTTAATTCTGACCAACTAGGAAAAATTGCTTGGCAAAGTGGATGTGACAGGAACTTGGGAGAAAGCAACAACGTCATCCTGGAGTGTGTGAAAGCTGAAAAGGTTAGGCTGGGCTATTATAATGCTGAGCCAGTAACCATTCATACACATTAAGCTTATGGAGCACAGGCTGTGTGCCAGGCAGCATTCTTGGTGCTAGAACTACAACATGTAATAAGGCAACATCCTTACCCTTGGGAGGCTTCTATTTTACAGTAAGCAAACAAGTGAGCAAAATCATTTCAGATAGTTTTTATATGCCACACAAACAGTAACTGGAAAGTGTTGGGATGGGGTAAGTCTAGATCAAGTGGTCAAGGAAGGTCTCCCTGGAGAGTGGAGATATTTGAGCTGAAATCCAAGTGATGGGGAAGAACTAGCCATACAAAGGGAATGTCATGAGAAGAATTAGCAAGCATAGAGGTCTGCTAGGTAGCTCTGTGGTCAAAGACACAGAAGTAGCACATGCTTTTCCTTAGAGTAATGGTGGCTCTGAGATTCCAGAGGAGTTTTTCCATTACAGTTGAACTTGGGCACTTAACTTGGTGATCTTAGGGGAAATTAACTAGAACAAATAGTTCTTGAGTACCTATACAAAAATTGATGGTCATTAGTGTCTAGTTTGTGCCCCATAACATAAGTAGAACCTCTCCACATTGGGGGGAAAGAGCAGGTTTAATAGAATAATAGGGCAGAGAGGTAGAAACAGTATATTTTGATTTAGCAAGTAATTTTTATGGACAAATTAGAAAAATGAAGATGGTATTCTTATTTAGCCAACAGTATCCAAGAGGTGGTCTTAGAGAAGAAGGACCAAATCTGATCCGTGTTTCCAGAAGCCAAACTGGGACCAATGGTTGGAAATTATGGGAACGCAGATTTTAAATCAGTATAAGTCAGACCTTTTTAAGAGTAAGACATGTCCTAAAGCTGCTTTGGAATGAGGACACAGATGAGCGAAATTGATGCAGCAGATGGTGAATGTTTGGAGTCTAGTTTCATCCACCATGATAATCTAGGATTATATGATTCAGGAGAAGTAACTGATTATTATGCACCATTTTCTCCCTGTGATTTAGTAACGATCTCTATAATAAAGGCTATGTCAGTCATCCAGATGAGAACCTCAAAGTCTTCATTTACTCCCCCTCTCCCCTATCTATCTCATTCTATTCATTCTCATAGGCCTTCTCCTCCTCATTCCTATCCCTACTGCCATTGCCCTAGGTCAACTTCCATCATCTCTTTCCTGAACTTTTATGTTGGCCTCTTCATTGTTCTTTCAGCTTCTACTTTCTTGCCCCATGACTTCATTCTTGGTGTGTGGCCAGATGGCACTTTAACAGACAGAAATGACATCAAACCCCTCTACTAAAATCTCCATTGACCCTTCTTTCCCCAAAGAGAAGCCCTACAGATTTAGATTGTTCTTAAGGCTCCAACCTCAGTTTATGTGTATCTACCCTGCTCCACACATGCCATGTAGGCTCAGGTCTCTTTCAATGCCATATCTGAGAAACCTCCTTGTTTCCCCAAGCAACAATAATTATGTTTGGCCCAGCTGGCATGGCTCAGTGGTTGAGCATTGACCTATGAATCAGGAGGTCACAGTTCGATTCTGGTCAGGGCATATGCCGGGGTTGCAGGCTCAATCCCTAGTGTGCTGCATACAGGAGGCAGCCGATCAATGATTCTCTCTCATCACTGATGTTTCTATCTCTCCCTCTCTGAAATCAATAAAAATATTTTTAAAAAGAGTAATGATGTTTACACTTTATTTCCACACAATAATTTGTCTCATTAATTATTATTTCATTCTTGAATTTTTTTATTCATTTATTAATGGTACCTATTGTGGGCTAGCTCTATGCTAGGTATTAGGGGAAGTGAGCAGAGTAAGATTACTACTAATTTATTAGGTGGCAGGTATTGTGATATGTGTTTATGTCCATTATCTCAATCTTCATCCAATGAGACAATTACTATTATGAAATAATAGAGATATTATCCCAAATGCAATATCCCTAGGAGGATAGTTACTATTAGCATCCTTATTTTAAAGATGAGGAAACTGAGGTTTAGAGAAGTTAACCAGCTCACCCAATCAAGAGCCTGGGCTGGGATTTATACTCGGGTTGTCTGATTCCAGAGTTTAGATTTCCAGTTACCATACCAGGACATCTTTTCACTACAGATAAAGGGACACAAGCAAAATCTTGCCTTCAAAGAGTTCAGACATTGGTGTTTCTAGCTGCTGAATGTTTTCTTAGCATTCATGTATTTCTGTCTGACCATAGTTAGCCACTCCCACATCTAGCCCTCCATTTGATTATAAGCTCTTTAAGGGCAGACAAGGCCCTGTACCATCACATTCATCCCCATCTTCCAGGCTCAGAGTTACTCTAATTATGTTTGCAGATTGAGTTAACAAATCATTGTATGTGTCAGACCAACTATGCTGCAAGTTTTCCTGGGTAAGAGGATTTTTAATTCTATCCAGCTCTGGGCCCTGCACAATGGGGACATTGACAAGCTGGTGCACATTCACCCAGAAAGTGGAAGGGGCTGTTTTGAATGCTATTTATAAACACTGCCTTCCTTGGCATGTATTTGGAAAGTATTAAAATAAACTGTGAATGTGTTAGAAGATCTTTCTGTTCCCTGTTTTATAAATTATTATTTCAGTCTTGAACAAAGCAGTTTTTTTTCTTTTGCATGTACCATAGTGTTTATAGCCTGACAATCCTATAATATTAATAATGATAAAGCACATTACAGCTATAAAAATGACATTAAGAGATAAAAGTTTCAAGTCAAGAGGACAGCAGGTACAGTGAAGTGGGGACACATGCTGCTGTGCCCAGGAATTGCCCACGGCTGACCTTTATGGAGAGCTCGCTATGTGCCTGCCCTGTTTTGAATGCTTTACATGTATACGCTTATCTGTGCCATTACCACTTTTTATAGTTGAGGGACGCAGAGGCACAGAGTCCCTTAACAACAGGTCTCTATTCAGCATTTACCACATTCTATTATTGGTATGCCTGGCTTCCCCCTTTAAAGGCAAAGACAGTCTCTGGTGCAGCTCCGTACCTTGGAGCCTGGCTGGTTCCTGGCCTAACAGAAAACCTCATGCTGTGTCAGAGAACACTGCTCAGGCAACAGGGCTCCTCCCCTAGCTGCTCACCTGGGAAAAGCTCAGTGAACACATGGTTTTGCTCTCCAAGTAAGGCCAACACATTCTCCTGGGGCAGAGCTGTTCCCCAGTAGAACAAGCCACGCTAAAGATTGGCTGTTGAGCACACAACCAAGGCATAGAGGTAGATGGTTGGACTCTTGAACAGCCTCATCCTAAGATTATCAGAGTAGGTGCAGTCTTGTCCATGGAACCATAATCCTCTAGGTCTGAATTCACCGGGAGAGGCACGTCCTTATCATGCTTCCATTTCCCATAAGCCCCCTTTAGTGACACAATTTTATTCTTTGGAGATGTTAATACTTTTAGTCAAACTCTTGTGGGTGCTCTTTCTGTCTCTTTAATGTGACCTTGCCTATCTCTGCTTTGATTTGTAACATGCGGATTTTACAGTTTCAATCCTTAGCTCCCTCATTCCCCTTATTTTAAATTGTCTTCTTCCTTCATCCCTCCAAGTACGAACTATATTATCATCCCCATTTTACAGATGAGGAGGAACAGAGCCCAGTCTCCTGACTTCCAACGCCTAGCATTTCCCCCCTCTTATCAGCACCACTTCAACAGTTTAAAGTGCTTTTACTTGGGCTATTTGACTGTGGGTTGCACATGTGAATATCTTTAGACAATGGCATGGCCACCACTGGAGTCTTGGTGCGGACTGTGAACTGCGAGGTGCCCAGTCAATACGGCTGCTGGGGTTCTTTGCTAACATGCTGGGGCAGAGCAGCCTCAGAGCCGGCCTTCTCTCCTGTGCAATCACAGTGGTTTCCAAGCAAATGCTAGCTTTCCACCTTCTGATCTCTCCCTGCTTGGCTCTGGGGTCCTTTTATTTGGCCACGTTTCTCTCTATATACACAGAAGCCTCCTGTACACTGCCCCCAACAGTACTTATAATCACCTCTCCTGAGGCCAACACCGTAATCTCATCTCTAATTCACTGTCTTTTTTTTTTTTTTTTTTGTCTTTTTTTTCTTTTCAGTCCTCTTTCTCCTTCACTTTTACTCTTGCTCTGAGCCTCTCAACACAGGCCATTTCTCCAAATACGCCAGGTTGGCCAGAATCCCCTTCCCACCTATATAACTGGAACCTCCCCCTTCTCTGCCTGTTATTTACCTCTTTATCTGAAAGCACATCCCCCTTATTATTAAATTTCATTTACTACAGACCTCAGGCCCCTGTGTGTGATTTCCCGGCTTTCAGCTGGTTGGCTACCTCTTTTCTGCCCCCAATTGCAAGCAGCCGTTAGTAATCAAAACAGAGCGTGTCTGATAATCAAATTAGACAAGTGGGACTCTGCCTTTATTTTCTGCGTAATCACTGGGCGTGATAGTAATAATGTCAGCTCGAATAATCTAGTGGCGTGAACCTCTCTCCATGTTATTTATTTTTTTCCAGCCCTACTTCAGGTTCACCCCACAGCCAGAGAATGCACACTGTGTCCTCACCCAGACTGGGTTTAGAATCTTGATTGTGGACCATGTCAACCGCGTCAAGCCTGGGTGAAGCTCATAATTGAATGGTAGTATATCATACAGGGAATTTTTTTTTAATCCTTAACCCTACCTGGTAATGAGTTTGTGCCCTGCAGCTAGAGTCTTGATAGCCCTTGACATTTCCTCTTCCTTCTGGAGGGAGGCTGCAGCTGCTGCTCTGCTCTTTGCTCGTGGGTGGAGCAGCCTGGGCCGAAGAGAAAAGAGAGTCACTGCAGCTGCCTCCAGTTCCTCAGGCAACGTGGCCAAGTCACTTTTCTCAGTTGTAAACTAAGGGTCCTGGTCTCCAACCCTCCCCACTGGGGTGTAGAAGGGCAGAGAGAATGTTTGGGGAGCCCTTGAAGCCACTTAGCATAAGGATGCTCTGCAGACAGTGAAGTGTCTATAGAAATGCTGTGATAAGTACACAGTGAAATTAACAAGTGTGTACCCTTGGAGATGTGGTTGGAGCTTCCTATAGCTGGCACAGAGCTGTGGCTTTCTGATTCGAAGATAGAACCAAGTTCCCAGGGGAAACTGGGGCCCTGAAAGGTCACATCTCCTCTGAAATGGCTGGGGTAGGGGTACCAGAAGCCACAATAGGATCTATGTCTGATCAAAATTGGACTTATGCTGCCATGTTAGAGAGGAGATTGTAGTAGATTTGTAGGCAAAAAAGTTTGGATGTTTATAACTTGTTGACTTCGGGCAAGTCATTTAACCTAAATCTCATTTTCATATCTGTGAAATGGGGTAACAATACTACCTCACAGGGGCTTTTCCAGGATATAGGAAGAGGAAGGGAGATCATAATAACAACAGTGTTGTGTTGGTAAAACGGATATCCAGGAAAAAGTCCTGTTGGGTGGCATTTGCCAGTTTCTATGGTGTAAATACATCATTTCAGGCTACCAATGGTTTAACCACTCAACATTCCTGAATATTTACCAATTGGCTCTTATAAGCCTGCTGCCTCTAGCACCATAAGTACCATTCATTAAGTATGTATCAGACTTCACATATAGTCATTTCATCTTCACAGCTACTTCTCAGATAGTTATAATTAACTCCAGTTTCCAAATGAGGAACATGAGGCTCTGAGATCTGAAGTGGTTTGTATAGGGTCTCATGGTAAATGGCAGAAGCAGGATTTGAACCCAGGTTGATCTAATTTTAGAATCTATGTTCCTTCCTCAAAGCCAAGTTGTGTAAGCAGGGCCATACATGGGCAAGTGCAGTATAATGTGAAAGATATTACAAACCTGAAATAAATTACTCTCTTATCTGAGATGTGATAGCATAGATTCTACCTCTTGAGTCTTCTAGGGTTCACCCTGGGCTTTTCAGACTCAAAAGGAATGTGGACCCGCCCAGTTTCTTTCTCCTGGCCAACAAACCATCTGATGGAAGGAAGGCATCTGTTTCTACTTCTCTGCTGGGAACCTTCACACATTTCTGTCCAAGAAGTGTAGTATGAAATCTTTCTGGGAGGCCATTAAAATTAATCCTGGGAGATGAGGCAAGCCAGGATTTGGCCAAATTCCAGTATAATGTGCTATCCCCCAAAGAGGAAAAAGAACATTCCTTCTGAGATGGTGCTCATCTTTGAATGTTTGGGCCTGGCCCAACTAAGGTAGAACAGAACTCAATGGAGAACTGTCTGTTTACTCTCCCTTATGGATTTTTCTTTTTGCCAGCCCAGCCCTCATGCTCTACTTTTGGATCCAGCCAGCTACCTACATGCCTCAGTCCTATGGTAGTCACTAACTGGATTATAATTGTTTATTTGCTAGACTGAGCTGCTCCCAGAGCGTGAGAAACCAACTGTTACCACTGCCAGCCCCACATTTCTCCCAGCCAGAGGCCATCCCCCAACAAGGAGCCATGCTTTTTCACAAGGACTTTGCCCACAAGAAGAGCAAGCAGCTCATGTTGACGGCCAAGGTCAGTTTTACTGTCTGTCCAGGTGACACCCACACCCTGGTACACCTTTCTCTTCTAAAGAGCCTAGCCTTCTTAACTTGGGAAGCTGACCAGAGGCCGAGGGACTTGCCAAATCTCCAACTTTTGGACTGAGATTCTACTGCTCAGTTCTCAGCAGTTGCCAACAGCAGAGTTTCCAGTGCATAGGTGGCAACCAGCATGGATTCTGGGCAGTGGTGAGGTGTGGCCACCAGCCAGGGAAGCAGGTGCGGGTAGCAGAGGGTGATACAAGACAGAGGGGGATGCCCAGCTTGGTTTTTGCAGCTCACAGTGTTGGTCTATGAGCTCACAGTAGGCTGTACAAAATCTGAAAGATATTACAGGCAGGGGCTGGATTTGGCCCATGAACTGTAGTTTACTGGCCTCTGCTCTAGACAATCAACAAAACAATAAATCAGGCTCTGGTTTCTAGTGTTTGCCTATTTCTGTGGTGCAAATTCTCCCACCGTGGCCAATTTCAAGTTACCAATATGATATCACTGAATGTTGGGATGGGAAGAGATGTGTAGTAGTACACCATTAGATAGTATTTTTACCATAAAGATACAAAAGATATAAATAATCTCAAGTAAACTGCTGTGAAATAATTAGAAACTGATGATATTTGAGTAGTTATTACTTTTGTTTTTAATTTGTTTGATTTATTTACTTGTAAGTTTATATAATTTAATATTAAATAATAGCTGTTTGACACCAGCTTGCAGAATTTCTGAAAATTTATCACTTGGCTTGGCTCTAGCACACCACTACCCCTGGTCCATCTGACTATGCCAGCCACGTGGAAGGAAAGAGAGAAAAGCCACTCACAATGTGAGACCTAAGAAGTAGCTCTTGACATAGAAGCATTAACCTCTTCCATTCTTGCTTTTGAAGACTTCATCCCTTAGCTTGATGTCCTACTGTGTTCTCAGTATCACAGATTAGTTCTTCTTCTGGGGATGGAGTAAAGGAGGGGTCTTGAGCACTCCCTGGTGGTTAATGTGTGATCAACAGGAAATTCACATCCTTTGTTCATTTGTGCTCCACTCCTATGTGATGCTATAGGTTGTGCGCCTACTATGTGCCAGGTACTCTATTAGGAACATTCCATACATTATCTGGCCTAATCTTTACAACAACTTTGCAAATGAGCATTACTGTCAAATTTTACAGATGATGAAACTGAGGCTCAGAAAGGTTAAGCAACAAGCAGCCCAAGGTTACATAACTAGGACACATCAGAGTTAGCATTTAAATCCCCAATCTGGCTTTCTCCCAACCATTGTGCTGGCATTTGCTCCTCTTCTTTTGATGTGACTTCTGCCTTTGACAGAAAGGGACCGGGATAACTAGAGGACAGGTGGGCGTGGAGGACAGAGTGTCTTGACACCCATCTTTATTGGATACTGACTGGCTCAGCCTTGTTTAAGACTCAGAGTCACAGTGGACGTATGGTTTGGCCATTTCTGGTCACCACCTCAGTTTAGGCTTTATCATCAAATCTCAGAGGATACAATAGAGATACATCCCGAGTTGGCACGGAGATTGGGGAGTGTTGGCTATGATGGGAGCTCTCCACTCATCAGAATTGCTAGGTTGCTCAGGCTGATGGGAGCAGGGCTAGCTCAGATATTGCCCATTGCAGTGCCAGAGGGAAAGAGAGATCTGATGGTCTTTCACTGGTGATTAAATTCTCTGGCCTAGAAGTGCAACCTCTCACTTCTTTATAGAACTCATTGTCCAGAACTGGAAGGAGTTACAAGGCCCCATCTAAGCACTTGGGAACTAGGCAGTGTAATCCTACCATGGACTCAGAAGGGACTTCGGGGAAGACAGAAACATCCAGGAAACAGCATGAATGTCTATGTACAAAAGTAGAGAAATGCCAAAGTCCATTGGAGAGGAAGTAATAACTGAGCTGGCTGTTGAAGGAGAAGGCTCACCACACCTTGGGGAGAATTCATGCAGAGGCCAAGGGAGGGGAGGGAGCTGGTGTGTTTGAGGGGTGGCAGGAAGTGCTGGTGGTTGGACAGAGGGTTCCGTGGTGAACAGAAAGAGATGAGTGTGAAGGACAACAGGGGCCAGGTGCTGCCTAATTTCTGTGCTGCCCTATGGAATTTGGACTTGACCCTATGGGCAATGGGACCTGGGTTGGAAAAAATGGACCTGCCATTTGCTAGCTAAGTGACCTCACGCAGGGGCACTGACTTCTGTGAGCCACTGTACGTTCTGCCTCACAGAACCTTTAGTGTGAATCGAAATGACGTGGTGGTGAAAGGTGCCATCAAATGTGTCATTATTTTTTTACCTACAGGTTTTTTTTGGTTTTTGTTTTAAAAGGGACTCTCCAAGCCTTTCTCCTATCCTTCATGGGGTAATTGCTCTCCTTCCACTGGAACAGAGAGTTCCTTGTCCCTGAAAGCCACCAGGGCCTGGTCACGGGGCAGAACCTGCAGCCAAGAGTGGCTTTTCTGCCAGCACCAGCCAGGCTCTTGCCCAGATAACCCAGGTCCTCCCCTTCCCCGGCCCCAGCAGCTTCCCACACAGCTGTGGCCTCATTATCCAGGTGACTGTGAGCCGCTGAAAGGAGCTTAGCCAGGGGTAAGCTTTCAAGTGTTCATAATAAAGCTTCAAAGTTCACACCTTCATTAAGATGTGAAGAGTCAGGTCCTCCCCGCACCTCTCCCAGGGCTATTGTTCCCTTCCTATCAGGCTGCAGATTCAAAAGACAAGCAGGATTGGTTTTCTTGGTCCAGACAGCTCTCCTAACCAGAAAGGCTAGGCCTGTTTGTTAAGAGAAGGCTTCTCTCCGGCAGCCCACTTCAGACCTGCTGTGGAGGGTTCACAGATGCCGTGGAATTGGGGCATTTCTCAGGGCTGCCTCCGGGAAGCAGGACTGGACTTGTTCTGTGAGGTCTCGAGGGCGTGGACCTAGGATTAGTGGGTGGAAGCAGAAGGGAGAGCTCTCTAACACACAGAGATGTGCAGAGCCGGGCCATGGTGTTGGGGCAGGGATGCGCCCCAGGTGGGTGAGCAGGGCAGGAGCGGGGCCTGACTCTTGGCAGGGAAGCTGCAGAAGACCTGTGGGCTTGGCTGTGAAGTTGGACTGGCAGACCTTTCAGGCTGCTTCCAGCCCTGCCATGCTGGGACCTCCTCACTCCATGGCCTCTGCTGCTGTGTATTTGGCCACTTCTGAGCTTTTTCCTTTAAACGCCCCTTGTCCCCACACTCCCAGCTGTGGCTGTCTTCATGGGTGCATGTTTGGCCCCTTGCCTTTTCTATTTTTCTTTTAGCCATTTGATAGCAAAGCTATCAAGACATCTTGGGGATCTCCTTTGTTACCAAGAACAGGTTTGCTTCCTCTGGCTGTGCACACAGGTTCTGAAGGATCCGTTTCCCCTTCACTGCCCCTCCAGGACAGAGCAGAGCTCAGAGAAGCCCAGGCAGCCCTCCAACCTGGGATAGTTGTGAATGGCTTCTTTAGGTGGCAGACAGCCTCACCAAAGGGCCCTCTCTCCTCCCTCCTGGGAAAGGATGTGGAGGGGATTTTCCTTGAGGGCACACATCCTCCACATGGTCCTCTTGGTTTCATGATGAGGAATAAAGCAGGAGGCTGGTTGTAGGTGAGACAACAGTCGATTAGGAATGAGTAAAAGCTGAGCTAGGGACAGGGCTGGGGTACTGGGAGGGGGCTCTTTGAACTAGAATAGTCTGGGAGGCCACTCTGGGGAGATGCTGTTTGAACAAAGACCTGACTCAGATAAGGGAGTGAGTCCCACATGAGAGCAGAAGCCTTGGAGCGGGAACAAGCATGGTGTGGTCTGGGAGTAGCCAGGGCCGCTGGACAGTGGGAGGCAGGTCATGGGGAGCCTCCTAGGGCATGCAGGGGCCTAGAGGGGTTTATACACACAACGAGGAGCCATCAGTGGGTTTGAGGGGAGGATGACATGATCCGGCTGCATGTTGGAAAAGGCCTCTGGCTGCTTTGAGAGAAGAGGGACTGTAGGAAGGCAGGACTGGCAGGCCCAGGCCAGGTGCATGGCTCTTGCAGTTTCCCAAGAGAGCAAGGATGCCAGTGTGCACCGCGGTGACAGTGATGAGGGTGGTGAGAAATGGTCAGGTTCATGGTGTATTTAGAAGGTAGAGCTGATAGGATTTTTGATGCTTTGAAGGTGGGTTGTGAGGGAAGGGAATTGAAGATGACATAGCAGAAAAACACTTTTAAAGGGCCAGAAACTCAGTATAGGGTGTGGCTGGGTCTCATATTGGTTCCCTATATGATAGACCCGTTTTTACTTCTATAAGGAAAAATTCTTCTAAAAATCAATTACTTATAGGTATTTTAAAAGTCCGACTTTGTGGCATCTATTCACAAAGTTTTCATTAATACCAAATTGTGGTAAAAATCTGGTAGAGCTTACTGGGTATAAACACAGCTCTAGGCAAATGTGCATCCTCACAGTCAGAACACCATTAACAATGAACCCTCGTGGAAAGCTTCACACTGAGGCTTAGCATCCATTTTCTGACTTGATCCTCACATCTGCCCTCTAGAGTAAGAACCGTTGTCATTTGACAGATGAAGAAACTGAGGCTCAGACAGGCCTTGCCAAAGGTCACAGAGCTGCTGTAGAGGAGCCGTGGTTTGATTTCCTTAAATCTTGTGCTCAGTACATTTCCTATTGATGGTCAGCACTGGATATAGCTTTTTTGTTAGCAAGATGTGGGGCATGGTCTCCAGGAGCTCCTGATGGAAGGTATTTGGGAAGCAGGTGAGTGAAGGAGGAAGCTTTGAAGTAGATGGGATGTCAGCATCTAGTTTTCGGTTCCTTTCAAACGGTGGTGGGAAAAGGCTCATGCTACAGCAGCCTGGCTGGGCCACCGGAAACAGGTGGTGGCTGCTGAAATCTCCACCAGGTGAGGCCGAGAGCCACTCCCCACCAACAGCGGCCAGGGACAATGGGCTACTTTTTAGGGAACTGGCTCTAACTCAAGTTATTCTTCTCTAAACCGTCGGCTCCTCCCACTGCCTCCTTTCCCTCACCTCCTCTTCATTCCTGAACCCGCTGCAGGCTGGTTCCCACCCCTGGCTGTTCCACTGAGAAAACATTCTCTGACTCTCTTCAGGTCAAACCCAGTGACCTCTTTCTTCTCTCTCCTTGCCTGTCTGACCTCCCTGCAGCATTTAATGCTAGTGACCTTTCCTTCCTTCTTGTCACTTTCTCTGTGTTGTTTCTCTCTTCTGCATCTTCCTTCACACCATCATCTTTTTATTTGTCTTCTGAGTTGGAGTTCTTCCTTTAGGGCACAGTCCCACTTGAACATTGGTCTTCCTGAACTTCTCCCTGACTTTTCTCCCTCCACGCCTCTTCTCCACCTACATTATCTACTGATCCCCCAGCTCCAGGTTTTCAGATATAGCTTCTACAGAGATCGTCCCAGTCTGCATCTCCAGCTCCGTCTCCCAGGCAGAGATAACAGTCTTAAAAGCAGCTGAAACATCAGGGGATGGAGAGAAGGTCTGTTTGACCTGAACTAGAGATAATAAGATGAGAAAGGTGGTTGAGACCAGGTTGTGAGGAGTCATACTAGAAGGGCTTCATGCATCTTGGATTCAGGATTGAAAATAGGGCCAAGAGAAATGACATCATTGTATTTTGAAAGGATTATTAAACAACCTTGTGGAAGTTGGACTGGACTGGATTTTACTAGTCACAGAGAGAAGACGGGGTATGGAAGAAACCATGAGGATTGGCCACTCTGGCAAACATAAACAATCTTCTGAGTAGTGGATTGGAATTGAGAGTAGGAAGGAAGTAAGGGAGAAAGGAGGGAGGCTCACATAATTGTATTTGGTTCTCATATTGAGGCAGTCAAGTAGCTGTTTTGCAGATGAAGAAACTGAGGGTCAGAGCAAAGCGACATGTCCAGGGTCAGACAGCTATCAGTGGCAGAGTCAGGCCTTGAACCCATGTCTTTTGACTCCTCAGCCAACGTTTCCATCAGGCCATGCTTACTGACTGATTAAACCCACCAGATGTCTGAAGTTTCCAACACCAAACACAAAGAAGCTTTTTAGTAGACACAAGTTGTTTTTGCCTGTACAGTTTACAGATCCCCTTTTTTGACATTTGCATCTCTATTAAGATAATGTGAGCTGCTGTAACAAACAAATCCCCCAATGCATGATGTTTCAAACATGATAGAATGTTCACAGTGGATGCTCCTGTCTGGTAGGCAGCTTTCCTCCAATTGGTAAAGATTTAGGGACCAGGCTCTTTCCATTGTGTGCTTCTACCATCTTCTACTCGTGGCCTCCAAAGTTGGCTAGGAGGCTTTGATGGGCCTAGAAGCAATATCTACTACTTCTCCTCACCTTCTGTTAGCTAGAACTCAGTCACATGGACACACCCAACTGCTAAGGGGGTTGAAAACAATAATTAGAATGTGTATCTAGGAAGAAGAGAAAACTGAAGAGAAGGAGAAAGAGTGAGACAGTTACCGCCATAGCAGTGGTGAACCATGGCTCCCAGTCTCTCCATCCATCAGGCCCAGATGGAGTTCTCTGCTTCCTACCCTCCACCCTTCTCATCTAAGATCCAGGATGATTCAGTCTGGAAAATAATATTGGAGAAATCAGCTTATTCCACTTCCTGCACATGATGATTGTTTTGGATATTGATACATAATTAACCCACATTGATTTAATGAAACTCAATCCTAGGATTTTGTTGGAACTTTTGGCAAAGAGAACCTCCCTTTCCACTAGGGTTGCTGAGGTGTAAAGATATGAACCAAGGCAACCATTTGTCAGCATGAGGGGAGAGCCTGCTTGAGGATGAAGCCAACAAATCAGAAAGCAGAGCTCAGAGATAGGAGATCCTTTTCAATGGTATCCTTTGAATGTCTGCATTCTATATTCAGGCATTTTATTCTTGAACCCAGTTTGTATTGAGTTTCTGTCCTTTATAAGCTAGAGTTCCTAAGAGAAGCCCATTTGCAAAACTCTGGGACCCCCTCTCACCCCTCTCCCATCCTCAGATCATGACATGAGCACAGGCTCTGTTGTACATGAGAGCGCCCTCTGTTGGTGACCCTCTGAGATGGGCTGCCTTTGCATCCTCCCACCTCCATGTGGCTGGACTGCTCATTTCTTAACACAGGGATTGTTTTCAATCAAATGCAGTATTTGTTGCCTTCTAAAGAAGTCAGAATTATTTAGACTCACATTGGCATTTTCATAGCCCACAGAAATTATAACAGAAAAACACTTTTAAAGGGCCATAAACTCAGTATAGGGTGCGTCTGGGTCTCATATTGGTTCCCTGTATGAATAGACTAGTTTTGAATTCTATAAGGAAACATTCTTCTAAAAATCAATTACTTATATGTATTTTAAAAGTCAGGCTGTGGCATCTATTCACAAAGTTTTCATTAGTACAAAATTGTGGCAAAAATCTGGTAGAGCTTATTGGGTATAAACACACACACACACACACACACACACACACACACACTTAAAGAAATTGAAAAAGACAGTAGCAATGCTATTAGAGAAGTTCAAAGAAAATGCGTTGAAGCTTTCCGAGTTGTGGAGCCGCTAGGAGTTTGGTTGAAGAAATGGCAGGAGCCAAGACATCGCAGTTCAGATGGCCACTACAAGCAGAGGCCTGTAGAGAACCGACAGGGCTGGGAGGCCAAGTCCTCTCCCTCTTTCACAGCAGGTCCAGCCACTCTGTTCCTTGAGCCACACATTCCACTCTCTTAGACTTCCTTAAACACTTCCCACACTTCTGCACTTAGAAAATACTGTTTGAGATGCCTCAAACGTCATGTCGGCGAAGCCTTCTGGAGAAAAGCTAATCACCCTCATCACTGTGTCCTATAGTGCTTTGCCCGTGTCTCCGTGTTGGAATTTGTGGGAGTGGCTTCTGTGTTCATCTCCCTGGCTTCACTGTGAGCTCCTTGAAAGCAGGCTATGGCTCAGCCATCTTTGTAGTTCCTGTCATTTCAGCTAAGCCTTGGCATATAATGGATGTATAAAAACTGTCGAGTAAATGGAAAACTATACCACAACTCTTATAAACTTGCACACCAAGAGTTATGGGGGAGAGAATAAAGGTTGCTTAGCTCTGAGAGGACTCATGACAGAATTGACAATTCAGAGATGATGCCAAAGGGTCATTCTGGACAGGTCAAATAAACCTTCAGTCTGCAACTCAATTATTTTTCTCAATCACACAGGGAACAACTGAGACAATTTAGGTGAGTACTTTGAAATGAAATGACCTGATTTTCCCACTTTAGAGTAGTCATTACTCAATTAACACTAGGGTGGCCAGTCTGCCCGGGAGAGCTCAGGTTTACACCTGTTGACCCTGCTATTTATAGTGCCCCAGTTAAGTCTCAGAAGTATCCCAATGTGGGTGTAATTTTTGGCCACCCAGTCAATGGAGAACTCTGTTGGCCTGACATATCACAGGTAGAGCTGGACTAAGAGACAGTTTCTTTTAAGCTGGAGAGAGCCTTGATTCTAGCTATTCTCCATGTCTTAACAGTGAGGAAGGAGAAATTTTACTCCCGGTGCTCTTCTGTTGCTTTCTGCATGGCGAGATGGGAATTTACTCTCTCTATTAATTTGTGGCAAAAAGTTGGTGTTATCTATTATCATTTTAATCTTTTTAACAACTCTGCAATAGATATTATGCATTTTACAGAGAAAGAAGCTGGGGTTCAGAGAAGTAAAGTGATGTGCTCAAGAGCACACAGCACATAAGAATCAATGCCAACGTTAACCTCATTTTGTCTGACTCCATCGCATGCCCTGTCCACTTTGCAACCTTGCTTACAATTTAGAAACTGCTTTCACAACCACATTCCCTTATTTTGGAACGATCTTCCCCCTGTCTGAATTATTAAGCAGTGATGTAATTTCTGCCTTACCAAAGGAGACCCTGCTTGACATCTGTTGTAAAAGATCATTCTGGTCTGTGAAGTTCAGTCTATAGGTTTTGCTGTTTCTGATATGAAATAAGAATAGGGTTTTTATGAACAAGTGACTCTTTTGTAAATATTCTCAGCAATGATCTTTTGACTTAAGAGTTATTAATATGTTGTTAGGTATGTTTAACTGGAAAACATCTTAATTTTTTATAATAGGGACAAGGAAGGGATTCAAGAGTGGGGACAGGCATTAGACAATAGAGCTAATAAAGCTTTGCCTTGTGTTTATTCCAACATTGAGGATCACAGAGTTGCTTGCAATAGCAAAAAATTGGAAACCATATATAATCCAAGTTCCATCCATACAATGTAATACTATTTAGCCACTATAGTAGCTGGTTATAGATACTTACTGATAGATTCAAAACATAGTTAATCAGGTTATAAAGCAAAATACATTATTATATTTTTAAAATGCACACCTACCCTGGCCTGTGTGGCTCAGTGGTTGAGCATGGACTTATGAACCAGGGGGTCACAGTTCAATTCCTGGTCAGGGCATATGCCCGGGTTGCAGGCTCAGTCCCCAGTGTGTGTGCAGGAGGCAGCCAATCAATGATTCTCTCTCATCATTGATGTTTCTATCTCTCTCTCTCTCTGAAATCAATCAAAACATACATTTTTAAAAATGCACACTTACAAAAATGTCTGGAAAGGTATCTAAGTATCTCTACTGGAAAAATTATGGGTGTTTTTCATTTCCCCCCTTTTGGATTTATTTAAATTTTCTGTTTTCTAATAAGTGTAAAGTATATGTACAGTTTTAAATTAATAATTATTAAGTATATCAGAGAGAAGAAAATGCTAATTTCTCTCTCACCACTATTAAAAGGCTGTATGTTATTCAGCATCAACAAAGAAGGAAATCCTATCTTCTATTTGAAACAGATGAACCTTGAGGACATTTGCTAAAGGAAATGAGCCAGTCACAGAAAGCTGAATCGCTCAGTCCCCAGTGTGTGTGCAGGAGGCAGCCAATCAATGATTCTCTCTCATCATTGATGTTTCTATCTCTCTCTCTCTCTGAAATCAATCAAAATATATATTTTTTAAAATGCACACCTATAAAAAATGTCTGGAAAGGTATCTAAGTATCTCTACTGTAAAAATTATGGGTGTTTTTCATTCCCCCCTTTTTGGATTTATTTAAATTTTCTGTTTTCTAATAAATGTAAAATATATGTACAGTTTTAAATTAATAATTATTAAGTATATCAGAGAGAAGAAAATGCTAATTTCTCTCTCACCACTATTAAAAGGCTGTATGTTATTCAGCATCAACAAAGAAGGAAATCCTATCTTCTATTTGAAACAGATGAACCTTGAGGACATTTGCTAAAGGAAATGAGCCAGTCACAGAAAGCTGAATCCTGCATGATACCACTTATATGAGGTACATGGAGGATTCAAACATGTAGAAACAGAAAGTCAAATGGTGGTTGTCAGGGGCCAGGAGGGGGCAGGAGCAGGGGGTGGTGGAAATGGGGAGTTGCTACTCAATGAACATAAAGTTTCCCGTAAGCAAGGTGATCAAGTTCTAGAGATCTGCTGAGCAACATTGTGCCTATAGTTCCCATTACTGTATTGTCCACTTAGGAATTGGTAAGAGGGTAGATCTCATGCTAGGTGTTCTTACCACAATTTAAAAATAATAATCTATATACATAAAAGCCTAATATGCAAATTGTCCCTTCGGGAGTTCAACCAGGAGACAAAAATAATAACAATCTATATACATAAAAGCCTAATATGCAAATTGTCCCCTCGGGAGTTCAACCAGGAGACCCAGAGTTTGATTGCTCACTATGACGTGCGCTGACTACCAGGGGGTGGCACGGAACGAAGGAAGGCCCAAATCGGCCCTGATCACTAGCCAGGACTAAGGACCCTATCTGTGCACGAATTTCGTGCACCAGGCCTCTAGTATAAAATAAAGGCCCTGTGTGGCTCACAGGGCAATTTCCCACAGCTGAGCCTCCACCATTATCTACAGGGTGCTGGCCCCGGCTTCCCCTCCTTGGCCAGGAGACTCATACTGCTTGCTCAGTTACCAAATGCTGATAGCATGTTGTTGGTTTTCCCTCAGGGATTTCCTTTACTCCTCCTATAAACCCTGTGAAGCAGAAATTAGTATTCCCATTGGCAGGTTGAGGAAGTGATGTTGAGGGTCCTGAGATGCACGATGGAACCTCTCTTCCCAAACAGGTTCTGCTCTTTTAGAAGAACAGCCTGCTGATGCCAGGTCCAGAGCTCTCTAGGAGGCCAGCAACTAGAAATGGGAATAAAGTGTCAGCCTAAATTGAAGCATGAGAGAGGAGAGCAAGCTGACAAAATGTCCTCTTGCCTCTGAAGTTGGGACTATGGTCCCTTTGTGGTCCAAGGCCATTTACGGAGTTAGCTCCTGGAAAAAAACGTATCTATTTCACCTTGAAATCGATGGCTGCTTTGGGCTATCACATCTATTAGCTACTATTCATCAAGTACAGTGTGCCAGACCCCACACTGAGTACTGTGCAGACACCATCTCGTTTAATCCTCATCACCACCACCCCGTTGAGGTAGTTTCTTTATCCTCATTTTTGCTAACAAAGAAATTGAAGCTTGAAGAGGTGGAGTGTCTTGGTCAAGGTCACACAGCTTGTGAGCAGCAGAGTGCCAAAAATCTAGGCTCTTAATCCAGTGCTACTTTGACTCCAGAATAAAAAGGAAAAAGAGCCCGGCTGGCATGGTTCAGTGGTTGAGCGTCGACCTATGAACTAGGAGATCACTGTTCGATTCCCAGTCAGGGCACATGCCCAGGTTGCTAGCTCGATCCCCGGTGTGGGGCGTGTAAGAGGCAGCCGATCAATGATTCTCTCATCATTGATGTTTCTATCTCTCTCTCCCCCTCATTTCCTCTCTTTGAAATAAATAAAAATATATTTATAAATAAATACATAAATAAATAAATAAAAATATGTTTCAAAAAATAAAAAAGAAGGAAAAAGAAGTTGAAGGAGAAAAGGAGTTGAAGGAGAGGTCAAAGAGCAAACCTGAACACTTGGAGACTTGGTGAGGGCCTTGAACCGCTAGAACTTTGGGTCCCTCCCAATACTTCTTGTCTATGCTTCTTTTCCATCCATGGCCAGTTCTTTTAGAGTCCTTAGTGGGAAGGTAATGGGATGTGCTATGGTATGGCAGGCTAGAAAAATCACAGGTTTGGGATCCATACTGATTGGTTCAAATTCTATCAGTGCCACCTACAAACTGTGTGGGCTTTTGTAAGCTACGTGACTTTCCCAAGCCCTGCTTGTATCATTGGCTCAGTCAGATGGATCAATGAGGAAAATAAGTGTGAAGGTGCCTGACACAGGCTTTGGCAGATACATTAGTCAGGCTATGCTAGATCATCTGAGCTAGCAAACCCCTCATTATTTTTCATAATTAAAACTCATTCCTCATTCACCTGAAGTCCCATCCTGGTCAGGCAACCCTCTTCATCTTGTGGCTCTGTCATCTGTCATTCCAAGTTGCAACCCAGCTCCAAGCTGCCTTGGCCCAGAATGGGACCTGTCACTTCTGTTTATAGTTCATTGACCAGAACTAGACACACAAGCCCAAACAGTCACAAGGAGGGCTGGGAGAGAGGGGGGAGCACTTGTATATTCAGTGTAGAGGGTTGTCCCCTGTGGTGAGCATTTCTTCTCTTCTACTTCCAAATGTATTTTTCAGAACTGAAATTCACGCACGAGTCTAGGGCTATTAGTAAGCTCTGGTTTTAGGTATGTAGATTCAGTACCTTTCATCTCTTTTTTCTTAAATTGTACATGAGGAGGAACTATAAGTGAATTATTCTCACATTTGACGCACAATGTCATGAGAAAAATATTTGGAATTAAATCAATAACATGCCATATTTTGAGAGACTAATTAAGAGGTACCAAATGTCTCTTGGGAGGAAAAGTATCTTAATCTGGTGTGTCTGCATAGATTTTATTTTTTATTGTATCACAGATAATTAGAACTAAAATTACCTTAGCTATTGTTTGCTTGTGCATTCTTATCTTACCTTGTTCCAGAAGGATTGGAAGCCACACCTTAGAAATTACAGCATACTGCAACAGTCTGTTCTTCCTGCTTCCTGTCTCCCACAACCAATCATTCTCCACCCTGGCACCTAAAGATTTTTTTCTAATATATGTATATATTATAAATATATATTATTTATTTCAGAGAGGAAGGGAGAGGGAGAGAGAGATAAAAACATCAATGATGAGAGAGAGTGTCACTGATCGGCTGCCTCCTGCACATCCCCCAACCCCTCGACACACACACACACACACACACACACACACACACACACACTCACTCGGGATCAAGCCCACAACCCAGGCATATGCCCTAACTAGAATCAAACTGTGACCTCCCAGTTCATAGGCCAACACTCAACCATTGAGCCATGCCAGTTGGGCTAAAAGATCTTTTTAAATGCAAAGCTGATCAAACCACATCTACTTAAAGAGAAAACAAACATTTCTATGACTTTGCTCTGATCCTCCCACCCCAAATCCTTAGCTTGGCAGTACAGTCTGCTGAGACCTACCTTGCAGCCAGTGATAGCTGTGCTCTGTTTTAATCTAACTAAACTGGAACTATACTTCCCAGAATTCCCTTCTTTGTTTAATTCTGGGTTGGCCACAGATAAATTTGCTACAAGGAAAATTAAGGTGGGACTCATAATATTAGAAGATTTCTAGTAAAAACCTATAAGATGGGAGACGAAGTAGATGTTCACTACTAACATGTACAAAGTGTGTACCATATGCCAGGCACTGGTCCAAAACCCTAATATGTACTAACTTATTTATTCCTGACAATGATCCCCTGAATTAGGTCCTATTGTTATTATACAGATGCAGAAACTGAGATTGAGCCCCTTGCTCACACTGTACAGCATACTAAGATCATCCAGTCAAGATTTGGACTCAGACTGTGCGACTGAATAGCCCACGCTTTTTATTATTATAATAATTATATGCTACAGAAGCTTCAACAGGGTTTCTGGGAGAGTTTAGTTCTCTATGGAAGAGACACAGAAAGAAATGACCTCTTTTTGTACGGCTCTGATAACTATAATTTTCAGCTATCTCTTTATGAGCCTGGGGATAAAGCTGAAACCCTCAGAAGACAGAGCTGAAAACTATATATATATTTATACTCCATTTGTGCTTGTGTATGTAAATGACTAACATTTGTCTGATACTCTTCAGTACTCTTTCTTGCCCTGTGATCAGAGGATCCCATTGGGTTTTCCAGGCACGGTCAGGATGGGAGAGGCTTTGCTGCAGTAACAAATGACTCCCACGTCTCTTAAGACAAAATAATTTTATTCCTTGCTAATGCTAGATGGCCCTTGTGAGTTGTCAGTGGCTCTGCTCCGTACAGTCTTCACTCTGGGATACAGGGTGATCTGGAACATTGCTGGTCTCTGTACTAGAGGGAAAGAGCAAGGCAGAGTACCTACTGGTTCTTAAAGATTCTGCCTGAGTTGTTGTGGATGGTGCTCTGAGCAACATGGTTCTGAGAGCTGGCTACATCTCTTCCCCACCTGATCCCTTCCCTGAATCCTTTCCCCACCACCACCATGAAGTGGATGTTTAAGGAGGACCACTTGCTGGAACACAAATGCATGGAATCCGCGAAGATCCGAGCAAAATATCCGGACCGGGTTACGTGGAAAAAGTTTCAGGCTCTCAGATTGTCAACACTGACAAACGGAAGTATCTGGTTCCATCTGACATCACTGTGACTTGGTTCATGTGGATCATTAGGAAAAGGATCCAGCTTCCTTCTGAAAAGCCAGTCTTCTATTGTGAGTAAGACAGTCCCATAGTCCAGCCTAACTATGGGACAACTTTACGAGAAGAAAAAAGGTGAAGATGGATTCCTGCATCTGGCCTACTGTAGAGAGAATACATTTTGCTTGTGAGGGCCGGCCAGTGTTGGACTAGGTACACCCCACCTGCTTGTGTATCTTGTAAATAGCTGTCTGTTTTCAATTACTATACCAAAACCTCTTCACATAGACCTCTTAGTGCATTGTAACTGGATTGATCTCTTAATACATTGGAAGGGTTTTGTTTCCTTAGACCAGTAAATTATCATACAGAGTTAAAAAAAAAATAAAAAGATTCTGCCTGAAAGTGGTATGTCACTTCTGCTTGCATCTCATTGGCCAAAACAAGACACATGGCCATGTGTGAGTCCACAGGGTGAGGAGGTATAATCTTCTCACTGGGAGGGGCACTGATTTGGCTGAGCCGTCAATCAGTTTACCATGCAATATTGAGTCCTTAGCCACAGGGTGGATGGGCGGAGGCTGGGAGGTCAGAACCCTCTAGAGGTCCTCTTTGGCACAAGTAACCTTTCATATTTACTCCAGTGTGCTGTACAAATACTGACTTTTTCTGTACCATGAAATAAAACAGCTGGGAATCTTGACTTTGTCTCAATTCTCACAAGAATTAGGGCACTAGGCACTATTAATTCAAGTCCAGTCAGTAATACAAAGGCAGAACTGAGAGGTTAATGGGGAGGGAGAGGAGGGGGAGGAAGACCTATGTAATACTTTCAACAATAAATATTAAAAAACAAACAAAAACAAAGGCAAGACTGGAATTTGGGATTTTAGTCTTCCTACCCAAGGCTGTGTTGGCTCTAATAAGGGACACTGAGTAGGTCAGCAGAATCTGTGACCTGAGGACCAGAGCCCAGGCTCTTCAGCCCCATCGGCATCTATGCATCTCTTCTCTTGGCTTGACTGGCTCATTGACCACACAGGCTCAGTGATAACCAGGGAGAGTGTTGAGCACATACACGCTACAGACTGTATTTTTTCTTTTTATTAAGGCTCTGGAGACAAGAACATGACAACATTTTGGCAGCTGGGACTACAGCCATGTGTGAGGAGAAAGTGATTTGCATGAGCAATGCAAAACCACCTGGTTTATTGCAACTGACTGAACAAGTTAAGTGAATCAAATTCCCAGTTGGATACCAGAAGCAGCTAACTTACACACACACGCACACACGCACACACGCACGCACATGCACACATGCACACAGCCCCTGAAGAAA